>NC_087514.1:4864080-5220596 GCF_963921805.1 Phalacrocorax carbo | reverse complement strand
CTCAGTAAGTTTGCAGATGACACCAAATTGGGCAGGAGGTGGGTGTTGGTCTCTTCTGCCTAGTCACTAGTAATAGGACAAGACGAAAAGGCCTGAAGCTGCAACAGGGGAGGTTTAGATTGGATATTAGGGGAAATTTCTTCACCAAAAGAGTGGTCAGGCATTGGAACAGGCTGCCCAGAGGGGCGGTGGAGCCACCATCCCTGGAGGTGTTCAAAAGATGTGTAGATGTGACACTTCAAGACATGGTTTAGGAGACATGGTAGTGTTGGGTGGATGGTTGGACTTGATGATCCTAGAGGTCTTTTCCAACCTTAATGATTCTATGATTTTATGTCCCTGAGGAGGTTGTTCCAGTGAATGATTTGTCTTACTGCATTATTTTTTTTTCATACATTGCAATGAAACCTCTCCCATTGCAATTTGTACCCAATTGGCCTTTGTCTTCTCCAGGTGGCTCCTTGTGAGGAATGATCATCCAGATCACTTCTGAAGATGCTGAACAACATGGGGCACAGTACCAATCCCTGGGGGACTGTGACGGGTGAACCTGAGCTCTTAACCAAACTAGGAGTTTTTTGGTACAGGCTCCAAAGGAGGCAAATGCCTGAGCCATAGTTGGGCCGAGAACTCCTCTAGTTTCAATCTGTTCTCTGAAAACCCACAAAGGAGCAGAGTGACACAGTGTGCATTGATGCATATGAGCGTGGATCATGTCATTAATGCATGAATAGCGAGTGCCTTTTCCAAGACTCATTTATCAAGGAACAAAGAAAGGAGGTACAAAGAGTCTCACGCATACCTTGCCATCACACATATTTTGACTATGAGCCAACCACTTTATTCCATAAATATGATAGCCTAAATGAGCCTTCTTTGAGCTCACCCTTCTAGGCAGCATGGCTGCATGACCGTGATTTCCCCTTGAGCTGGGACACCTCTCAATGTGGCTCCTCGATGCAGAGAGACCTTTTACCAACAGCACATCTCTGGATAAGTCCAATTTGAGCTCTCCCTCAATTGCAGCTGGACTGCACACCAGGGGGCTCCTCCCCTGAGCAGGGATGCTTCTCCAGGTTTGACATTTCTCACCTGAGACTAAGAGATCTTGCCCAAGGCAGAGAGATCCCTTACTCGCAACAGATCCTCAGTAAGTGACTGACAGCATGCTCAATTGATATTAATAAAACATTATTAATCCATGTAGCTATGCAATTATTATAAACTTTGTATAGATAATTCCATTAGACACAAACCGTTGTCCAAGTCTGACACTAAGATTGGACATAACCGCACCTAGGCTCCATAAGGACTTTAGCAAGCAAGGGGGTCCACTCTGAACCTCACGACTAAACGGGAGTCTCTTCCTTACCGTTTTGCATCTCCAGTCTCTGTGTGAATCATTCTAACTCGATTTTAACTCAATTTTCCTTTGTATGTTTCTTCCATGCAGTAATTAATAAGGTGAACCTTGCCATCAAACTTAATAAAACTCGGCAAACCCCTGGTAAACTTCGTTAAATTCCACTGAATTCACTGACTTCAGTAAAACATATTGCTGCTTCTCTCTTTTGAGTGAGGTGCATTCCACTCATTTGCAACAGGGACCCCACCTGTGACAGGCTGCTAGCCTGAGCGAAAACCTTTGATCACCGCCCTCTGAGCGCGGCCTGTTAGCCAATTTCCTGCCCACCTTGCAGACCACCCGTCCAGTCTGTATCTTGCCAGTTCGTTCAGAAGGCTGTGGGAAACAGTGTCAAACACTTAGCTGAAGGTTGCTAGATGATACCTGCATTAACTCCCTAAATTCTGACTGAGCTACAACAAAAATACGTAATATACCTGATCTTTATTTCAAGGTTTTCCAGATAGTGGGAGATCTGGCGTTTATAGAATATATTTTATTTGGTGTGACAACGCACACTGAGGCATGCTTTACACGCACAAAGATTCATTTGAGGGGTCAATAGCTGATGGCATATCTCAAGTTCAAAGTTCATTTAGGGGCAAAAAAAGCAGAGAGAAAGAGACTAGCCAGCTAGGAAGAAAAGCAGCAGGGTCTCCAGAACACCCTTCTCTGGTTCTCTCCAACACAGTAGATGACAAAAACGATGATGTCTTCTCACCACTCTTTTTCACTAGCTGCGTTTCATCAGGACCCACTCAAACTCTTAGTTGTTTCTATTTGGGACACGTTAGAGCTGGCTGGGACAAGCTTTGGTCAGGGCACGTGTTGCATGCTGACTAACTGCCAAGCTTTGTGCTTTTGTATTATTAGGTAATACTTACCAGCTATTTAAATTACATATATACTTTGCCATTCACTAAGTCTTTTTTTTTTTTAACTCTAATATACCTGGCAAGTTGCAACATCAGTGGCGTCAGGGAGAACAGGTGATTCTCACAATGACAGTACTTGCTTCCACAAGAAAAACAACGTAACAACAATATCGGAGTTTGCAGGCCACGAGAATAACAGCACAAGAACAACAAGGGAAAAATACTGCCACAACAGTTTACATGAAAGGCTACGCAGCTGCCAGCAAAAGACAGACTACAGAATTAAAGAGAAGACCTTTAGCACTGCAAGGATTACAGCAGTTATGGTACTCTGCAACAAAACTGATGATTTTTATAATAGCTTATCAATTAATTAATTTCTCATTTAGAGAAAATTTAGGTTAGAAAACTGACTCCTAGAAAGGATTCTCCGTAAATGAAAGAAAGTATTCTACCTCCTTCATAAATGTGCTCTGGGCGTAATAAACTCAATGGTGTGGACTTAAACTGCTGATCTTGCCAAGACATAATGAGCAAAAAAGGAAAGAGTAAGAAACTTAACAGCTTTTTACAAATTCTTTCAACTACAGCAGTCTCTCTGTAACCAGTGACATCAACCTTGAGACACTGATGAAGTTTTTGTCTTGTTCTGTTGTGGAACTGAGTATTTTTCTCACAGTTCCAAATAGTGATTTTCTCCTCTGAATTCCTTTCTGATTCGGCCTAACCAAGACTTCGCACTACACAACAAAAATTAAATTAACAACACTAGTCAGACTCTTTGCAACAAGCCATTCCTGATTTGCTCAGTTTCACTGAACGAGATGTGATCAAGAAAAAAAAAAAATCCATTGCAGATCTGTCCCAAGCAGCTATTTTTCCCTCGTAAAACATCACAATAGAACAACAATGGGATTTTTTTTCTTCATGAGAGAGAATAACCAATAGAGTCTCTAATCTCAGACTAAGTCCTCATGTTTTCAGATGAACTCTAAATACCTTTTAAACCAGACTCACAGATGCGAAAATCCTCAGAAGTCAAGTCCTAGTGAGAAGGAAGGTAGTGAGTGATAAAGAGAAGAAACTGGAGTCCCCGAATCTAAGTAACTTTCAAACTTCACTTTCACTCTCAAACAAGAGGAGAAAAATAACTGGATTTTCCACACTAACCTGACGAAGGTTGATATAAACTGCATTCTGAAGAAACTCAGAGGCTTCCATGCTCCTTTTCTGTATTGCAAGGACTCTCACTGCCTTCACACAGGCTTCCAGTTCAATCACACCAGCATTCTTGTACTTGAAGAGAGAGAAAATTAAAATAATATTGAAGTATCGCACCTGTTAGATTTCACAAGTATTTCTGCTGAACACATAAATCAGCTGTCACATCTTCCAAACCCAGCGATTCCTTAATGCCAGTGACTATACTGTTAAATTATCAACATATGCCCAACTGAAAATTAAGGTGTCATCTAAAATGTTATTATACAAAACAACGGTTTTCAGCCTCTTCACTCCCTTTTCTTATTTTGAGACACAGCACAGCTTCAGTCTGAGAGTTCAGACAAGGAGAAAAGTTGGAAGTATTAGTATCATTTTGGATAACCTCATACATATGGTGGGTGCAGGTGGTGTGTCTGCAATGAAGACACTGTAATAGGTATGGAAGCAAAATGGTCAGTTCTACAGTAATTCTTCTCCACCTAGAACTGTTCTATCACGATAAATGAAGAATTTATTTTGCCTTCTACTTATTACTAAATAGGTTATACAGCACAGGAAGGTGTAGCAACAGAACTTCAGTTTTACTAAAGTTTTACTGCATCAGTAAAAAGTAATGTTCTCTTTAGTTAAAACAGTTATCACTGATGACAAGTGAATTACAAACCATTCTTAGTTTTCTCATATCTATTTACAAAACCCCTTCTGTAAATGACTTTCAGTTACATTATTCAGCTTGCTTAAGAAAGGCAGGACACAATGTAGATGTGCATTGATCTGTTTGAGCTTGGACAACAAACACAGGCAATTTTCTAGACAATCTGATCTAATTATTTCCTCAAACAATACTGATAATGGATATTTGAGTCGGACTGTCTCCTGCTGAAGTTAAACTCCATTCAGGTATTTATCATGTTTGCAATCTAATGGAGGAAATAAAGCTCAGAACAAAATGCAAGAGTTACTCCACCAAAGCAGTTACATATTACTCTTTTGTGCACCTCTCTCAGCAAAAACAAATCCCTGGAGATCGAATCCATTTTAGCAGGTGCTGCAAAAGTTTCTGAAGCTCAGTGATAACATAAAAAATACGTAGAAAGTTCTGCTTCCTCAGCATTAGAGCTAGGAGTTACTCTGTCTGTAGGTCTTAGACAGACAAAAGCTAACTACGCTTGTCTTGAACAGTTACAGATCAGTTCCAAGAGAAGGCTCTTTGTTATTTGCAAGTGAAGCATAGTTTTTACTTGCTAAGAGCATAATGTGTATTATTATAATCAAAACATAAATATCCTGCCTTAACTCCACAAAGTCCAATGATTTTATCCTTCTAAAGAAATACTCTTTCTAAATGAGCAGCTTACCCTTCAGGTAACATAAAAAGCTGAATGCATACCTGACAATTATTGTTGTACTGATGGATTCAAATTTATCTGAAACTACCCCCAAAACTAACACATTTCATTGCTTCTGATCATAAATTAACTCATGCACACCATTTATCTTGTTTCATTTGGAGCATCTCCCATCAACACAGACATGGAAATGCCGTATTATATTTACACAGCTCAGTCTAAAGACATTTTCAGTTATCAAATGAGAAACACATGAAGTTAAAAGGTTATTAAAGCATAAATAGCTACACTGCAATACAATTAAACTTATCTTTAACGTTGGTGTGGATACTGAGCCACTAATGTCACAGTATGAAATCATTTTTTTTCCTCTCCATATGATGAATGCAAACATTAAGCTACCTTGCTATCTTATGCGCTGAGCCTTTGCACAAATGTCTAAAAAAAAAATGTTCCCGTAGAACTTAAACCTGTTTCATTTTTCTAAATCCTCATTTAAGAATACGTCCTTCACATTTCTACCTCTCTGCATGCTCTAAATACTAGCCTCCCCAAACAATCCTGTAAAATCGTATGTATCACCAGCAACCTCTTCATAAACACCTGAATTCCCCCAGTAAATAAACATTCAGCTTACACAATGCAGAAAAGCATCTCTGGAGTTGATGACATGTGTATTAAGGACCATAAACATACATAACAGTTAACAAACCTTGAAATATCTAACACTTCTGCTAGAGTGCTTTAAAAATATAAGGCAATTAAACCCAAACCTGCAGGTACTAGGAGGCACAGTAAGTAGTTTACTCAGCACGTGGCTGTTTTAGGTGCTGTCTTTGACCAAAGTTCTGAGATTCCCAGACTCTAAACCAAGCACTTATTTCAGCAGTATAAATTATTTCTATATCTTCCATTATCATATGTTTTACAAACTTTATTGCACATGCTTTAAAAGATCCTCTGAAATCAAAACCACAGCAATTCATTATTCACAAGAATTTCAGTGAAGTTTCTTAAAAATAAGTAGGATTACCTTGCCGTAGTAAGAAATGGCTTCTTTATATTTATCTATGATGTCTTCAGGACTAAGGCAATTCTTGGCACGTCCTATCTCAGTACTGGTATCTGCATTTATACCATTTGAAGTCAGCGCACCTAGAACAGAACACAGTAATAAATGAGCAGAAGGACTTCTAGCAAACACTAAACGTCTAAGAAAACTAGGATATGCTGTAGATTTGACCTAAGCATATACAAAGAATACTTGCCCTACCTAGAAAGAAAGCATGCCCTACCTAGAAAACATGAGCTCTGTTTTACTATGCTATTTTAAAGAGTACAAATAAAAAACAGATCCAATCATAAACCAGCAAACAGGAAATAATCCAAACAGGAAATAATATTTTGTTTAGTAAAAAACAAATATATTCATAATCTTGTACACTTATCTGAGTATTTAGACCATGAATAAAATATTATACTGCTAAAATTAGATTATGGCCACATCTGAATATGCAATTTTAATCTTCTGAATCATTCCTTGTTCTACTTTAAAATTGTATTCCTAAAGCATACCTAAGAAAAAGAAATAAGTGCAATTTTTTTATGAACTAATTATTATAACAGTGACCTTCTCTTCCAATCACTCAAAACAAATATTTCTCTTCCCTGTCTCATCACAGAAAACCAAGTGTTACATTGTAACAAAGGCCACCAAATCTGAGCCTTCCACATTTAAAAAAAAATTACCCGAGGCTCACAAAACAGTAAGAAATTGCTTTTGCTATATAATTGAGGAGGTGAGAGGCAAAAATTCTTTACATGCTGAAGGGATAAGAATCTGAAATAGAAGCCAAGGAAACCCAGGGTTTTACGAAGAACATGAAAATTTTACTTTAAGAATTTAATTTTATTGCAGAGTTAACATAATAAAATTGAAAACATATCTCAAAGGTTTGGGCAAGGCTCTATACCTTTTTGAGAGTTACTTAATGTGCAGGATTACATGCCTAAATTTATATGGTAATTTATTTCTCTAAGAGGTTTCTCTAAGAAGATGGCAAAGAAATCTTTGTGTTTCAGAGCTGGACCTAATTCTCAATAGACAGTTAAAAACTACTGTGAAAGATACTTTCTACTCCCTCTATATATTCAGAAATATGTTATTTTACATGCTCAAATGCTAAAGCAGCTTTTCTATATGTTTGCCAACCTTAAAGAATCCTAACAAGCATATCTGTCCTTAACACCTTGGGGTTTTTATGGAGGTTAAGTGCAAAATCTTTGTTAGTGATAACTGAAAGAACACCGTAACACTACCCGACTACTTGTGACCATTCAGGTTTGTCGGTTAAAAAGAATTAGAAATCCTTACCACTCATGAGAAGAAAATAATCTTTATTAGAATTTGCAGGGACACAATCATGGAACTACATCGTATATTTTGTGCCAGTTACCCCTCAGTCTCTTTGCTTCCTCAAGATTTATAGCCAAAACCTGAAGCATCGGGAATCAGTACTAGTTTTGGCAAGTGGCAGTAATTATATATACAAATGCAAAACAAATGCAAGTAATAAAAAGAAAAGACTTTGGAAACATGCATGAAAATAATGTACCTGGATCAATGAGAACTTCTTGTGCCCCTAAAAGGAGGAACAAAAATGATTTTTTTTTCAGCCTCAAGTACAGCCAACAAAATAAGCTCTTACAATGTTTTATAATTAACATCAGGCTTGAACAAAGCTATATGATTTATCAGGATCATCATCGCTATTTTGGAGGACTACCAATTATAATTCAAGTAGTCACTGTATGTTAAATCTCATTTTGTTAAAAAACAATTGTGAATCCTGTAAACTTGCAATATTAAGACACATCAAAAAGAACTGAAGAATTTTCAGTGTATAATATAAAGCCATATCCTTTTTATCCTTTCTCTTTACTCTTGTTTCAGTTGGCAAGTTTCCGTCACAATCCACTTACTATATTTTAATATCAGGTCCCTGGGGAGCTCATGTAACCTACACAATACTCTAGAATAACATTTTCAAGTAACTGTACCCTTTTCAATTGTCATTAATTTCATTCCATCAAATTTTCTGAATAATTGAGTCATGCCAACCCAACAACCCAGACTATTCACATAAAATAGTTGCCAAGAGCATTGCAAAGTTGGATTATCAGATATATAACGCCTTGTTGCCCTAAACTTGGATTAAACATGACAAAAAATTAAGAATAAGGGTTAAGCAGTCAAAAACAACCACTTTTTGAGTGAGCCAGGGCCTCCCTTCAGTTGATTTGCTCGGAGTCTAGACTAGTGAAGTAGAGATTTAGCAAGAGATCAAAAAGATACTCCAGCACTTCACTCAGGTGTCCTAATTCTGCTTGTAGAAAGAGGAAGGTCAGGCAACAAAATTAAGAGCTTAGCACTTCAAACAAATAAAATACAACAGAGAAATCCAAAGCAGCTGTAAGCTAAACGTAAGGCAATCTAAACTCAGCTTATTCAACATACAAATCATGCACCTGACAGGCCATGGCCAGGTTCCTGGCCAATAGGAACTAAGCAACTCAAAATCTTTTTTTACACTGAAGGCTGCAGAGACAAATCCAGCTGTTCAAGGGGACCCAGCCTAAAGCTCTCCCCCAACAAACACCACGTTTTAGGAACATGAGAAGTCAAACTTCTTTAAAATGTCAAAGTTCCCTTTTTACAGTCAGAAAGTTTCCTGATACTCAACAACAAGATGATCTAAAGCTTGTGCTCTATATTATACAAAGAGAGACAATATTAATGCTTCTCTTTCCAAAGATGTTTTGGTATAAAGCAGACACGACAACATTTTTTTCAGCAGCCAGGACCTGTGCTATAGCCTAAAAATGCCAAATGGTGGAAATCACAGGAAATTCAAGAGAAGGATGTTTCTCTTGACCGGGTCTGGGCACCAAAGGCAGTACCAAGAAACCCCGTCCTGTCAAGGCTGAAGTACAGGCACAAGAAGAGGTGCAATTCCAGGCACATCAGGAAGCAATAAAGGTAACTCTCGCATCTATATGCCTCAAAAGTAGGCACCAATTGAATGTCAGTTCCAAGTATGGCATTTCTGGATTTGCGCAGAATTTGGAATCCCCTTTTCTTTTGGCCTTATCCCAGATACACTGGAATTTGTTCCCCAGATTAAATACTGCCCTCACAAAATTAATTATAACAAAGTAGATTATAAAAAAAGGAACAGTTTGAAGAGATTTTAAAGGAAAGGCCCTGCAGAGTCAAAAAAAAAAAAAAAAAAGGTATTGAAAAGAAACTTTCAGAAAACCTCATAGGAAAAAGCCATCACAACAGCAGCTGTTTGGCTAGACAGGCTTCTGCAGTTCAGATCTCAAAACATTAAGAGATCACTAGAAGAGTTAGGGGACAATATCTAATAGACCATGAAGTAACATTGTCATCCCTTTCAGATGAAAAGAAACCTGTAATCAGTTTTTCTTCACACAAAAGTCCTTTGAAAAAACTTGTCAAATGAAACTAAAACATTTATAAAATACGACTATGCTGAAAGTTTGCAAACAGGACCTTGAATTGTGAAACAACTTATAGAGAGAAGCAGTGATAATATACCCAAAATATATTTTATTCAATTATCCTGATAGCTGTGACCTGTTACCTTCTTTAGTAACAAGGAGTACCCATTACAAACAGATTGCAATCCCACTGTTAAATATTTGTGGAAAAGTGGACCAAGGTTAATAATAACTGTGTGAAATTTCACCTTGACAGCCAACATAAAATGCACTCATATGTCATGGGACCAAATGCACCGATTTTAATGACTAGATATTATATGAAAAATTAGTATTCTCTCATGAAATAAGGTAATTTTACTATCACAATTACCTGGCGTCAACATCCACAGTTTGTAATAAAGAGAATACAAAGCAAGTATTTACTAGGTTGTGACTTACAGATGAACGGTTGGTTGATGATGGGTGGTTAGTATTTTCAGATGAAGGAATTCACTGTGATCACACTACACACACGAGTACTGAAACCCAGCTTCTGTTTCAGCACTGTGTAAGAACCTGAGTATATACATAGAAACAGCCGTGCTGGGTTACACCAAAGGCCTGTCTAGCTTATAATAATCGATATATTTTTCTTTCACTACCCTAGCCAGCCTCTTCCAGAAGCCAAAGAAACTTTCAGAAGCCTTAACACTGTGTAGCTGCTGTTAGGTTCTGTGACTAAAGGCTCATCTCCACAAACACAAAGGAGCACAGAGGAATAGTAAGTGCCAGCTGAACCCCAATAAGCTAATCAGGGCCCACAGAGCTGTCTGGGGGTGAAACGCATCAACATGAGTTAACACAAGCAGCTCTCCAGGTCACCCTACAGACAGACTGTGGGAGGTTAATGCCTGTAGGGACACAGCACTCATTACGGGAGGCAGGGAAAGAACATCTTGGGATCGTACAAGATACCTTATGGAATGTGTAGGGGACAAATCAAACGCAGGGAAAAGGAGGAATTACAGCAGTTTAGGGAGGAACAAGTATGGAAAAACAGAGGGATAAGGGAAGTGCCTGTGTGCATGTAACTCTAAGTATCAACAACTGGAATGGGGCTCTGGGTCTCGGACGCATGTAGGTCCAGGTGCCAGCAGCTGGTGACACCTGGCGATCCAGCAGCCAGATACTGGACAGAGCGACTAAAACCAGCAACTGGGAATATCCGTACTACTAACAGACATTCATCCTGATCAGCCAGAGAGGGGAGCAGGATCAGGCTGTTAGTGCTGTCTGCGTTTATGAGCGCTGTTTTCTGACTGTGTGGCCAGCTCTGTGCACACATATTGTGTGTGTGTTTGTGTGCACGTGCTCGTGTATGCCCATCGGGAATGCAAGCTCAGCCTCACACCTGGCTGGACCGGGGACACGGAGCTGTGGCAGCCTCGCCTCCATCACGCAGTCAGATCCATTAACTCCTAACATGGTGTTCCACATCATACCTATAAAATTGGATAAAGAGTAATTCCTTTCCTTTGCTTTTCCATCTCTTAGCTATATTCAATGTCCTCCAGTTCTTCTACTGGAAGAAGCACTGAACCTCCAATCGCTATCCGTCTTCTTCCACAACATTCACCATATTATAGAGCACTCTCACGTTTCTCCTCAGCCATCTCTTCTGCAGAACTTTAGAGTTCTAGGCTATCCAGCTATTTGTTGTACAGAAACCATACCAAGAAAAACTTTGTTGCCAACCTGCAACCTCCTTCCAGTAGAAAAATGGGAGATTGGGAACGTGAACACCCTTTTGAGCTAGGAAACTGAAATGGCATGCAATATTCCAGATGCAGATGAACCACAGACTTAATGATATTTTCTATTTTTTCTCTCTCTGTTACTCTCCTAATAATTCCTAAAATAGTTTAAAGCAGGCCATTGCTCAAAGAATGTCTATCATACCAACGTTAATACAATCATCATCATTTTAGTTATGCAACCAGAGTGTATAGAAAAAGTATACTAAATCTTAAAATTTATGTTGGTTTATTGGTATTTAGTTAATCAAATCTGTTTATTAAATACTGACTTTAGAACTGCAGAACACCTCTGAATAAGCATACCTAACTTATTCTTAATATGTGCAGCTCTGCCACGTTGTATGTACTCTATGAAAACTGCATCTCCTCAGCAAAATTCAAATGAACACAGACACTATTAACAATCAGATGAAGAGGTCAAAAGCTTTGCAACTCTATGCAAAGCACACATTGACATTAATACCAAAGCAGTAGAAAAGTCATTCATGTAAAAAACTTAAAAAGAGACACAGCTCTCCCCTCCCACCCACCCTTCCAGTTTACCCTGTCATCGGCTTAATTTTACAGAGTTAGGAGGAAATTTTCAGACGTTCAGTGGTGGCAAACAGAACAAAAATGAAATCCCGTCCATACCTGGTCTGTGCCTGTTGCCTGCCTCAGCAGAAAAAGAACCTCCTTGTGCCCTGCGAGATCCAACTTTACCTCCAGTACCACCAGGATAATGATAGATGACTGATGCTGAGCATAACCCCTCAAGAGCAGCTGTAAAGAAAAAAGCCAACAGATTAGTAGATGTAAGTGCAAAAATTGAAGTATCATAGAATCACAGAATGGTTTGGGTTGGAAGGGACCTTTAGAGGTCATCTAAGTCCAGCCCCCCTGCAGTGAGCTGGAACATCCTCAACTAGATCAGGTTGCTCAGAGCCCTGTCCAACCTGACCTGGAATGTTTTCAGGGATGGGACCACCACAACCTCTCTGGGCAACCTGTGCCAGGGTTTCACCACCCTCATTGCAAACAATTTCTTCCTTCTATCCAGTCTAAATCTACCCTCCTTTAGTTTAAAACCATCACCCCTTGTCCTGTCACAACAGGCCTTGCTAAAGAGGTTGCCCCCATCCTTCCTATAGCTCCCCTTTATTAAGTATTGAAAGGCCGCAATAAGGTCTCCCCACAGCCTTCTCTTCTCCAGGCTGAACAACCCCAACTCTCTCAGCCTGTCCTCGTAGGAGAGTTGCTCCAGCCCTTGGATCATTTTTGTGGCCCTTGTGTCATGTAGTAAAGTCTATTTACTCAAATATAAAGTATACCTTAAATTGAAGACCTAGTGACAAAGGTCATGGAAAAGCCTGAGATACTTAATGTCCTTTTTATCGGTTTTCACTGGAAAGGTTTACCCTCAGACCTCCCAGGTCCCCAAGACCACTGGCAGAGTCTGTAAGAGTACACACTAGCCACAGCAGACGAAGACAGACATACAAAACACTTAATCCAATTGGACGCAAATCTACAAAACCAGGTAAGATGCATCCATGGATGCCAAGAGAGCTGACCAGTGTGACCACTCTCTTATCACTTCCAACAGGCCATGCCAGTTGGGGGAGGTTTCTAGTTACTGGACAAAGAGAAACATCATACCCTTCTTCAAGAAGGAAGTACCCAGGGTCTACAGGCAGCTCAACATCAGCTCCCTGGAAAGGCTATACAGGAATCATTCTAGAAGCCATTTCCAAGCACATGAAGGACTAGAAGGTGATTGGGAACAGCACACATTGATTACCAAGGATAAATCAGTCCTTGGCAACCTCAGTGCCTCCTATGATGAGATGATGAGCTCACTGTAAAAAGGAACAGCAGTGGATGTTGTATATTTTGCCTGTCACAAGACCTTTGGACATGGTCTCCCATAGCACGCTTACAGCCAAACTGATGAGGTAAGATTTGGGTATCTGGCCTATGAAGTAGGTGGAAAATAGGCTGGACAGCCAGGCTCAAAGGACTGTGATCCTTGCAGGGCCAGGAGTAATGGCAGCAGATCTAACTGTGGTGTAACTGCCACCGTCACTCACAGAGCCAATCAGCTCCAGTGCAGGTGCGTTCCGCAGCAGAGCAAGGGATGGTGGTATACAGGGAGGTTTCCTGAGCTGGGGAAACCCCAGAGAATTGCAGAGACACGCCAGGAGCCAGCAGCATTCAAGAGGAGTGGCTGACAAGGAGCAGGCAGGGCCAGGAGTAATAGCAGTCACCCCTCACTCCCACAAAAGGCAGCCGTAGGGAGTGCCACGACCAGGAGCGCTGCAAACAGGGCAGGCAAGCAGGGCATGGCAAGTCAGTTTGCGTGGAAGGGCATGCAAGGAGGGGCATGCCACTGGCCAAGTGGAAGAGTTGAAGTATACATAGCACAGCAACCGGGCAGCGTTCTGTGACCATCTGCACAGTTAAGGGCACTCATTCCACCTGACCCTCAAGGCAGAATAGTGGGCACTCATCTGAGAGCAAAGGCTGCAGCTCTGGCTGAGGGGTCTGCACCATCTACCCCAGCAGTGGCTGATGCCTCCACCCAGATGGAGCTGGTGAAAGGAGAGGCTGCACTGCACACCTCAGACCACAGGAAGTGCCCAGACTTTTCTCCTGAGGCAGGGACAGCCGGCAGATCTGCCTGCCAAAGGCATGCCCAGGTAGAGGACCCCCTGCAGCAGGTGGCTGAGCTGCAGGAGGTGGTGAGAAGGCTGTGTAATGTCAGGGAGGCTGAGGAGAATTTAGCTAGCTGGATCCAAGCACAGACTGCAGTGGGCCCACAGCCAAACAGCCAAAAACTCCCCCACCAGCCCACACAGCAGAGAGGGGAGCTAATAATGCAGAATGATTGCAACAGCAAGGACCGGCAGGAGGAAGACTTCCCCCGAAGCCTAAAGTGCCCTTGCGAAACCACTTCACCACTCTGCAGACTGAAGAGGAAAGACCCATCACACCAGGAGAGCCACTGGAGCTGCGTATGGCAGCCCGATCTGCTCCCTGTATAACAACCAGCACAACTAAGGAAAGGAGCTGGGTGACAGTAGTAGGCAGCTCTCTTCTGACAGGTATGGAAGTACCCATTTGCTGTCCCGATGCACTCTTTAGAGAAGTGTGCTGCTTACTGGGGGCTCCCATTGGGGATGTCACTGAGAGACTACCAAGCCTTGTACAGTCCTCCAACTATTATCGGCGGCTGTTGTTTCACGTGGGCACCAGTGATACAGGCAGGAACAGTCTGAGGAGTATCAAGAAGTATTACAGAGCCCTGGGAGCAGCAGTAAGGGACTCCAGAGTCCAGGTAGTTTTTTCAGTCCTCCCAGCCAAAGAGAAGAGGTTTGAAAGGGCCAGTCGAATCTGGTGAATCAACAAATGCTTACAGGACTGGTGCCAGCGATTCAGCTGCTTAGACCATGGGACTTGCTTTGAAAAACCTGGTCTACTGGGGGCTGATGGGGTCCCTCTGTCAGAGAGGGGGAAGAGCATCTTTGGCCACAGACTTGCCAAGCTGGTGAAGAGGGTTTTAAACTAAAGTTGCTGGGGAAGAGGAACATCAATCCATCCCACTGCTACCATTTTGATGCCAGTGCCAGCCATAGATGCCCAGAGCCTGGAGAAGGATCACAGGTGGGCAGAAGAGCACCTGAAGAGCAGCACAGAGGAATTCCAGCCACTCCAGCCAGTAAGTCAGCTTCATCGGGGGCCCAGCCTAAAATCCCTATGCAAACACACGTGGCATGGGGAATAAACAAGAGGAGTTAGAGACATGCACACACCTGCAGTGCTATGATCTTATTGGCCCCATGGATACATGGTGGGATGGCTCCCACGGCTGGAGTGTTGGAAGGGAAGGATACAAGCTCTTTAGGAAAGACAGGCAGGAGAGACAAAGAGGAGGTGTCACCCTCTATGTCAACGACCAGCTAGAGTGCATGGAGCTCTGTCTGGGGACAGATGAGGAGCCGAACGAGAGCTTATGGGTCAGGATTAAAGGGAAGGCAGGGACAGGTAACATTATAGTGGGGGTCTGCTACAGGCCACTCGACCAGGAAAACCAAGCAGACGAGGTCCTCTATAGACAGATAGGAGCAGCCTCTCATTCACAAGCCCTGGTCCTCCTGGGGGACTTCAACCACCCCAATATATGTTGGAGGGAGAACACAGCAGCACACAAGCAATCCAGGAGGTTCCTGGAAAGCAGTGATGATAACTGCCTTCTCCAAGTGACAGAGGAGCCAACAAGGAGAGATGCTATGCTGGACCTCGTTCTCACCAACATGGAGTGGCTGGTAGAGAATGCAAAGCTCAAAGGCAGCCTTGGCTGCAATGACCATGAAATGGTGGAGTTCAAGATCCTTAGGGCACCAAGGAGGGTGCATAGCAAGCTCACTACCCTGGACTGCAGGAGAACAGACTTTGACCTCTTCAAGGATCTGCTTCGCAGAGTACCATGGGATAAAGCCCTGGAGGAAAGAGGGGCCCAGGAAAGCTGGTTAATATTCAATGATCACCTCCTCCAAGCTCCTAAGCAACGCATCCCAACAAAGAGGAAGTCAGACAAAAACGCCAGGAGGCCTGCATGGATGAACAAGGAGCTCCTCAAACACAAAAAGGAATCATACAGAGGGTGGAAGCAAGGACAGGTAGCCTGAGAGGAATACAGAAAAATTGTCCAAGCAGCCAGGGATCAGGTTAGGAAAGCTAAAGCCCTGATAGAATTAAATCTACCCAGGAATATCAAGGGCAACAAGAAAAGCTTCTACAGGTACATAAGTGATGAAAGAAAGACTAGGGAATATGTGGGTCCTCTCCAGAGGGAAACAGGAGACCTGGTTACCCAGGATATGGAGAAGACTGAGGAAAAAAAAAGTCATTAACTGGCACATGCTCAAGCCACACCACCCAAGTCGCAGAAGGCAAAGGCAAGGACTGAGAGAATGAACAACTGCCCACTATAGAAGATCAGGTTTGACACCATCTAAGACACCTGAAAGTGCACAAGTCCATGGGACCCAATGAGATACATCCATGAGTCTTGAGGGAACTGGTGGATGAAGGCACTAAGCCACTATCCATCAGATCTGAGAAGCTGTGGCAGTCCAGTGAAGTTCTCAGTGACTGGAAAAGGGGAAACATAATGCTCATTTTTTAAAAGGGAAAAAAGGAAGACCTGGAGAACTACAGGCCAATCAATCTCACCTCTGTGTCCAGCAAGATCATAGAGCAGATCCTCCTGGCAACTACACTAAGACACATGGAAAACAAGGAGGTGATTGGTGACAGCCAACACTGCTTCACTAAGGGCAAGTTGCGCCTGACAAATTTAATGGCCTTCTAGGAGGGGGTTACAGCACTGGTTGGTAAGGGAAGAGCAACTGACATCATCTACCTGGACTTGTGCAAAGCATTTGACACTGTCCCACATGACATCCTTCTCTCTAAATTGGAGAGGCATGGATTTGATGGATGGACCACTTGGTGGATAAGAAATTGGCCGGATGGTTGCACACAAAGAGTTGTGGTCAATGGCTCGATGTCCAAGTGGAGACCAGTGATGAGTGGCGTTCCTCAGGGGTCAGTATTGGGACCAGCACTGTTTAACATCTTTACCAGCGACATGGACAGTGGGATCAAGTGCACTCTCGGCAAGTCTGCCAACAACACCAAGCTGACTGGTGTGGTTGACACGCTGGAGAAAAGGGATGCCATCCAGTGGGTCCTGGACAGGCTTGAGAGGTGGGCCTGTGCAAACCTCATGAGGTTCAGCAAGGCCAAGTGCAAAGTCCTGCACGTGGCTCGAGGCAACCCCAAGCACACATACAACCTGGACGGAGAATGTATTGAGACCAGCCCCAAGGTGAAGGACTTGGGAGTGTTGGTTGATGAGCATCTCAACATGACCCAGCAACATGTGCTTGCAGCCCAGAAAGCCAACTGTACCCTGGGCTGCATCAAAAGAACTGTGGCCAGCATATCAAGGGAGTCTTCTAGCCCTCTACTCCGCTCTCTTGAGACCCCACCTGGAGTACTGTGTCCAGCTCTGGGGCCCTCAACAAAAGAAGGACATGCACCTGTTGGAGGGGGTCCAGCAGAAGGCCACGAAGATGATCTGAGGGCTGGAGCACCTCTCCTATGAGGACAGGCTGAGAGAGCTGGGGTTGTTCAGCCTGGAGAAGAGGAAGCTCCAGAGAGACATTATAACAGCCTTCCAGTACCTGAAAGGGGCCTACAGGAAAGCTGGAGTAGGACGTTTTACAAGGGCATGTAGTGATAGGACATGGGGTAATGACTTTAAACTGAAAGAGGGCAGATTTAGATTTGATATAAGGAAGAAATTGTTCACTATGAGGGTGGTGAGGTGCTGGAACAGTTTGCCCAGAGAAGTTGTGGATGCCCCACCCCTGGAAGCATTCAAGGCCAGGTTGGATGGGGCTTTGAGCAACCTGGTCTAGTGAAAGATGTCCTTGCCCATGGCAGGGGCGTTGGAACTAGATGAACTTCAAGGTCCCTTCTAACTCAAACCATTCTATGATTAGCAGTACAAAGTCCAAATGGTTGCCCGTTACTAGTGGTGTCCGTTAGGGGTGAATAGTGGAGACAATACTCTAATGTCTTCATTAACAGCCTGGATGGTTGCATAGAGCACTCCCAGAAAACTCCTGGGTGATACCAAATTAGGGACAACAGTAGGGCAGGCCTTCAATGCAGGGAGAACTTGACAGGCTGGAGGTATGGGGTGACAGGAGCCTCACACAGTTCAAGAAAGGCTCATGCATCTCAGATGGGATAAGCCTATGCAGCAGTGCAGCCTGCGAGCTGACTGGCTGGAAAGCAGCCTTGCAGGAAAGGACCTGGTGGACAACAGGTTGACAGCAGTGAGTAGTAGGCCCTTGCAGGAAAGGTGGCCAACTGCATACTGGGTTGTAACAGCTGCAGTGTAGCCAGCAAGTGACATGGAAGCAATTATTCCCCTCTGTTCTGCATCTGAGAGACTGTATTTGGAGCATTGAGCCCAGCTTTGGGCACCCCAGTACTCAAAAGACATTAACATCCCAAAGCAAGTCCAGTGGAAGGCCATCAAAATTGTCAGGGGGTTGGAGCCCATAATGCATGAAAAGCAAGAACTGGGTTCGTTCAGCTTTAAAGAACAAGAGGCTAAGGGGAGATCTTATTGCTGTCTCTAAACACCCAGCAGGAAGGTACAGAAGAGATGGAGTCAGATGCTTCTCAGAGGTGCAGTGATTAGATGAGGGTCAACGCAAGTTGACACAGGAAATTCTGTTTTAATGTAGGAAAAATTTATGATTTGTTGTTCAGTTTTTTCAAACAACTGGTTGCTCACAGATTATAGAACTTCATCTTTAAATATACCTAAAACTCAACTGGACAGGTCCCTGAGCAACCTGATTTAACCGGATGTGATATGAGCAGGAGATCAGACTTGGGGACCTCCAGATGTCACTTCCATTCCAAATTATTCTATCAGTCTGTAAGTATAATTTGGTAGTCCAACAGATGGTCATTATAATACTTTCATGTTCTGCACAAGGAGAAAAGTTCTCCTTTCTTGCTTGAAGAATCCTGACCCATTTAACCTTTTGGAAGAGTAGAAGGAAAGAAGTGGAAGGTCAGAAGGTGTTAAGGTTTTCATAATATGTAATCTACAGAGCCAGTAGGAAGCTAAACAGATTTCCAGAACTGGAGACAGCAATTGTCCTGAAAGGGTATGAAATTGAGAAGCAGAAATTGTGCTGGAAGATCACTTGCATTACCAATAAATAGAAAAAGCAGGAATAAAAAAAAAGAAAAGGATGAAGGAAAAGGCAGAGGGGAGGTAAAGCCTAGAACCTAATGTGAAAGGAAGTTATACCAGTGGGAATGGCTTTGGTTGATGTAAAGGCAAAAATCTTTTCCTAACAGTAGATACCCACAGGAAAGATTTTTAAAACATCCATACAATCCACAATAAAAAAACCACTTACCAAAGAGTCATTAGAAGTCAGATGCAGAATTTTTTTAAAGTACATACTTTACTACAGTAACACATTTTATGTTGCAGGTTTTCTTAAACATGTTTCTTCCTCATATCTTATTAACTATTTTTTTTTTTACTTAGTTCTTGGTCACACCTCATATTTGGATTTTGATCACCAAAATGATTCCTACTTTTCACAGTACAGAAGGAAAGTTATAGAAGATCATTTGATTTACTTGGTTTCAGCAGCCAATTATTTGAGCCACTATCACCACTTAATCCTACCTCCAAGCCACAGAAAGTCATTCACAGACCGCAGAAGTTCCACTGCCATGTGATAATGCACCAAGGAATCTTGTAACATGCCAGCTTGTAAACACAGGTCACCAACATGCTTCCGCATCCGGCCTTGACAACGCTTCTTATAGTGTCTGAAAAATAAATGGTACAATTTAGTGTTATTTACAGAAAATGCTTATTTGAGGTAATAAACACCTAAAGTCAACTTTATTTCGTCCTTAATAGTAGATAAACATTAATTTACTCTCCTTCTCTGAGCAAACAACCAGTATGAATTCTAACTGGCAGAATATGCAAAAGTAAAAGAAACAACAATTTGAGGATGTATTGAAAAAAAAGCAATGCACCACATATTTTGGCTACATAGCATTTACGCAGATAGAGTAACAAAGTTAAATGACCACTTCAGAGCACTTTAACAGCCTTGTCACAAATGAAACAAAACAATCATAGAATCGTAGAGGTTGGAAGGGACCTTGAAAGATCATCTGGTCCAACCTTTCATAGGAAAGGAAGCTTAGGTGAGATTATCTAGCACCCTGTCCAGTCACATCTTGAAAACCTCCAAAGCAAGGTTTGTGTGGTCCTCAATGGGTATTTGGCTGCCTTTCCATAGCTAGCATGCTTCTTTTAAGTACACCCAAAAGCTCATTAAGACAGGATGGGTCTCTTGTTCTGCCTTCTTCCTTTCCCTCAGTGGGGAACAGACTGTTCTTGTGCTTCCAGGGCGCTGTTCTTGAGTAACTCCCAGCACTCACAAGCTCCTTTGCCCTCCATGGAGGCTTCCAATGGAACCTCTCACACCTGGCTCTGAGCACATTGAAGTTGGCTCTTCTAAAATCCAGGGTCTTTGTCCTGCTACTGGACTTCAGTGTGCTCAGTAGGATCTTAAACTCCACAATGCTGCTGTTGTCTTATCCAAGGTTACCATTGGTAATAGCATTGTCAAGCAAGTCTTCTTAGTTTGTGAGCAGTAAATCTGGTACTGCACTGTTCCTAGTCGGCAAGTCCAGCATCCATAGCAAGAAGCCATCCTCAATGCATTCCAGGGAACTGATGGACAACTTGCATACCACTGCATTGCTTTCCCAAGAAACATCCATGCAATCGGAGCCACCCATGAGGAACATGTTCTGTTGGCCTGAGACTTCCTTAGGCAGCCCAAGTAATCCTAATTGGGACGCTGGTTACAGATATCTGACTTAAGATGCCCCTTGGTGATGATCCCTCTGATCTTGATTCAAAAGCATTCGATAGAACTTTCATGGTCTCCACAGCTCAGCTCCATACATTCAAATTTTTTCACATGAAGCACAACTCTACCCCCTCTTCTCTTCCTATCTTTCAGAAAGAGCTTGTAGCCATTCTCTGTGGTCTTCCAGCCAGGTGAGTATTCCTACCATTTTTCTGTGGTTCCTATACCAACATAGCTCTCAGACTGACACAGAGCTCCAGTTCCTCCTGTTTCTTGGCCCAGACTACTTGTGCTGGTAGACATACACTCGAGGTGGCTGAACTTGGGATTTCTGCCTGTAGACACAGTTGGGGAACATTCCTAACTACTCTTGTAGATGCACTCATCTACCCTGTTGCTTAGGAATATGCAGGTGTCAGGTTTGGATACTACCATCCCAAGTTCATTAGTTTAAAGCACAATTCATGAAGTCGGCCAATCTGCTAGCAAAGATTCTCCTGCCTCTCCTCAATACATGGAACCTATCTCTCCCCATAGGCGGTTTTCATCATAAATCATTGAAACCAAAACCCTAGTGACAACACCATGCAGATCAATACCTGGCTTCAAGGCTGATGCATCAACTTCTGCCTGCACCCTGATCTCTGACTTCCAAGACAAAGCGGAAGATCCCTCAGGCACCTGTCCCTTTCACTTGTGCCCCCAGGGCTCTGGAGTCCTGCCTGACCTTGCCCGGGTTTTTCTTTACCTCATCATTGGTGCCCACATAGAAAAGAAGTAGGGGACAGTAGTCTGTGCTTTTACCTAGCTGTGGCCACTGTCTCTCTGTGACATCCCAGATCTTGGCTCCTGGCAAGCAGCAAACCTCCTTTGACTGTATACCAGGCCAGCAGATAAGTGCCTCAGCACCTCTCAACAGTCACACATTACTGGCACTTGCCACTTCCTTTTGCAGCTTCTAGTATGTGCTGCACCACTGGTGTGGCTTCTCCCTGTAAATTTTGCTCATGGGTTTTGTCTATTGCCAAGGCTTTGTATCTGTTGCTGGTTGGTACATAAAAGGAAGGGGAGGGAAGTGACAACCTGTTCCTATGGGTCATGAGAGACCATGGTGTCTCCTGCTCCAAGGTGCTGTCAGTTCACTGTTCAAGCAATTTGTCTAGTAGTCTCTGTAGGTCAGAGCCACGGGGCCCTAGTACTTCTGGCAAAGCCTCAAGTAATGCTGTACTTCTTGTCCATCCTCCCTAATACAGCATAGCCTGCCCTCCTCCACCAGAGCACACCTTGCACAAGTGCAGCTTCCACCCTCCTCCACCCCAGAGCCAGGGGTGCAGACTTTGCAGCCCTCCACCTGTCTAGCAGCTACTCTGATAGCCAGCTCTGTCTGGGTGGCTTCCTCCACTCATGCCAGGCTTGCCTGGTGAGCTAGCCCCTTCCTGCCTGCTGCAGAACACAGCCCTTGCCTGGTCTCTCCCACAAGGGACCATCTCTGGGAGCTCTGACAAGCTCAAAGCACAGCCTCATCAGCCCTTCTAATTCCCTGGAGACCTCCAGCTGCTGGGTCGGCTCGCACAGCACCAGGAGGCTGGCGCGACTGTCCGGGCACCAGGCCGAGCCTGCGGGTAAGCAGAGCAGGCAGCAGCCCGATCGCTTGCAGGGCACGCGGCCCTTCCCGCCCGAACCGCTGCCCTCGCTCCTCGCTCGCGGCGCTTCTGGTGGCCGCTTATGTGCGGCTTCCCGCGCTTGGTGCTGGCGGCGGGGAGGGCCGGCAGGGCCCGGCTCCCGCCCGCCGCTCTCCTCTGGCGAGCCCGGCCGCCCGGTCCCTCACACACACAGCGCGAAGGTGGCGGCGGCCGGGAAACTCCTCAGGCACCGGCGGGGGCCCCGCAGGCCTCGCGCTCCCCTCCGCAGGCGGCACGTGCCGCTCCTGCTGCCGCTGTCGGCTTCCCGCCGTCCGTAAAGGGTTGTTTACGTTTGTGTAGAAATGCTGCTTCTTTTTATAGATGTCACGGTCCTGAAACGGGTACGTTTTTTCTTTTAAAGGGAGGATTACCGAAAGACCACTATCACTTCAGGCAAGTACTGGCAGGGTTTCTCGTGCTACTCTTTTTTTACATATTAAAAGGTGAAGTTCTTTCCCAAACAAAATAAATAGGCACGGCCAGTGAAGGAAGTCCTACTGAAAATATTAATCAAACACTTCGGTACAACTGAAAAGGCAACTTGGGCACAAATCCATACGTTAAAGGCACTAACCTTACTATTTATTTTTTGTAATAAATTGCACCTAAGGAAACATAACAGGCGCAAAATACGACACACTAGATTTTCAAAGCACCTCATGATTTAAGTCACACTTCAGAACAATGCTGCTCTCCTGAGTCCATCAGCAATTCTCTTGTTCTCCCTCCTGCAAAAGTATTCCCTAGCAAGAATGTCCTTGCTCTACCTTATAAAATCGTTTTCTCAGAGAAAAATTGAAAGTCAATTTTGATATTTTATTCATTTATCTATGTTACTCCAATAGTATATCCTTCTGTTCTAACAACGCTTTCTACGACATATATAGAGAAGCATACAATTTCATTGTCCAGACTTCACACCAAGGAAGAAAAATATTTTTTTGGATGGGTTAAACTAAAAGTTACCTGAGAATGAAATTTTAACTAAAAGAATTGCAGTAGATGTCACTCTTTATTGTATATATGAAATCTCCAAAGAATCTGCTTTAAAAGGAGTTTCCAAAAGTGGAATCATCTCAGATTGACTGTCAGTTCTACATTTTTAGCTTTTAGTACAGTGATGCTTTTTCAATTAAACTAAGTCCAACGGAATATCTTTTTTTAAATTACCTAGCATATTTGAACCTAACAACTTTAAAAAAAATCCATTCTCCAGGTGCTGAACTCTCATACCCTAGAGCAAGACCTGAATAGGAAGAGAAATTCCACAATTATGGAATGAAATGGCTTTTGGGGTGGTGGGGTTTTTTCCCCAGCAAAGAACTTCCCAGAGGACCCTAGAGGTGCATTAAAGTGCGACTGAAACAATCTCTCATAACACATCTGGAGAGACCGTCTTCATGACATCTGTAATATGGAAAACAACAATCAAAAGGGGGACAGAACATATGAAGTATAAGGGTAGGAATAAGCAGATTAATTTATTTCCTTTAGATTTTAAGGCAGAAAGGCTAAGATAAATAGTAATAATAAAAACAATTACATGTTACAGGTTTGCTTGCTTTTTGAGGTTCTTGGTTTGGTTTGGATTTTTTTACACCGAAGAGAAGCATCGAGTGCAAAGGATAACCAGCCACCAAATAATGTCTTACTCCTCGTAGTTGGTTCAAAAACGGAAGAGTTCATCAAGAAGGTGAAGTAACTGATTTATATGGATGGAGGGCAGAAATTTAAAAAGAGAAGATATATGGAAGCACATACAATGCCCTTATAAAAATTAAGTAGAAAAGCAATCAGAACCAGTGTCATTATCTACAAGAAAAACTAGAAATTATAAAAGGAGAGAAGAAGCATGTCTCCTATTGTTCCTCTCCATTTAAACAGTTACAAATAACTCCTATATGAATGTTCAGACTTCTGATCACATCATATTCACAACTGATGTGAAGATGACACCATTAAAGGAAGCTAAATACAAGATGACTGTTGTTCTTTATCTTTCAGATACGTCAAGAAATTGCAATATTTCATACCTTTTTCAACAAGCATGTACTTCACAGATCTTTTTAAGAAAAAAAAAAAAGGTAAGAAAATTCAAAGTGAAAACTAAAGCTGCTCTGCACAAACTAGGGAAGGGCACCAAATCTTACCGAGGCTTCAACCTGAGCTTTGGGTTATAAAGAAATACCTCTGTCAAAAAGTTACTTTGTAATCTTGAATCAGTATTGTATAGGAGAGTATAAACTGTTTACAAATCAGGTTTTATTAATCTCTTCATTCCAGAATGAAATTAAGACTGTTATATTGCTTTAAACTTTTTTTTCCCCACAGAATAAATAGTGGAATTGGAGAATCGTTGTTTCCATACACAGCTATAATTCCTTTCAAAGATACTATCGCTTCAAATTTCCCCTCACTACACTTTCAAGTAATCTATGTTTATGGACAAATTACATTTCTTATTGTGGCAAAACTGTTGTTTTTAAGTGTTTTTCCGAATTTTCCAGATTGCGTACGATTAAGTTTGTAAGTATGAGTCATACAGCAAAGGGAAAAGAGATGGTGCCAGACTCCTACATCAGAACTAATACCGGAATCATTTCAGTCATACTGCCTCACCAACAGCTCCTCCTACCCAATGCCTCACGTTGCTGCAGATTTATGCATATGTTAATATATGCAAAGTTTGAATGCATTTATTCACTTAGACACCAATTGATGTTCATACAAAACACTTCTCTTTTAGAAACTCTCCTTATTTATAAACAAACACATAATTTATTCCTGGTGATGAAGAAATTTGCTGTTAATTATTCAAAGACTGAATTCATTCCACCTACTTCCAGCCTCTTAAATGTGGTGCCAAGAGAGGACCTATCTCCTACAGTCCCTGCAAGCCTTCACCATCTTCCTGGAAAACGTTTTCTCTCTAGTTATAAAGTTTGCACCGTACAAATGTATAAACTGTATCTTAATTTAGCGCTTACAATTAAGTACAATGAAGTAAGGCTTCACCCCCCCCAATTGCTGCAAGTATGTCCAAAAAGACAAAAGCCAATGATTTCATTGAAACAAAAACCACTCTCCACGATATCTGCAATATCAGGTCGTTAAAAGCGTGCATGTCTAAGTGACTGATGGTTTCTTCAATGCATACTGGGGTGCAAATTTAATGGACAAAATCATACATGGATATATATATATTTATATCAAAGCATAACATTTTATGATTATTCATTTTAATACCTAGCTAGTTTTGCTTCACAGCTTTGCCTGAAGAATCTGGCCACAAAGCTGAAAGTGAGAAGCTTATCAGCATCTCCTTTCTAATTTATTTCTTATTAAAACACTTTACTATTTTGGCTCTCTACTGCTTAATCCTAATCTATTGGATGACAGGAAATCCGCATAAATTAACTGCTACTTTTTCTAGGATAAGATGACAACCTTTTTCTAGACCAGCTCCTTATAGTACCCTACTGCTAAGAGCTGTTTCTATTTATTTTTGCCTCCAGATCATTTCAGACATTAAATTTCAAATACACATCCAAGTCTCACCCAAAAACGCACCAGAAACCCCTTCCGGAGTGTGACGTGCTCAGAAATCTCCTCAAGGGCGGCAATGCCACATCATGCAGGACCACACGTAGAACACTCCATAGCATCAGTCACCCAAACTCCTCTTCAAAACGTCCTCTCCTCAACACACGTACACATACAGTTGACTACAAAGTAGTTTAAAATCTTATTCTCTAAAGCTAGTTGTGTTAATTTGGTACCTAACGCGCTCTTTATGTTCTCTTCCAAATAATCACCACAATCATTACCATCAGTGAACCACCACTGCTATTTCAAACTTGAGGACAAAAAACCTGTTCTAGGAACCAAAGAGCACTAGTCAACCCCATTTTCCATTTCTACCCTCATTCGCTGTACAGGATACATGTTTTACCCTTCCATCCCCAACTCTTTTCTAGGATGTCAGGATAATTTTATAGAAAATTCAGAGCAACAATATTATATTTCAAGACAGAATTTATTTTCACTACAAACCATCCAGCAACAGGTTTGAAGGATTTTCTGGATCCTCAAAATTTCAAAGTGGCTACATTTAAAAACAAGAAACATGCAAAATGAATTTGGAAAAGTATTCATGCAAAATGCTTCAACAAAAATTTCCATCAAATTCCACTAATTCCAATTAGCATGCAGAACTACAGATATCACCGATCATAACATTATCCAGACTTAAAAGACACAGCTACGGCATTTGATCAACTGCCAGAACTTTTGAGTTTGGAAACCAAACACAGGCAGCAACAGCTTCATGGCTTTGGAGTTTAAAAAATAAAGCAAATTCCAGAGGCCAGCAGCCGCCTAAGCAAATTATGTGTGTCCTACAAAAAAATTCAGCATTGCTACCAAATATAATTGCCAAATGCGCCAAAAGGGGTCAACCACAGTAGTAAGGCTCCAGGCAGCAATTATTTTTGTGTGTACTGAAAAATAAATATAAAAAGCAACACTAAAATATGCAATGAAAGCGGAGTGGAAAGGCAGTACATGGAAAAAAGCTAACTATTTTTAAATATACGCAATCACAGCCTACCTTTTTAGACCCAACAACAAACTCACAGGGCAGTATGAGAGAAGAAGAAAAGAAAAAAAAGAAAGGAACAAAACAAAAATTAGAAAGACAGAGAACAGAAAGAAAATTAACAGCCACATACACATACTGAGATATCATAAACTTCAATAAGTCGGCGAACAGATCCCATCTACGATACTGTGTAGAGAGAGGCACATCTGTAAATAGAGCCCTGCGTTCTCATCACTCAGTAGTATGAAACGGATGCCTTAGCAGTATTAAAAAAGAAAGAACCTGAGACACAAACTGATGTAAACAACATTAAAATGAGCTTATCCAAGTAGATTTGTAATCATACATGAGTATGTTTATTTTTTTTAGCTGAAAACAAACAAAAAAGACACATTAAACAAATGGGATTTCTGGTATTTCTGGCAAGTATGTATCCTAGTTTCAAATGTGTAGGACATTTGTATCATCATAAGAACCTGCATTTCCCTTCTTTTCAATCGGTCTCCCAGCCTCTACAAATAATTATCGAGTGTAACTGATTTCAGACACTTTTTCAGTTACCCTCAGCAGCCCTGTGACCACAGAAATATTTTACCTAATTTACAGGTGAAGAAACAGAAAGAAAAAATAACAAATTTGCCAAGATCACCTATTGGCTGAGTGCTCTAGGAATTAATCCACAGTCAGACTCCCAATCCTACAACTTCTATTAGCAGGACAATCTCTCTTCAAAACTTCTTTGGACTTAATCTCCTTATTTTTCATACATAAAGTTTTCTACCAGCAAAAAAAAAAATCTTCTGCACAAATAATAAAGCGGTTTTGTGTATATTGTCACCTCAGTAACATTATCTCTTCTGCTCATTATACAAGCAACCTGCAAAAGACAAAGATCAGCTCCATTTTTTTCTGAGAATTATCTTATTCAAAATGCACCATAATAATCCATCTTCCTAATTTATGAACTCTGCATCTTACTAACGGGGAGAGAGAGAAGAGCAGTTCTATGCAACTAGTCCTGATCACAACGTAAGTATTAACCTTAAATGTTTTACAATAAATTGCTTGGAGAAAAGTCTTGTTTAAGATACAAGAGAGATTCAGTAGTTTTAATTAGTCTTCAAATCACATGATCATAATTACTGTGTCCCACATAACTTCTTAACATATTTTCACTCCATATATCAGCCCAGTTCATCAGCTCAAGGTTGCAGCTGCACTCTGCATCTAATGAGACCTTTGCTACACACCATGAAATTTAACTTCTATTTTAGAAGTTGCAGTAGAAGATATGCTTATTTAGCCTATGTAGACATCTGCAACTAGAGAAACAGACACACAGTCTGTTACAAGCACACAGAGTGTGCATTTTGTTCCATCTCTATAATATAGAATATTTGTGCTTTTTTTAACCAGTTGCACACTGACAGGGTGGTCAGGAGACACTATATATAAAAATTTTTTTTTTTAATGGGCCAGAGGGTATATAAAAAAGAGTAAGGGGACATTCTTTGCCTTTAACCCTTTAGAAATTTCCACCTATTCTAGAAAAAGCTCTTTCATTTGCCTCTATCTCAATAACAATTTTTAAAATTTCATTCTTTAGACTCATGCCAGCAGACTCAAAACCAACAAAATAGCAGATGCTACCCTACCAGATGGTCTCATATCCACTCTGTGCATTTGGACAACCTTTACCCCCCTCCCTAAAGAGAATTATACAACATCGCATCTTGCAAAAACAGAAACTGGACTCAGTTGAGGAAGGTCCTTTACAGCCCTGTATGTCCCAGTAATGACTTAACAATGCTTTCCCCTTAATTATGGAATCTGTCACTGCAAAAAAAGAACATGCTACAATAAAAAACTTTTATTACAACCAAAGCAATAAAACATCTTGTTACTTAGCCACCAAGATACTAAACTGAATATGAAGACCGTTTAATTCAGCTTGCTTATGCTATTCATACATAAATCCTAAGTTTTAAAACAATCAGAAGTACTAACTCCACAGCAAAATAAGGCTGAAAAACTTTCTTACTACTGAACTGAAAGAGGAAAGATTAGAATATTTAACACCTTTTTCTTTGAGCAGTTAAGTGCAGCAAACATTTAAAGTCTATCTGTTGTTCTAGACTTACTGAAAAACTATTTGGTATTCAAAACACCCAGCAAGGCTGGACCCGAATCTGACCCAGCCATTAACTCGACATAACTCTGTATAAATCCATATATTTACAGAACCAGGGTCATACACCTTCCATTTTGCAAAGAATTCACACATCACACTAAATCTGTTTCATCTCTTGAGTGCAACGGCATACAATATCCTCTCGGATATGTGCGGACAAACATACTACCTGTTATCTGAGCTCCCCACCAGGTCAGAACCTCACAGGAAATACTTCGCCACTAGCTACAACACAGCCACTGCTCATAAATAAGTAATTATGTAAGAAACTGACTTCCAAAGTACAATCTGGAAGCATGCTGTTGAGAGGACACAACTGAACAACAACTAATTCTGATTTTGAGATTCTCGGCCAGAACCCATAGTTTTCTTAGCTAATTGGAACTGGAAATCTTGGTGATTACATTCCACTAAAATTCATCCAAGCTGAGATTCTAAAAAGGCTCCTCTAGTCTACAAAACTTTACCACCCATGCAGAGTACAAAAACAATAACATGATATTTTACACCACTAATGAAAGCTGAATGGTGCGGGGATTAACCACAACACTGAAAGAGTAGCTCAGGTAGGGAACAACATTGGATAAGCAAGTCAGAGCAAGTTCAGCTTGCTCTGTTCACCAGCAAAGAGGACCTAGAGCAGGGGAGAAAGGTACTGTTGGCCCTTCAAGTAATCAGGATAATTTAACAGAGGCTTCAAATTAATTCAAAACTTTGTATACTTTCTTCCAGTATATCACATTCTTATACAAAGATTCTAAAGCTAGGACTAATTAAGCAGGTAGAGCTGACTAACATGATCAAAAGCTTCACAAACCTGCCTGGACAGCTCTGGACAACCCAGCCTGGATTCCTCTGTGCTTTTCCACACAACCACTGCTGGCATCCCTAGTACTACAAGATAGATGTGAAAGATACTATTCCCATGCATACTATGCATTTTGACAGGGCTCCCACACCTCTAACTCTTCAGAGACAAAAGGAAGACAGTAGCTCGTGCTCTTTGGATTTGACTGCAAACAGTGGAGTCAAACACACTTTGCACCTGCCTGTAGCTAGCAAGCCAGAATTACTGATCCCCAGTACGAGAACTATGTAACACTCAACTCTGAAAGCTGAGCATGCAAATGATTAGGAAGAGGAAATGTGATGTGGGGAAAAAATAACAAACTATAACATCGACAAAACCAAAGGGAACAGTTGTAAGAAGAATGGTGGCAAAACAAGACTGGTCAAGAATATCAAATAGTTAAATAAAAATGAAAGACGGAAAGATGCTGAACTTAGTCACCAAAATAAAGGGTCACAATTTCATAGGATGAAAAAGTAGACAGAGGCTTAGGGGGGAAAAGAACACAATAAGTAGGATTAGTCGAATACTACTCAACATAATAGAAAATTATTTTTTATCAGTGTTAACTGTATTTAGTATTGTATATCTATAAACCATTTAAACCTATGAAACCACTGAAGGCTTTTCAGCAAAAAGTCTCTTCATAGCAGAATCTGCCAAACCTTTCCTGTGACTTCTTCCTACTAATTGATTAGCCTCATTAATTACATATATATATATATAAACTCAAAACATTAAATATGGTCAGACTACAAATTAAATTCTCTTAAATTACAGCAGACATACACAATAAGATAGGGGCACGACCTTTACTGTAACAAAGTACGCTTTGTCCTTTCTAATAGGCTTACTCTAAAGGCAAGTGATTGCCACATACGTTTTTTCAGGCCCTGCAAGCTGACAAAAATAGCTGCTTACCTACTATCGGTGTCCAGACCTACAAAATCCTTCTTCTCAAAAGGAACACAGAGGAGCGGGATCTTGTCTCCAGACTTATCAGTGGCTCTGTCAAGCCGCTTAGACTCCAACACTATGAAGAGGGATTCGATAAAATCTTCTATTCTCTTCTCCACAGTTTCACATTCATCATAACTGGGATAAAATGCCACATCTGTGCGGGGCTGCTCTGCAATCTCTCCTTGAAGCCCAAAGACAAACAATCGGGAATCATAGAGAGTAGAACCATACATTTCCTTTTGAAGATGGAATTTTTCAAAAGTCTGAGGCCAGTCCTTTGCAGAAGAACAGTCTGTAATTGTTATCAGCCCCACAACTTTCCGGTGTGTCTGAAAATCCCCCCATTCGTTGTTCTCTGGGGGATAATGGTGCCTGTAACGGATATACAACACACGCTGAGAGTCACGCACGTTAACTTGACTCACTGCTGAAATTCGCTTGTAGATCCTGAAAAAGCTTTCTTCAGGTACAATGCCAATTGGCTGAACCACAACCAGGAGAGTCTGATGATCCTCAGCACACTGCATGTAGTCAGGAACACTCATTTTGCATCAACTGCAGGCTAGTAAAAGAAAAATTTATATTATTTCTTAACATTCAGAAGTACACGTAGTTGCTGAATCAAACCAGGACTTTGATGCTAAATGCTTCTGCATCCTGTATGTATGTGCTACAATAGTTACCTTCTTTCATCATTTTACTGCATCTTCAATCATGCAACCTACTGAGGAAGTTATGCAGTGTACAAGGAGCGTTCTTAGTCATGTATCAGTATGGCCACAAACAAAAATCTGTAAACTAGGTTTTTTCAACCGAATTGTTTTCCCATTCACTGTACAGCTACAGAAGCCAGCCTAACACGTGGGACAGCAGAAGAGTCTCTCCCTACCACAACCACAAATAAAATGCTTGCTAAAGCACCACCTCAGATGAGGCATCCTTTGAGACTCCGGCTCTCCAGTCTGTCTCCACAACATGCCTTGGGGAAATACAGAAAACTCTGTGAGGTGGGATGCAAACCCACACCAAACGGGCATGGCCAAACTTTACACAGCTGTCAATGCTTGCACATGGCCAGGCAGAGGAAAATCAGGTCCAGAACACTTATTTTCAAGGAAAATGTTATTATTTTCTCAAAACACATGCAATTCATCGGAAGTACCAGGCAATGTTTTCTCCTTTTGTATTTAAATATTTAGAATTCCTTCTCCCCTGAGCTATCTAAAATTGATTACTGTACTGTAGCTGCGTCTTAAATGAAAACACGCATAGCTAAGCCCTCACATCTCCTGAGATCTCCCGGAGCACATAGATGCCGGTGGCGGATTTGAGCTCCAAAGCACCCTCTTAAAATGTACACAGGAAAAAATAATCACCACCAAAACCCCCCCAAAAAAACAACACCCGCGGCTCAGGCTTAGACTGACACTATCGGTTTTACGAAAACGAAGAAAAGAGTTTTGAGTCAGGAGCGCAGGTGGCAGAGGAGCAGCTACTTGAGGAGGAGCGGCTCCTTAGAACTACTGGCCGCGCCAAGACCCGCGAACGCAGACCTCCCCTCCCGCCCTGCTCCCCAGGGCACGGCGGCCCCGGCGGCACCTCAGCCCGACGCAGCCCTGCCCCCGCTGCCCGTCCCGCCGCTTCCGACTCAGCGGGAGGGAAGGGAGGAAGAGAAGGTGTGGGGGGCTTCGCCCCGCGCGGCCGCTCTGCCGGGGCACCGCCGCTCCGCTTCCCCGCTTTCCCTCTCTCCGGGCAGATCCCCACGACGGGCGCGGCGAAGTTTGGGAGGGGGAAAGGAAGAGAAGTTAAGAGCCAAGCCCAGGGGAGGCGCGGCGGAGGGCACAGGCGACCCGCCACCCAGTGAGGAAGGGGGCTGAGGGGCAGCCTGCGCGGGGGGAGGGCGCGGGGGAGCCGTTGTGGGGGCAGCAGGGAGGGGCCGAGTCTCTGGAGGAGGGAAGGGGCGGCCGGCGCGGGCTGTGGGGTGGGTAACGCGGGGGGGGAGGGGGGACGGGAGGGCACTCACAGCCGGGACAGGAACCGGCCCCGCCTCCTCCTGCTGCCGGACGCGCGGGGCGGGCAGGGGCGGGGCGCGGCGGAACTGACGGCAATGGGCGCTCGGCAGGCCGGCCCCCCCGAGGGAGGGCAGCGCATGCGTAAGGCGGCGGCGGCGGCCGCCTCGCTGTGGGGGTGGGTGGTGCCGTCGGTCGCTCGCTCGCCCGCCCGCCTCGCCCAGCGTTTCCCCAGGTGCACCACATGTGTCTGCAAACGCGAGACGGTCCTCGAAGAGGAAGTCGTTAAAAGGAACGAGCATCAACTGGCAGGTGAATCCCACCTGCTAATATCTCTCTCTACTGTCTAAGTGAAAAATTGAGAGGCTCTAACACTTAGTAGTGGCCAACAGCAAGCCTTCTTATCTTTTCCAAATCCTGAAATCAGTCTTTGGTGTCTTGCAGTTTAAAGGGCAAAAATCCTGAAGACTCTGAGAAGCATGAGCCTGGTGTGAGAGTTAGGGTGTTTTCTCATGGAGAATATGTGATTCAATGAGGCCAAGGCAGGGACCTGCGCCAGGGTCGGGGCAACCAACGGTATCTGTTCAGGCTGGGGGATGAAGGGGTTGAGAGTGGCCCTGTGGAGAAGGACTTGGGGGTACTGGGGGATGAAAAGCTGGACGTGAGCCAGCAATGTGCACTTGCAGCCCAGACGGCCAGCTGTTTCCTGGGCTGCATCAAAAGCAGTGTGGCCAGCAGGCCGAGGGAGGTGATTCTGCCCCTCTACCTACTCTGGTGAGACTCCACTGTTGTCAAAAAAATTGATTTATTGCCTGGTTTGCAATGAGTCAACAATCACACACTCAGGAGAGGCGTTGCTTATTTATGTCAGGGTTGCACAAGCCTGGGTACTTGGTGGTTTCCCACAAATCAAGCACACCAGGTCAAAGTCACAGTAGGTATTTATACAGTTAAATGTGTAACAGCTAATATTCAGAGCTCCCAGCTAGTCATTGGTTAGTTTCTTTTATTATGCATGCTCAGTGAGTAAGGGTCTTATTTGAGTAGGGGGCTTTTCTAGTAAGATGTGGGTTTTAATATTATACTGAAGACAGTTCAACCTCAGCGCATCAGTTTAGGACATTTTGCTGATTTTGCTGAGCTGGTATGTAAACAATACTGATCCTCAAGGATATATGTCAGTTGTTTTAAATTTATGTCCTTCCTCCCTTCCTTGAGGTTCCTCTAGAGTTCATTATCTCAGTACACTTTATTTTAAAGGTCAAAATAACCTTAAACAATCAGTCATCACCATCTGGAGTAGTGCATTCAAGTCTGGGGTCCCCAGCACAGGAAAGACATGGACCTGTTGCAGCGGGTCCAGAGGAGGCAATGAAAATGGTCAAAGGGCTGGAACACCTCTGCTGTGAAGAAGGGCTGAGAGAGTTGGGGTTGTTCAGTCTAGAGAAAAGGCGGCTGCGGGGAGACCTTACTGCAGCCTTTCAGTACTTCAGGAGGGACTATCTGAAAGACAGAGACACTTTTTACCAAGGCCTGTAGTGACAGAACAAGGCACAACAATTTTAAACTGAAAGAGGGTAGGTTTAGACTGGACTTAAGGATGAAATGAGGGTGATGAGACACTGGAACAGTCTACCCAGAGAAGTTGTGGATGCTCCATCCCTGGAAGCGTTCAAGATCAGGTTGGATGGGGCTTGAGCAACCCAATTGTCCTGGTTTTGGCTGGGATAGAGTTTATTTTCTTCCTAGCAGCTGGTACAGTGCTGTTTTAGATTTAGCATGAGAATAATATTGCTAACACTCTACTGTTTTAGTTGTTGCTAAGCAGTGTTTATACTAAATCAAGGACTTTCAGCTTCCCGTGCTCTGCCAGGTGCACAAGAAGCTGGGAGGGGGCACAGCCAGGACAGCTGACCCAAACTGGCCAACGGGATACTCCATACAATATGACATCTCACTCAGTGTATTAACTGGGGGACGGTTGGCCAGGGGGCAGTGACTACAGCTTGGGGACAGGCCGGGCATTGGTCAGCAGGTGCTGAGCAATTGCACTGTGCATCATTTGTTTTGTATATTCTTATTATAATTATTAATATTTTCCCTTCCTTCGCTGTCCTATTAAACTGTCTTTATCTCAACCCATGGGTCTTACTTCTTTTTCAGATTCTCTCCCCGATCCCACTGGGCGTAGGGGCAGGGTGAGTGAGCAGCTGTGTGGTGCTTAGTTGCCGACTGGGGTTAAACCACAGTGATCTAGTGGAAGGTGTCCCTGCTCACTGCAGGGGGGTTTGACTAGATGATCTTTAAAGGTCCCTTCCAACCCAAACCATTCTATGAGTCTATGACATCCTAGTTACAGCAGCAGTTCTCAGTGAGAATGACATCTCGTATCTCAGTATTTGCCAAATACCTTTGAAATCGCTCTTGAAATCAGACAGGATTTAAATGAAAAATAAACATTTTATTCCATTAAACTACAAACTTTGGAAACCAGTTCTTAGGTCTGGTGAAGAAAAAAAAGCATTGGCACACCTCATTACAGCAGCTCTCCAGGATTCTCAGAGTATTCTCTGGTTTTCACTCAGGCAAGAGTTGACAGGACATATCTGCAACTTCTCAGCTCTGGGCGCCAAATACTGTCCTTCCAGCACTGTTTGCCAAACGGCAGTGGTGCCAAGCCTCTCCATATTTGCCTCTCTTCTCATTTAAGATCCCACCATATATGACTGCGCCCTCTGGGATTTTCTGTAATCCAAAATCTTGATCATCAATTGAACAATGATATTAAATTATGAGACTTCTATTCACAGGACAGTCTGATAAAGCACTTGCTGTTGCTAGTGTGAAATTCTTCATGCAGGCAACTCAAAGAACATTGCCATCTCATTTATCAACAGGCAGCTCACGTAAGTGGTGCAAAGGATCCCTTCCCCCAAAAAATTGGAAAAAATGAGCTACATTAGCTCCGAGTTTAGAAAGTGTAAGTCTTTAAATTTTCTAAAACATACATTTTAGAAGTAGTTATACAGGAGTTTTTTTGATATTAAAAAATACAGTTAATTCCATCTTTAGATAGAGATTGTCTTTTACTTGCATTATTGACAATGCGGCTCCCTCAAAGGTCACCATTAGGGAGACCTTGTTACAAGCATATTGCTGGGGAAAGATTACAGAGCCTGGGAAGGGTCACTTGGATCACAAGCCTACCTGCAACACACAAATATTAAATGTAAATGTAGGCAAATGAAAGGTCTTAACCCATTTTAGGAGAGTAATTACTTTAATAACACAGTAAGCACAAATATATCAATGACAGGTCAGAAACCTCAGAGAAAAATAATGGAGAGACACCATTTTAAAGAGACACCTGAGAGTTAGGTATCTCTTTTTAAAATGCTCAACATTTATTAGCTTTACAGATGCATGTGAAAACACAAGAGACATACTGCAAACAACTTCTTTGCACATTGCTGATGTGCCAGCTATGGAAATCAACATTCAGCAACCAGAGTTGTCTTTTATAATTTTACTTTATATACATATATACATGCATATATATGCTTTTTTTTAATATATATCTCCCTGCTTACCAGAAATTGGGAATATTCACCTCTGACAACCTATTCCTCATTCCAGTAGGTTTTTTAAATTCCACAATAACCCAGGAGAGCAGACACATGTTCCTGCTTGCCACCAACTCTTCCAACATGCTACCATTTCTCCCCATGGAAGAGCTCTACCTGCTGCCACTCCATTCCCCATACAGCTGCTTTGCCCAAGTCAGATCATCAAGACAGATCATCAAGCAAACAGTCTTTTTGTATGATCTGTTCTTGCAAGCCCTCCCCTGCCACCTTTGCTATTCAGCCAAAGCAAGGGAAATGAAAAACTGCTCTCAGGCTCAGTTTGCAAGTCCTCTGGCATGGGACCTTTTTCACCCTCTCTATTTTTCCAGTGAAAATGCTTATTGGAGTAGAAGGGGGCATGTTATGACTTAAAGATAGTGGCACTGCAACAAGGTAACATCAGCAGCATTCACAGTTATTTGAAGATTATGGATGGGCATATGTGTTCATAGATTATTCCTTGAACTGGTTGTCGTGGTTTAGCCGGCAGCTCAGCCCCGCACAGTCACTCGCCCACTCCCCCACCGGTAGATGGGGGACAGAATCAGAAGGGTAACACTTGTGGGTTGGGATAAGAACAGTTTAATAATTAAAATTAAAAGAAACAACAACAGAAATGCAATGTAAAGGAGAACAACGAGAGGCACAAAACCCAGGGGGAGGGGAATGAACCGCCGAAACAAACCGCATGCGATGCAACCACTTACCGCCTGCCCACCCGATGCCGTGCCACCCCCGAGCCACAACCTGCCCCCCCTTAATATACCGGTCATGGTGTCACATGGCATGGAATGAACCTGCCATTGGCCAGTCGGGGTCAGCCACCCCCACCACGGCCCTGCCCCTCCCAGCCCCCGCCCCCACCACGCGGCAGAGCGTGGGTAGCTGGAAAGGTAGCCGACCCCCCACGGTGAGGAGAATTAATCCCTTCTCAGCCAAAACCAGCACACTGGTGTAAAAATTGATTTAACAAGAACTTAAAGATGACACAGATTACACCAAAGGTTTCAAATAGAGCAGCTCTGAGGCTTCAGTAAGAATACAATGGTAGGAAGCCACACACCCCTTTCAGGAGGAAGAAAAGTTATCACAGAACCACAGAATGGCGGGGGTTGGAAGGGACCTCTGGAGATCATCCCATCCAAGCCCCTGCTTGAGCAGGCACACCCAGAGCAGGGGCACAGGAACACGTCTAGAAAGGTTTGAATGTTTCCAGGGAAGGGGCTCCACAGCCTCTCAGGGCAGCCTGTGCCACTGCTCTGGCACCCGCACAGGGAAGGAGTTTTTCCTCATCTTCAGGTGGAACTTCCTGTGTTCCAACTTGCGCCCATTGACCCTTGGCCTGTTGTTGGGCACCACTGAAAAGAGTCTGGCCCCATTCTCTTGACCCCCACCCTTCGGATATTTATAAGCATTGATAAGATCCCCCCTCAGTCTTCTCTTCTCCAGGCTGAACAAACCCAGGTCTCTCAGCCTTTCCTCATAAGGGAGATGCTCCAGCCCCCTGATCATCTTGGTAGCTCTCCAATGGACTCTCTCCAGTAATTCCCTGTCTTTCTTCAACTGGGGAGCCCAGAACTGGACCCATACTCCACATGTGGTCTCACTAGGGCGGAACAGAGGGGGAGGATAACCTCCCTTGACCTACTGGCCACACGTCTGTTAATGCACCCCAAGATACTGTTGGCTTTCTTCGTGACAAGGGCACATTGCTGGCTCAGGGTCAGCTTGCTGCCCACCAGCACTCCCAGGGCCTTTCCAGTAGTTCAGCCCCCAGCCTGTATTGGTGCATGGGGTTGTTCCCTCCCAGGGGAAGGACCTTACACTTGCTTTTGCTGAATCTCATTGGGTTCCCCTCGGCCCAGCTCTCCAGCCTCTCCAGGTCTCGCTGGATGGCAGCACAGCCTTCTGGTGTATCAGCCGCTCCTCCCAGCTTGGGATCATCAGCGAACTTGCTGAGGGGACACTCTGTCCCTTCATCCAGGTCATTGATGAATATGTTGAACAGGACAGGACCCAGCACAGACCCCTGGGGAACACTGCCTTACAGGCCTTCAACCAGACTCTGTGCCATTGATCATGACCCTCTGAGCTCTGCCGTTCAGCCAGTTCTCAATCCACCTCACTGTCCACTCATCTAACCCACGCTTCCTAAGCTTACCGATAAGGAAGTTATTGGAAACTGTCAAAAGCTTTGCTGAAGTCAAGGTAAACAACATCCACTGCTCTCCCTTCGTCGACCCAGCCAGTCAGGCCATCACAGAAGGTTATCAGGTTGGTCAGCATGATCTTTCCTTGGTGAATCCATGTTGACTACTTCTGATAACCTTCTTTTCCTCAACATGCCTAGAGGTGACCTCCAGGATGAACTGCTCCATCACCTTTCTGGGGATGGAGGTGAGGCTGACTGGCCTATAGTTGCCCGGGTCCTCCTTACCCTTTTTGAAGACTGGAGTGGCATTGGCCACCCTCCAGCCGTTGGGCACCTTTCCTGTCCTCCATGACCTTTCAAAGATGATGGAGAGTGTCTTAGCAACAGCATCTACCAGCTCCCTCAGCACTCATGGGTGCATCCCATTGGGGCCCATGGATCTGTGACAATCCAGTTTGCCTAGGTGATCTCTGACTCAATCCTCCTCAACCAAGGGAGTCTTCCTTTCTCCAGATTTTTTCTCTCACCTCTGGGGGCTGGGATGCCTGAGGGCCAGGCTTAGCAGTAAAGACTGAAGCAAAGAAGGCATTCAGTAACTCTGCCTTCTCTGCATCCTGCGTCACCAGGACGGGCCCCTACCTTGTTCAGCAGTGGGCCCACAGTTTCCCCAGCCTTTCTTTTACTACTGATGTATTTGAAGAAGCCCTTCTTGTTATCCTTGACATCCCTTGCCAGATTTAGTTCCAAGTGGGGCTTGGCCTTCCTTGTTGCATCTCTGCATACCCTGACAATATATGTTCAAACTTGGCCAAATTTAGGATGGAGGGGGCAGAGGGAGACAGTTTTAAGTAAAGAAAATAACCGTTTTTCTCTCATGGAAGTTTGCCAGGAATGCAACTAGGGAGATTTTTCACAGGGAAATTACTGCTACATTTATTTATGCATTATTGATGTGAGTACCAACTGGGTGGCAAATGTTGACACTGTATTTGGTTGTGATATTGGTGATACCAAAACACCCTGAAGATTTGGTCTTGTGAACACAGCCAATGCTCAGCATCATTCGTGAATCTACCCTATAGCCTAGGTTAGAGAGGGCTTTAGAAACATTTTTTGACATACTTTATCTCAGCAGCTTATTGTTCTTCCACTTCTTCCCTACAAGACAAAAAGGTGATGACAATATATGACTTGCATCAATTAAGATAGTTACCACTAAATGTACATTGGAATATCTAATATTTTATCATCTCTAGAAGATAATTTAGATTGTGGCTCTGAAAATGCTGTGATATAGAGCCTTCTCATTGCCATTAAACTATTCAGTGTCCTGAGATCCTCCAAGATGAGGGCATGGAATATTCTCAATTCCAAGTGGTAGCGCGAATCTGAAGAGAAGTTGCCTAAATTTTTATCTGTCAAAAATGGAAATGGAAGATGAGACATCCTATTCTTTGCCTAAAAGCTTCGCTTCCGTTAATTTATTTTTGCTTTTGAAAATCTTCATTGCTCCACCTATTCTAATGGAGGAGCTTTGACACTGAGAGCCTTACCTGAAACTTCCAAACGTTTATGTAACTTAAAGTGACCATTGTCAATTCAGTCATTTTCTGTTTGCATTTGTGCATTAACATATAATTTACCAACTGCTCAGATTTATCTCATATTTTGAATATGATGCAACCTTCTGATCCCCACCAAATAACACTTCATCAAATGCTCCCTGAGAATAGCCTTCTTCTCATTACAAAATAAATACTTCTGCTTCGTCGTGAACTTGTCTGTATAAATGCTGCTTCTATATTGCTCTATTGCAAATTTAAAGAATGCTACTACAGAAATTAATTTCTTCTGTTACAGTATGCATCTTGTGATAGGCACCTCTTTCTTTTAATGTAACCTTACAGAGAGAAAATTAGAAAGGCAAAAGCCCAGCTAGAACTCAGTCTGGGCACTGCTGTGAGGGATAACAAAAAATGTTTTTACAAATACATTAACAACAAAAAGAGAACTAAGGAGAATCTCCATCCTCTGTTGGATGTGGGAGGGAACACTGCCACCGAGGATTAGAAGGCGGCTGAGGTACTTAATGCTGTCTTTGCCTCAGTCTTGCCCGCCAGTCAGCCTGACCTCAGTACTGAGTTCATCTTGAGTGCGCTCACCAGCCATTTGCAGGACAACCAGGGGATCAGGCCCAGCCAGCATGGCTTCATGAAAGGCAGGTCCTGCCTGACCAACCTGATCTCCTTCTGTGACCAGGTGACCTGCCTAGTGGATGAGGGGAAGGCTGTGGATGTGTCTACCTGGACTTTAGTATAGCCTTTGACACAGTCTCCCACAACATCCTCCTAGAGAAGCTGTGTCATGATCCACTGTTGGGTTGAACAATTTGGCAGAGGTTAAACCCCCTTGCTTTCCAACCGACCTGAGATAATTCTGGGAGGTTGGGGACAGCTGGGCTTAACTTCTGATTAACTCCAAGGTTTTATCATGACTAGGTTCCTTTTACATTCTTGGAAACAGAATTAAGACTCAAAATGGAGTCAAGTGCCAAGTCACTTTATTTGGCCCACCATAACTATGTGAGAGAAAAGCAGAGAAAGGGAGAAAAAGGTGAGGAAGAGAAACAGAGAGAGAGAGCGCGAGAGTGTTGCAGTAGCTACCACCACAGATCTGCAGCAGTCAGTCGGTCTGTCCATCCATGTGGTTGGTCCATATGGTCAGTTGGTCCGTCTGTGCGGTCAGTCTGTGCGGTCGGTCAGTCCGTCCATCCATGCGGTCTGTCGGTCGGTCTGTGCAGTCCGTGCATCTAATGTATCTTTGAATCCGGTGGAGAGGGAATGTTCCAGAATGCTCCTCGTGCTCGCCACTGGTTTCCCCTTTATATAGGGTTGTCCTCTTGCATAATCAATAACTGTTTTGCATACTCACGCCTCCCACTCAGCACTGGGGTGCATGCCCAGTACTGTCACTAGAGGGTGCTTGAAAGTTCTAGAGGGTCCAAGCCCCAACATGTGTTGTCAGTCGACCCCTGGCCCTGGCACATGTGCAGAGACAACAGGACACACATTCCTGTCTGGTAGAACTCAATGGGCTGCCTTGGTGATTAAACTCTCCCACTCAGCTGCCACGGTGATCAGGCTCGGTAGTTAAACTTGCTTGCCAACAATGTTGAGACAAGTTTCTAGTCCCTTACAACCTGGCAGCTCATAGCTTGGATGGGTGTGCTCTTCGCTGGGTAAAAAACTGACTGGATGGCCGAGCCTAGAGAGTTGTGAACAGAGCTAAATCCAGTTGGCAGCCAGTCATGAGTGGGGTTCCCCAGGGCTCAGTTTTGGGCCCAGTCTTGTTTAATATAGTTATCAATGATCTGGATGAGGGGTTTGAGTGCAGCCCCAGAAAGTTTGCATATGACACCAAATTGGGTGGGAGTGTCGATCTCCTCAAGGATAGAAAGGCTCTGCAGAGGGATCTGGACAGGCTGGATCGATGGGCCCAGGCCAATTGTATGAGGTTTAACAAGGCCAAGTGCTGGGTCCTGCACTTGGGTCACAACAACCCCATGTGACACTACAGGCTTGGGGAAGAGTGGCTGGAGAGCTGCCCAGCAGAGAAGGACCTGCGGTTGTTGGTTGACAGCCGGCTGAACATGAGCCAGCAGTGTGCCCAGGTGGCCAAGAAGGCCAACAGCATCCTGGCTTGTATCAGCAATAGCGTGGCCAGCAGGAGTAGGGCAGTGATTGTGCCCCTGTACTTGGCACTGGTGAGGCCACACCTTGAATCCTGCGTTCAGTTTTGGGTCCCTCAGGACAAGAAGGACATTGAGGTGCTGGAGCATGTCCAGAGAAGGGCAACGAAGCTGGTGAAGGGTCTGGAGAACAAGTCTTCTGAGGAATGGCTGAGGGAGCTGGGGGTGTTTAGTCTGGAGGAGGCTGAGGGGAGACCTTCTCGCTCTCTGCAACTCATGGATAGGAGGTTGTAGCGAGCTGGGTGTTGGTCTCTTCTCCCAAGTTACTAGTGATAAGACGAGGAAATGGCCTCAAGTTGCATCAGGGGAGGTTTTGATTGGATATTAGGAAAAATGTCTTCACTTAAAGAATGATGAGGCATTGGAACAGGCTGCCCAGAGAGGTGGTGGAGTCACCATTCCTGGAGGTGTTCAAAATCATGTAGACATGGTGTTTGGGGACATGGTTTAGGAGGCATGGTCACCTTGGGTTGACGGTTGGACTTGATGATCTTAGAGGTCTCTTTCAACCTTAATGGTTCTATGATTCTACGATACTTATTCACTTACTGTGTCTACACTCTGCCAGACTGACCTCAGCTCCTTCCGTTGTTTGCTGAAACAAGCAGATTTTTCCCCAGTCCAGCATTTATCCACTGTTCTTTATACAATAATGGTGAATTCCAATATTTTTTTGTGATCACAGTTCATAAATAATTAAATTTCTATTTAGCCTATTAAATTCTTAAATGTGCATGGATCAGTTTTAAAATATCACTCAGCAACATAGTGGCCTGTCTTATTAGCTATGCTCTAGTTTTGTGTGAATAGAAGGTATTCTTCAGTATTTTTTTGGCTTTGCCAAGAAATTTAGAGTCTTCATATTCTCTCTGGAAAAAGTGGAAGATCTTCATTGCAGGTAGAATTGCCTCACGCTCTTCCTATAATTTACTTGCTGCTTCTTGAATAGTACGCTGACTTCTCTCAGTAACTTTTGGGAGTTCTGCAGGGACCTTCTCCAGATTATTTTCCATGGGGAATTCTGATTATATCAGTTTTATAATGATTTGTCTTCTAACTTCTAATACCATGCAAAGAAGGTCTAATACAGAGGAGTACTTTTCAATGATTTAACATTATTTTCTGCTTTCAGGTAGCGCATTAGTACATGTGAATAAGTTGTCTCTGTTCAAGCAGATTATTTATTGGAGCAGCAGGTTTTACTTCTGTCATTGCTGTATTTCCACTCAGTACAGGACAGTAGAAGTAAAATCAGTAAACTGGGGATTCAGATTAGTACATTACTTCAGTTAGGTTCTGCTTCAGATTCAGCCCATGAATAAATTTGTTCCAGTGTAGCTCAGGTTCAGAGTGCTAAGTGTTCATACCAGTAACCTGGAATTTATGTACACTGCCTCACATATAACCAATTAAAAGGGTGATGACTGCAGGGTGAGACTGCAGCTAGGAAAAGGCTTTAACACCATCCTCCTATTCTCCTGCTAGAGCTTGCACTGTACCTGTACTGCTAAGAGAGTGCCAAAGTTTCTCTCCAACTCCCTAACTATGAAACAGGTTGAGAAGCTTGGAGAAGCCATGGCACTGCACTGAGAGTACAAATTGCAGTGAGGAAGTGAGAGGTCAGGGGAAGGAATCTCATCTTTCCTTTTTTCCTGTGGGTAGTTTATGCATGTGCATACGCCACCCAGACACATTTATGCAATGAAGAAATGGGATTGCTGTGGGGAAGCTCATGTGTGTCAGTAACAAATCTTCGCTACAGGACAAGAACAGCTTCTCTGGTCACTCCTTTATTAGACCTAATTTGGTTAGGGAGCTCAAAAGGCATAAAAGTACCTGCGCTGAGCAGTTTCTTACTCAGGTCTGCAAAGCACAGGAAAAAGGAGGACTCCTGTAGCACAGAGTGGTGAGTCAAGTGAGAGCAGAAAAGGAGACTGAGATGTGATACAGCTCTGCAGTTTGTAATTAGTACAAACAGTCCCTATACTGAACAGGGCATATTAGTTTTTAGGCAAACTGTTGTTTTAAATTTACCAGAGGAGAGATTTGTCTTACCTGTGTTCCCAGTCAGGTTTAACAAAGAATTCTTAATAACAATAATAATTCCATTCTGATTCAAGAGAAATAATTCAGTATGAACTGCTATATGGGTTTGTTTGTTTATTTAAATTAGGAACAGGTTTGATTACACTACTGGTACAACAATAATTAATTTTGCCATTTCAAAAGTTACTAAAATTTTTTCAAGTATTAAATATCAGTAATATTGCAATATGATGGTATTCTCAAGCTGTGTGCACACCCGCCTTATGCTATACAGCTACACTGGGATTCTCTCTCCTGCAAACTAAAGCTGTGTTCACAGCATGGAGGGATGCCTTAAGTTTGCTGTGCTCCTGCTCCTATACTCTATCAGCTGAAAGCCGTCATCTGCCCAGGGTGGCACTGAAGACAACAGAGCTGTCCCACATGTGGCCTTTCAGGGAGCACTGCACTGGAAAAGAGGAAATGTCTGATAATGGGATAGGATATTGAGGCGAAGAGTGAGTCCTGGTTTGCGCAGACCACCTTAAACTGCATTGTCCACAGCTGAGTAAAACGACTGCAGGCAGATCCCTAGATCCTATGGGATCTATATGGATCCTAAATCCATATCCAAATAGCTCAATACCCTCAGAAATCTTGGTAGTTTAATGACGGTTTATACATGTGTTGAAACCATGAAAAACCCCAGTAGCAGTTATAAGAAATTCACTGTCATAGTAATGTCAACTGTTTCCACAAGATGTCACAAGACGATAAGGATCAAGGAAGAAACTGAGCCTGCTAGATATCCATATCATAGGACATTATGCTTCACTTCAGGTATAACTTAACAGAATGGCTTTACAGAAGTTGTAATCTCAAGGGAATTATGCAGTCTAAGAGATGTAGATTATCTGTAATAGTTAACTGTAGAAGATTACTCCAAATACAGCAATGTTGGGACTGATCCTGATGAACACATCACTGTACTATCCTCCGCTAAGGTGCTTACAACTGCTTAAGGTGCTATCTTTTATTAATAAATCAGTATCATCTGTAGGAAAGCCTTGTCCTTATGCACTGGATAAATTCTATATAAGCTAGTAATATTCAATTAACAAACTCCCTGTACTTGCCATTTAGTATGACTCTTTATGGGTACATCCCTTTCTGCCCTGAGTTCTATGGGAACTATCATTGTATTCTATGGAAAAGCTCCATTCTTCCCTCTCATACTAAGTAGCAATCACATTAGTGGCCTTAGCAGACTTCTTACCAATACAAATGATTGGGCATGTTGTTTGTAAAGCATTGTAAAATTTTCATTAAAGCTATTAATGAAATGGAAACTACACGTCGTCATTTCTGGAAGTGCTAAATCGCTGTCGGTGGAGTGCAGCAGCTCTCACTCAAACAGGCAGAGACAAGCTTCTGGACCCAACAGTAGCAGCAACAAAACCCCTGACACCGTCATCTGTGTGTTACAAGTTACCTACCTACACAGTAGACACACAGATTAAATACTCTGTGTATACGTGGAATGTGTTAATAATAAGGACACAGCACCATAATCACTTAATAGTTTACATGTGCCCTCCACACCTCAACATACCTCCAACAAGCGTCCGGATTACCAGACAGCATTCCCTTCTGCTGTACTACAACAGCAAAGGAGATATTTAGCAGCCTGTAATTACAGTTTGAGTTAACAATTTTGTAGCCACTGGCCTGTAATTGGAATATATATATATAGGATGAGCCTATTTGCCGTTAAAAAGAAGTTCCCAGGACTGCGGTGCTAGCCTGGGGCTAAGGCCCGTGCGGAGGGGCTGAGCAAGGGAAGCCCTGAGGCCCCCTCCCGCCAAAACCGGGGCCGGGCCCAGCGGGGCCCGCGGTCACCCGCCCAGCGCCCCCACCCGCGGCGCCGGAGGGAAGCACCACCCTGAGGGAGGCGGCGGCGCCTCCAGCCCCTCGGTGCACCCTGGGAACGGCGGTCCCGCCGCCGCCAGGAGAGCGAGGGAGGCAGTGGGGAGCGCTCTGGGAGGTGTAGCCTCCTGCCGCGGGGCCGGCGGGCGGCCAGCGCCCTCCCTCATGGGAGTTGTAGTCCCGCCGCCGCCGCCGGCCGCCGGCACCGCGGGGTCCCTCTGGCGGCCGGAGACTACAGCTCCCGGCGGGCCGTGCCGCGGTGGCCGCCCATTGCTCGCCGGGTTGGGTGGGGGTGAAAGGCCGGAGCCGGGGGGGGGGGGGGGGGGAAGATGGCGGCGAGGTTGAGCGGCGGCGAGAACCGGCTGGTGTCGCTGCCCCTGTCGCGTATCCGCGTGATCATGAAGAGCTCGCCGGAGGTCTCCAGCATCAACCAGGACGCGCTCTTCCTCACCGCCAAAGCCACGGTACCGGCTCCCTCTTCCCTCCCCTCTCGGCCGACCCCGCTCCTTCCCCGCCGTGCCGGGCCTGAGCCGCCCTGAGGTACCGCAGCCTCCGCGGCGTCGCTGCTCAGCGCCCACACGTCCCCAGCGAGCGGCCCTTCCCGCGCCTCTCTTCCCCTCCTGCCCGTGTCCGTCACTCGGCGGCCATGAAGCATCACGCTTCGGGCTCCTACTGTGCAAAAGGGGGCTTGGGCTTCGTCCCGTCCCGTCCGGCTGAGGTCCCAGAGCCTGGGAGCAATGCGGGAGGTTCTTATTTCCCCTACTGACAATTCCTATAAATTAGCCGGTGTGGAAATGATGTGCTGCTGCGTTCTGATCCGAAGTGTCATTTGCTGCGCTGTAGAAGGTACTGAAGAGCAGCACAAATTAAGTTACGTAGCAGAACCCAAACCTGTGGTCAGTGCCCCAGGAGGTGCGTCTATATCCTGACCGTAAGCTCTTCCGAAATAAGTGGGTCTCTCCACAAAGCGTCTAGTATATGTACACTTAAATGTGGCGTTTGTGTCTTTAAATAGGGATGAAAAGCTGCTAGCTATATATGTAAATTCACAGTTTGACTATTCTCTTTTGTTTTGATTTTTTAGGAGCTTTTTGTTCAGTATTTGGCTACGTACTCCTACAAACATGGCAGAGGCAAGGAGAAGAACGCTTTAACTTACAGTGACTTGTCTCATACTGCAGAAGAGTGTGAGACCTTTCAGTTCCTTGCAGGTATCTATAGCATGATGGTAAATTCAGGATGTAATTTGGAAAATGAAATCTTGCTCTTATGGGATAGTTTTGTGAGGACACAATTCTACTGGTCATTAATATCCTGTATAACATTCAATTGGAACTCATAAACTCCATCACAGAACACATTTCTTTCTGGACGGGGATTTTTCTGGTGCTTCAAAATTACACAAGGTTAATTAGTTCTCAGCATATTGCCTTAAGCATTTCTTAAATTCCAGAAACTCCATCTGAAAGCTTTCAGCCTATAAAACAAGATCGCAGCACATCTTTATGGGAGAAGTTACGTGGCCCCAAAATTGCACATTTAAATCTCTACGCTCTGTTTCTCAAGCAGTTCAATATATGGTTCCTCTCTCTTTTTACATATATATTTATGTACACACATGTGCGCATACACTTTTTACTGATAACTGGATTTTTGTTGTGGCGTTCAGCTATAGGATATAGGTCAAGAATAAGATATTCGTAGCCCAGTCTTTCTCTGGGTTCCCCAGGGACATACTTTCAGGGCACACAGTTCTGCTTTGTCTCGAGTCCATTATTGCCATGAACAGTTATCTTACGGCAGAAAAAATGTTTTTACAGGATATAAATGAGATAGCTGTCTTATTGAATCTTCTAAGGCAGTTGAGTAATTGAGCACTCTTATTTTACATCAAATAAATAAGGTACACGAGCAGATAGTAAAGACAGTTGCCAGAAATCAGTCATACAATGTATTCCTTATCTTTGGTTACTTGTGCCATAAGTGGGTAATTCCCTCTTATTCTTAGAGCTGTGAATAACTTACCTGGTTATTCACTTAAATAACAATGGTTTTAACAAAGCCTCTTTTCGACTTCATTTCATTAGTGGAAGAGATGCAACAGTATTAATGAGGCAATGTAAGTATTCAAACTGACTATAAAAGAAACAATTCTGCCTTGCAGATATCTTGCCAAAGAAGATCCTAGCTAGCAAATACCTAAAAATGCTTGAAAAAGAGAAGCAAGATGGAGAAGTGGGGGAAGATGATGAAGAGGATGATGAGGAAGAGGATGAAGATGAAACTGTTGATGAAGATGCTGGATCTTAAGACCAACAGAGAATTGCTTCATAGCTGATCCATTTTCTGTTGTATAAAGGATGTTATTTTTGTGACTGAGAATCCAGATGCTGGATATATTTATATACTGAGCCATCTGCTTTTGCTTTGTTTAAGAAGTTTAGAAATTGAACTTTATACTTCTTGAAGAACAGAATTCTTCCCTCAGAAGCATGGAGGGGTAAGAAGAGCTAACGTAGATCTGGCAGCAGAACTTGCTCAGATGACTTAAAATTATTTCTTCAGACAATCATCACTCAAATTTAAAATTTCTTACAGGCAGCTTTCAGTCCAAAAGCTCTTTCACCCTCTGACTAGAAGGGAGTCCTTTCCCAGGTTGCATTTCTCCTCAGAGCGGAACATCAGGTGAGGGGAGGTGTTTTACATAGTGTCTACTGTCCTTAGCCGCTTCCTTGGGGAGCCAGTAACCGATCAAACCCTCCATTGGTTTTTTAGAACAGTGACAGGGCATTAGCAGTGGACCAAGCCCATTAAAAAAGTCTTCTGTAAAAACAGCTGCTCAGTAACGCAGCCTGAACAGCCCTGTCTGCACAGAAACAGGGTAGAGGATGCAATCCATTCCAAGAGCTAATGTGGTTCTGCAGCTGTGGTGGTAAAAAGTACGTGTTAGATAATGATGTAAATATGCACACCTAGAACCTTTTTCTCTAATGAGCTCTACTTCTGCAGTTTGTCCATGGTGTTCTACCAAAATGCACACTGAAGTCTATTAAGTGTGGATTGTTGAGGATGATCAACCCTTTTACCATGTGAGTGACAGCTGGATTTTCCATTTGGTTTTGTTTGGGGTTTGGGATTTTTTTTTACTATAAAATGGTAACCGTCCTGTGTAGAACTTTATATGCAACTTTTTAAAATAAATGTTTTTTATGAAAAGGGTCAATTGATGCGGAGACTTTATATAGTTTTTTCCAGCTTCAGTCATGTACGAGCGTAACATGCTCACAGTTCATTTTTCCGGGAAGAAAGGGGGACAAAAGGCTAAGTGATGCTCTGAATAGTCTCTATTAGTGACACTAGACCTAGTCTGCCTTGGGAGCCTGAGCTGCGTTAACCAGCAGTCTCTGGTGATACGCAGCTAAGGCTTGCACGGTGTCACGGTCAGAGCGCGAGAGGAGTGACCAAGATCTCTCCCCAGTTGTGAAGAATGCCCAAGTGAGCATGGGCACATTACTATGGAACAAAGCCTTCCACTCCAAAAAGTGCCCTCAACCAGTCAGGAAGGGAAGGGTCTCAAGCAACACCCTAGTGTGGATGATAGTCTAAAAGAGTTACCAGGAAACTCTCCTCCCTGTCAGGATAATACTAACAGCTTCTCTTAAGTTGAAGACACATGAAACTGCTCTTACAACACAAGGCGGAAAGCTCTAGCAGCTCCATAACCTGGCATACTTCAGATTTGTTCTAAGAAAACAAAAACGGGCGTTAGGCAGGTAAGGTCAGAGACCGGCAGAGGAGTAAAGCTACCAAGCCACACAAGAAATGCTCCTATTTTGAAAGATCCAAGTATTTTGTACTATAAAATTTTTTTCCCAAAGTTACTGTAAATCAAAATTGTATCAGGAGTGCTGCAGTGAGTGCTAAGGGATCCCTAGAGAAATTCCCAAGTGGGTGTGCAGAACTATACTGTTGTTGAAAGGGTTGGTTTGGGTTTTTTTTTTTTTTAAATATTATTATTAAAAGTGCATGGAGATCTGTGGGAAACCGAGGGTGGAATGCTGCCTGTTTGGAGTGGGGGTGGTGCCTGCAGTAGGATATATGAATCGTGACTTTGTTCAACACTTGGTGGGTCTAGTACTTGCCAACTTTTTGGGGGAATAAAAAAGGTACTTGTATTCTAGCACAAAATTGCATGGTAATTCTGTAGCATAAGCAGGGTAAAGGACAACATGATAAATCGGGGGGGGGCATAAACCACTGGGCTCTTCTACCAAGTCACTAGTGATTGATAGGACAAGAGGAAATGGCCTCAAGGGGTGGTTTAGGTTGAATGATAGGAAAAATGTCTTTACTGAAGGAGTGGTCAGGCATTGGAACAGGCTGCCCAGAGAGGTGGGGGAGTCACCATCACTGCGGGTGTTCAAAATCGTGTAGATGTGGTGTCTGGGGACATGGTTTAGGAGGCCTGGGGGTGTTGGGTTGAGGGTTGGACGTGATGATCTTAAAGGTCTTCTCCAACCTTAATAATTCTATGATTCTCCTGAAGAGTCGCAAAGGAATAGCCTGATCCCAGAGCTGGCATTGTTTGACTCAGAGGTACTATGGCTAAGGTCAAACAATACCTTGCCCACTGTTATATTACGTAGGTCACAAAGCAATGATGCAATGACCTCAGACAGCCCTGGCAAAGAGGTCTTTATGCTGGCTACACGTATTTTGAGGTAAAGGCATCAGAGATGGTAAGTTTTAAGAGCTCATGTTTATAGAAATTACAGTTATGCTTAGTTTTAGACCTGGTGCTGTCCACCAGCAGTTGTGTTGGTGTAGCCAACCCAACTGTCTATTATGCAGAGCCCTCTGGAAAGTGTTGGGTTTTTTAAAGCCAGCCCTGGAGCCAGGTGTTGGTTATGACGGACAATATTGATGAAAGGTGCAAAATAGAAGCCAACCCCAGGTAACTATATCCCATCATTCATACTCTGCAGGGAGTGATCAGTCCCGATTTTTGGCACTTTGGTTCAGCTGCCACTCAGCTTGTCAACAGATTGTTACCACTGACATTCAGTAGGTAACGCAGAACCTCTGCTTTTAGACACCCTAAAAAAAGAAGAAAAAAAAAAAATTCCTAACGCATTTCTCAGTCACTGCTCTACAGCCCCGTACTTCACCAGCCTGGGAAGGAGAGTGTCAGCATGATCAGCTGGTGGGTCCAGGACAAACGCTGATGCCATGAGCCAGTACATGTGCCTGTGCTGACATGGCTGGGAGCACTGGGATCCTGGGCCTGAACACAAAATGTTTTTACTGGTACGTGATGGATCATAGTCAGTCCTCTGCGGGTCAGCTGAAGGGGGGAATCCTGCTGCTGTGGTAAAAAGCCAGCGTAGTGCTTGACCTTATCATCCACATACCTGGGCTATTGTCCCAACTGGCAAATGTTTCCCCAGTCACAAGGAGCCTGCACCAGCAGACTGCCATGCTTCGTTGCCCTGCAACCCATCCTCATCCACAGCAGATTGCGGCCTTTCTGTCTTGGCCCTGTAGCCCAAGCAGTAACTGCACAGCCTAAGCTGACCTGGACTGCTTGGGAAGAGACCTGGTATGAACCACGTCGTCGTGTTGGGCCTGGCTGTTGCCTTCTCCCTGTCACCAGGCTGCAAATGCTGCGGTGTGCCCCGGGGGAGTGGGAACAAGCACAGCGAATGAGTTAGGAGGTCCTTGCTCTACGCAACTGCTACCTTTGACTGTCAGACAAAAGATGTGATTAGGAGGGAAAGCAAAAGAAAGAAAAAGCCAGCAGGAGGGTAGAGGAGCCATGCTCTTTAAGGAAGGAGGCCCACAAAGAAAGCCTGAAGGATGAATCATTCCGATGAGCGGTTCTCATTGCACCTGATTGCCTCAGTTTCTGCAGTGTCTGCCCTGGTCTCCCTCTACATGCCCCTGATAGTGCTTTACCTCCTCTCAGCTTTCCTCTCCTGTCACGCAGAGTCTGTCCCCAGCAAAACTGCTACAGGTACTGAGAGACACCAGTGCACGGGGTGTCCGTGCCCAGGCACTGGCAGTGGGGCTGCAGGGCCTCACTGTGAGGAGAGGCCGGGGCTGCCCCGTGCCGGGCACAGCCGGTCCCGGCCGGCTCCAGCGGCCCCACGGCAGGGCACAGCTGGGCCCCTCAGCCGAGCTGGGGGCGCCGGGGGGAAACGGGCTTCAGAAAGGGCCAAAGGCAAAACACGGCACAGGAGGAAGCCGAGGAGGGAGCAGCAGCAGGGGCACCCCCAGGTCGGAGGAGGAGGGGGAGGAGGGCAGGAGGGGGTGCAGGCCCGGAGCAGGGACCCCCCGCAGCCCTGCAGAGGCCCCGCCGGAGCAGAGACCCCGCCTGCAGCCCGGGGAGGGCCCCACGCCGCAGCCGGGGGATGTTTCCTGCGGGGGCTGCGGCCGTGGAGAGCCCAGGCGGGAGCAGGGGGTCCCTGAAGGGCTGCAGCCCGGGGAAGGGCCCGCGCGGGAGCAGGGAGGGGTGTGAGGAGGGAGGGGCGGCCGAGAGGGGCTGGGATGGGCTGACCGCAGCCCCGAGCCCACCCCTGCGCCCCTCGGGGTGGGGAGTCGGGAACAAAGAGGTAAAGGTGGAACAGGGAAGAAAGAGTGGTGAGGAGGTGGTCTTTGTTTCTCACCACCCAAAGCTACTTTAATTGGCAATAAATTAAATTAATTTTCCCCAAGTTGAGTCTCCTTGACCTCCCTGTTTTTATTTTGACTCATGAGATTTACCTCTTATTTTCTCTCCCCCATCCTGTTGCGGTGGGGAGTGAGAGCATGGCTGGTGGGGTTAGTTGGCCCAAGGTCAACCCTCCACAACCAGAAATGCCAAACCAGCACGTGAACAATGGGTAACACACCTAAGGAAATACATTTCCAGTGAGATCAGATGTGCAAATAGCCTATGCAGTACAGTGGGACAGCCGTGTAAGATCTCAAGTGCCAATCCTAAGCCACATACAGCCCACCTTTATCCCTTGCAGTAAATCAAAAGCCACATTCACAAGCTGCTACAAAGCTCCAGCCACAAACTGTATCATTTACCATGCACTTCCTCAGGCTGGTCCAAAGTGACCGAGGAGCAATCGAATAAAATGAAGCACGCACGCAGACTATGTCTTACTTTATAACTGGGCAATTTGTGTAACATCCAGTAAACTCTGCAGCTTAAACAACTGGGAAAGCAAGAAAATTGTTTGTCTCAGACTTCTCCCTTTACAGCTTGGGGTTGTCATCCCCACCAGCACCCAGCTGTCCACCGCTGTTGAAGATCTCAAATAGACGATGCATGGCTTGGGCCTCTGTGATCTTCCTGCTTTGCCATGGCTGCCCCGGCTGACTTTGAGGGTTTTCTTTTTTTACTCCTGCCAACCTTTCAGGCAAGGAGCTTAATGCTTATAGGCCACGCATCACAACTGTGAGCATGGCGGCCACCACAGCCTGGGCTGATACAGCCTCTTCCTACATGATGCCATGATGCCTAGGACAACCTTCCTTCGGGTACTGGAAAGCTGCAGTCAAGCCCCCATCTATCCATAGCTAGCATGGGAAATTTGACTACGAACAGCTAAATCTTGACAAAATTACAGGCATCCTAAACAGGGGCTTGTGGTGGAAAGCAGCCGGCTTTGCTTACGAGACACATTGAAAACTAAAAAAGGCAAAAGCAAAGTTTGCAGCTGGTGAATGTTCCTGCGCTGCAGGGAAGCCAGCTGTGAGGCAGGAAGCCGGTGGCACTACTAGGGATATCTTGGCCTGTTTAACGGTGTTCAGGAATTTTAGACAGTGGAGCACAGGCCAGGGGATGCTTCCCAGGATTAATCTATTATTATATACATAATCCTACTTTTTTCCCCTGCACTACTAACTTGCGAGATCCTTCCCCACCCAGCCAAGGCTGCTCAAAGGAGATGAAGCTTCGTAAGCTTGCAAAATGACAGAAGAACTGTGGTTACTAAGTATAAATTACCATATTTCATCCCTCTTAGAAGTTTCCTGTGGGACGATGAACATACTCTGTCAATTAGTGAGGCCACAAGAACTTGAAGACCCTTCTGGATTCATTCAGCCAGAATCCTCAGTGGGGACTTCAGAGCTGCCAAAATGTGCCACAGCCATCTCCAAGGCCTTGCATCCGCCAAAGCTTGTTGCCATCAAAACCAGTAAGCGGTATTTGTTTTCCCCAAGAGCTTGAGACAGCAAAACCACATCCAATTCAAAGTAGTAATTCAAAAACAAGGGAAAAAAATAAAGCTCTGCCTAAAATGGCAGTGGCGACTGTGACACTATTTCATATTATTGAGTAAAACTAATCTGTGGTTGCAGGGTTGGGCTCCCAACAGGAACTCCTCGGCATACTTGCAATTCTTTTAGATATCCCCCTTCACTTGATGCTTTGTAGTACAACACTTCATTTCTATTGAAAAAACTGATCACTGCAGACATTCACTCAGAAAGCAACAAAAGGCAGGATTTCAGGTAAGTGGTTTCCAAAATACTGACCTTCCAGGATTATAACTTGTCAGCCACGCAGTTAAGAGCAGCACATATTGCCTCGGGAACTCTGGGCACAGAGCAAGTGCCCATGGAAACATCTGAAATGCACCTGGGTGGTGTAATGCAAGGGAGAGCGATGGGTTGGCTCTCAGGCAACAGAGGTGATCTCTCTCGTCTCAAAAAAACCTCTCCAGACCAGCACACTAAATTTGGATCAGAGTCTGACCGTGCAAAATCTGGCACAGCATAAGGATCTCTGCTCTAGTACAATCTCCTATCTGCCACCAGGACTTTTAATAACTGTTTCTGAGCTACAGACCAAGCAATCAGTAATTTTAGATTCGATTCTGACTTCTGGCAGTGAGAAAAACACAGCACCACTGCTGAAAAATAACTGCTATTTGCATAGTACACAGGGACTTTTTACCCCCATCCTGGGATTTCTCCATTTCGTGCCATTCAGCAGCTCCCCACTCATGAGATGTCCTCCCACCGCTCTTCTCTACTCACTATGGAGAACTATCTAGAGCATGGACAGGTCCAGCTGGGTGCTTGTGGGAAAAACAGTCTCACAGGGTACAAGTGACTGCAGAAAATGGCTGCATTAAATAAAAAGACAGCAAACAGAAACTTGTAAAGATGAGGAATTTTATTTTATTGACATACTATGAGGCAAAACAAAATTGACACCATACAAAATAACTTTATAAAATATCATTCACATCATTATTTTGTCAGGAATTACAGCATTCTGAGCTTGTTACAAGTCTTATGTTTTGAGGTGAAAAACACTATGCTATATCTTTAGTATTAGTTGTATATATACAGTAAGAAACCAAAACAGAAACTGTTAGGTTTTTCATGAGTTTATTGCAAAAGTAGTGCAAACTATTTTACCTTGCAAGCTGTAAAACAAACTTGGAAAAGGACCCACCTAAGCTTAAAAACATGACAATAAATGCTCAATTTCACAGCCTTTGAAGCTTCCTTCAACAGTTCTCAACAAAGAAATTCCCCATCTCTGCACATTTTTAGATTTTTACTGACTCGGAAACGAAGAAGTAGATGACGCACCCACACTAGCAAGTGGTCAGAGAGAAGGGCGGATCCGGCTCCGACGCGGGGCACAACTCTTACCAAAGCCGGCATTCCGGCAATTCGGCGCTCAGCGTGGCCAAGCCCACGTCCCGCCGCTTCTCTATCACCTCCGAAACACTGACCAACAGGGCAAGTTTGGTCGGTTTGGTTTTCCTCCATTAATAAGCTGCCCCTCTCCACACTCATATTTGAGAAAAGAGTCAAGAAAGCAGTACAAGCAAAAAAAAAAAAAAATAAACAAAACAAACCACAAACAACCCCACACACCAACCCAAACCCAAAAATTAAGAATTAGGAACATGTATTGTCTGTTTTAGAAATATAGTATCCTTTTCCTGAAGTCTATGTAAAGTGTATTTCCTCGTGGTCCCCCTCCCCCTCACGTACACAATGCAGGGTAAATTCCATCCCAAACTACTGCAAGAAACCAAGGAAGGATACTACATTCTATGAGATCAATAGAAAACAACAGTCTGAAATGCTACCAGGGTCCCCCAAAGCAAAACAGGTAGCTAGTAATCTACTTTAAAAAAAAAAATAAAAGCAAACAAATGCTACATGAAAAATGTTAAAGGAACAAAATGCAGCATATTCAGGCTCTTTTTTTTTTTTTTCTTGAGGTACCTATATAAATATTACCTTCTGGCCAAAGTACTATTTGTTTTGTTAAGAAAACTAAAGTCCTTATCATGAGCCAATTGCAGGGCATACATTATTACTGAGAAAGTGCAACCATGCTGATAATTTATACGCAGCATATTAAAGGATGATTAGGCTTTAGAAAATATAGCTTAAGTATAGTCCTGATGGAGCAGTTTTATAAAAACATTTAACAGAGGCATTTTCCTTTTGTTCGAGTGTCTCTGCAGCAGAAAGCCTTAGGAAACAGCTTTGAAGTCCTGCCACGATGGAATGTCAGCACTTAAAATTCCATATATAGATTTTTCTTTAATATTTAAACTAAATACAGTTTTACAGAAAAGATTCCCCCTCTGTATTAGGTACTGGTAAAAAGTCAATATTTTTTTTTAATACTTCAAAAAATGATAGCATATCACAACGGAAAATTTTCCAAACAGGAATTGTTTTTAAGTAAAAAAGGTTCATAGAGTAGAAAAACTTACACAGTTGTAAAATGTTACATACAAAACAGTGGAAAAGTCAATGACATTTTACTCCCTTACCCTCACACGTGTATCCCTCCATTTTATATATACACACGCATTCCCACACACAAAATGGCGCACTCTATGCCTGTGTATATATGCATACATAGATAGATACACAGAGATGTGTATGCCTAGGGTCGGGATTATATATTTAACAAAAATTCTTTATTGGGTGTTCCTCTTTGTCTAGTTCTGCTGTGATACGGTATATTTTATGACTTGATACACTGGAAAATATTTTAAAATTTGCTAAAACTACGTTTTGCGGCTTTTTTTTTTTTTCTTTGTGGTTAAAATCCATTTGCTGTTTTTAATTACGAATATGACTTTTGATTGTTATGCACTGGGAAAAAAAACACAAAGGCACAAAGAATAAAACTCAAATACAATATTGTTGTCTCTGAAGAATAAACCCCGAGGTTTTGGTTCGCAGAACACCGCCTCCGAAGAGGTCAGTCATCACACGCAGTTTGGTCGCTTTTGCCAATCTCATCGACAATTTGAGTAAATAGCACCCAACTGTTTAAATGAGGTAGATCCAAATTGAAATAAAAAATAAAAAAAAAAGCTGGGTCCCCAACACTTTATTTGCCTCTTTAAAAATGTTTTAAGGATTATATGTCAGTCGTAAGAAGTGGAAACAATGGCACTATCTGAAGCAAGCACAGAACTCAAGAACAGCTTTTTCCCCCCCATGTAAATTTAAGTGTTAAATCATAATCCTCCCTCACACAAAGGTTGCCTAGCAGGGGGAGGGAGGAGAATATGTCCAAAAAAACAATAAAAAAAAAAAGCTGAGATTTGCGAAAGCCTGTTTTTGGTAAACTGCCAAAGGAACGCCCGACAGCCCAGTTTCTGTAGAGCAACAGTGACAGGCAGTGCCTAAAGAGGTCAGTCACAGCATACAGATCTGCAAGTTTCCCTTTCTCAGGTGAGAAGACTTCCTTTACTACTAGTTCGGCTTTATAGGAACATCCTGCTCTCATTAAACAGTATTTTTGCATACTCTGAGAAAAATCTGACCAATTTATCGTTTTTGTTAAGGCTTAAAGCGGCATCGCCACACAGCATCATGCAAACGTTAAACTACCTTAGCAAGATACATACAATGTATTTGAACTACGCACACCTACGTGAAACCTCATCGTTTGAGTAACGTAAAGCGACACCTACAATCTACATAGTAAATCCTATGACGCCGTTGATGCATTTAGAAGTCAGTCGAGTCATTTCTGTGTCTGCTTTTTTGTATTACAAGTGCTAGTCTTACTCAAACAGCACTACATCATTTATATATTGCAAGCACAATATGTTTTAATACAGATGCAACACACAAACTAGTCATCATACATTTAGTACCACTTGAAATGAGGCCCTTAACAGCATATCTTTTTCTTTTTTTCTTTCAAAAAATAGCAAACTTTAAATGGTCATAAAAACATTTTGATTCAAGGGAACATTTACAATATGAAATTTCTGAATTGATTTTTGGTTCTTTTTCAGTTATTTTATAAAAATAAAAAAAATTTGAAAACTATTAAACAAAGGATTAAAACCAGTTTTAAACAGTTTTAGACAGTTAAATCTGCAATGTACCAAAATTAAGGAGAAATATGGATTTAATCAATACATTCTGTTTTCCATCTCACCCTCCCTAGATCAAGTTAACCACTTTGCTGCACAGAAATCTGGGACTGATGAACTGCCCTGAATTTTGAGATTTTTGTGATTGTACAAACTAATGAAGGACTGTGGAAGCCAGAGAAATTGTGCTTATTATTTCCTGCAAAATACTGCCTTTATATCTTTTATAAACAGTCCCACTTTCACTAACATGCGTGTGTGTATACATATACACCCATACAGATATACACACACCCCCACATATATATAATGTCTACTAAGCTACATCAACAAATTACAGAAAACAAATGGCTACACTTCAGGAGAGCACGTAACTTTGCCAGATACACATCCTCATTGCACCTAATTTAAAATGTGATTTTCCAAGATACGTAGTTCTGAAACTTACTCCTTAGTAGCTTTTTTGTTTTTAACACCTCCCCCACCCTTTCTTACCCCCACAACAAAATGCCTTGCTTTCCCAAATGGTCTACTGGTAATTATTCCTTAAGGAAAAGCACTTAATACCTAACCCTTCCCCTCCATGTACTCAACTTATTTCTACTGCCCAAAACCAGGTAATAAAGAACTGGAAAAATGCAACAATCTCTTGGCAGGAGACATTCTGGGGATCCGACACTGACAGACAACTGCAGATCAGTTAAAGATTCAAGTTGGTCAGGCAATTAGAGACACGTTATTTACTTTAAAATTATCAAGTTGTCTTTTGTAAAGGAGGAGCAATTTAAGGGCTCGGTCTTGTTAAGTTCCATGAGAAAACATATCAGGTGCAAGAAAATTAGCGTCAATATAACTAATTTTTTTAACAGCACAGAAGCAGCAGGATCCAGGCATCTCACATTGATGCAGAAATAACTTTGGTGAAATCTAGAAATGAACTCCTTTGTGTGTTAGGTTGATACACGATAGGTTTGATCCTGCCCACAGCACATGATCAAGTAGCTGAGATTTTGGGGTGTCCATAACGCACAGACCAGATCTGCTCTGAGTCAAGTACATGGCAAGCAAAAATGTGCAATCTATGTATACTGGCACGAGTGAAGCTTCCTCTATTCTTGGATTTAAAAACAGGAAAAGCTGATAAATACAGAATAGAGTTCACATTAAATGTATTTTTTTTTCCTAACAGGAAATCTAACCTAACAAAGCAAATACAAAGAGCATCAGCCAGGGGATTAGAAACTCCCAAGCTTGCTTGCTGACCTTTTCACAATTCATGCTTGCCACGCACACTCAAAACACCATAAAATGCCAGAAAAGTTTCAGTTTATACTTCAGGCACAATTCCTAGGCTTGCCCCCAGGTTAATCATATATGTACGTAATCCCTGCTGATGATTAGACAGCAGTTATTCCAGCAGGTATTTGAGTTGTGCTTAAAGAAGTGGGGGTAAAAAAAAAAACCAAACCAACAGAACTAAAGCAGCCTGGTACAACAGCACGTCCAAAGGGTGGGGAAAAAAAGCCCAAACTAAAATCTGTGCACTCATAAGAACCATGTAGAAATGAATATGCCCTTTAATACAGACTTGTAATGCAAATACTAGGCTCTTCAAAACAACATAGGTAGGTAGGTTGGTTGGTTGAAGAGTAGCCACAGGTAGTTTTAAGATGCATTTCTTGAGGCAGTGCATGGACAAATTCAAGGCAATTACTCTTTTGAGGATGTTTAGACAGGAGGAAGGTAGCAGCCAGCCTTCATCTCGTGCTGTGGGTCCACTTTCTTCGCGCTGCCACATGCGACACTCCCAAGACTAGCTCTCGCCAACCTCACACCTTCAAATTCAGTGAACGCCCCTGTCCTTGCTCCAACCAAGTCCAATGCCCTGTGATACGGAGGGCTGAAACCAGAAGTCCCCTTGAGGGAACTGCCCACCAACATTCCCCTTTTGGGGAAGAGGCCCATGGATGTGTGTGGGGTGGGGGATTTGCAAGGGGCTGTGCCACAGCTCTGTCTGCCCTTGGGAGCCCCTCGCAGGGAAGCCAGAAGGAAAACAAAGAGAGTATTATTTAACTGTCACCTTAACAAGTGCTTAATTAGCAGTTTTGCAAGATTATGTTTCCCCTCGCCTCCTTATCTCATTTCCATGAGGGATGGGGTAACTGGCATAGCACAGGGGGTGTTTCTCTTCTATACAAGCGTGACAAGCACCCAGCACAGGGCGCTCTTGTCACTTAAACTTCCTGATGCTGCTTTGGGTTTGCGGACCTAGCCTAGAAAGCACACAACGTTGCTCTTGTCATTTTACAAGGATATGCTGCCAGAGAAGTGTGTTCAGCACGACTGCACAGTGAAACCCCTTCCAGGCCACAGCAATGTCAATAGTGTCTATGGATCCATAATGCAAGATGTAGTGAAATATTTTCTGAAAAGCAGCCATTTACCCTAGAGCAAAACCCTTCATGCTTTCAGGGGGAGCTTTGTTAAATTATAAATGAGAACTGAATAAAGTTTTCAGGATTTCACCCCATTCAGTTATTAGTGAGCTTAGTTATACAGTCACTCACCATTGCTCAACAAGAATTGGCTTCCAGAAAGTCAGAACTTCAGCAATCCTCCCTGCCGTCAGCAAGCTTCGTTAGTGTCTACACCCAAAGATTAAGATAATGAAATTGCAGGTAGCATAGAATCCCAGCAAATTTACTTCTGAGATGCCAATGTCTGTAACATACTTTTAAATAAAAAGAAAAAACAAACAACAAAACTCTTAACACTGCTATGAAACCACACCAGTGCATTATGCTTCAACAGGTAGTATTTCTGTCAGCAGAGTGGTTAATTATAAAATGAGGAAGCTTGTTTGGACTAGTTGTAAACAAAATACGATGTATTAACACAGTTTTCTACAGTTTCATTTCAGGTCATTTAAAGCACCTTTAGTCTGCGTGCACTTATTTCAAGGTTGATTTACGGCCAAAGCTTTGCACATAACTGACACTAAATAGCCACAACATCAGCGTACTTAAGTTTGGGCTTGTTTTTTGGTGTTTTGTTTTGGTTGTTCCCTCCCTCCCATTTTAAAGTTTATCATTATCTGAGCAGGGAACATAGTATTTTCACTGTTACAGTCTCATGCTAACTTATCAAAAAAGACATTAAAAAAATATTCCAATACATAACTTTTGCCTCAGATTCTGAATATATTTCAAGCACCTTCACGTCATTTTCAGTGAAAACATGAAAATTTTCAGCCAATAGCTAAAGTACAAAAACATTTTTCATTTGGAAACAACAGTATACAAACTCAGTGAGTGACGGGACAGGTAACAGAGGGAGTCGCAACCTGCACAAAAGCGAACGTGTCAGATGTGCGATTGCCTCACCATTTCTGATACCTTCTTAATACCTTGCATCAACACAAGCCACATCTACGCCTTAGGAAGACATTAGGAGCGACGAGCAGCCGTCCAAGATCACAGTATGGCACTGCTAGTTCTCCAGCAAGAAAAAAAAAATAGTAAAAATACAGTTCATTTGGGAGTATTTTGGCTGCTTAGTAGTAGGTTCACTTTAAAAATTAATTCATCTGTGGAGGAACACAGGAGGTAGCCTTTAACTGCATCTGCTTGCTAACTAAAGAGTACTACAAAACCACCTTTTGTAGTGATTTGGCCAAGCCATTACATTCATATTAACACTTTAGGCAAAGAAACAACACAGAAAAAGCAACTGAAACACTAAATGAGATAAAATGGGTTATGTGCCACACCAAGCACGCGCGCGCACACACACACACACACACACACACACACAACAAACAAACCATATCCTTCAGATTAAAGCCATCTTGGATTAACGCACCTTTCCAGTCATTAACCCCCAGAAACAGGAGGCAAAACTTGCTGTTTCACATCTTAATGCTAGGCAACGGGGCTGGAGTTTGGGTCTCTCCTGTCCTCGAGGGTTACAGAGCAAAAGGCAACTACTGACAGATAGGAGATTGATGGCTTTCTCATGTGGGCACTCAGAGAGGCAACACTATTCCTTAGTGGATGTTTTAGTGCTCTGAACCGCACTCAACAATCCCACACCCACAGAGGGACAGAGAGCAAAGCATTTTAGCTCGGATCCAAAGTCCCTATTATTCCACTAATTCTGCCACACAGACCGGTTCTTCTTCAGATGACACAAGAATCAGACACTGAAAGCAGCAAGGAAAACATGTGACAGCTAGAGTTGATAGTCCGGATACTACATTAATGCTATTAGTCATCTAACAGTGATATCAAAGATCGGCATCTGAATGTTGCACAGACATCAAGCACGCTGGTAGCTTAAAAGCTGCCTTTGTATCTTTACAGTGTGGGAGAAATGTGCATAGAGGAGAGAAGGAGGAAATATTTTATAAATACAAACCCTAAATATTTCCACTGTAATAAAACAACTGTGCCCTTGGATTCATACCATAATGCAAACAGAAAGTATAACACCATTTAAAACCAAAGCTCATATCTCAATACTGTAAAATGTGGCAGTATTCCGAAACATGTAAGAACAAGGAATGGTATCCACAGCGTTTCAGTATTTGCTATACACAGCACTATTTACAGTATTTTTAAACAGCTACAGCAGATGCAAAAAGAAGTCTTACAGTAAAAAGGGAGTTTAAAAAAAAAAAAATAATCAGTGCAATTACCTTCTCTACTTGAAGTTTTCCTTAGAAAAGACTGCATGTATGCATCAAGAAGCATGTTACCAAAAGTAATATACAAATTTTAAAAATGTACTGTCCTGCGTTACAAATTGAGGAAGACACACTGGCAGGACAAATACACAAAAAGAGATGCTACTGTAGGAGAAGAATATTAAAAAAAAAAGAGGAAAAAAAGTGATTTTTTTACACTGGTATCAAGTGTGAAAAAACACTGAGTGAGAACTTTTTTTTACATTCCTTTCATGTGTAAAAGATCTCTTTAATGAAAAAAAGAAGTCCCTTATGGGTTATCTATGCCACCAGAGATACTTACTGGATTATGTCAAAAGGCAAATATGTCCATCTAAATCTCCAAAGTTCCCAGGCCTGCATTTCTAGTACTTGAATCTTTGAATAATTGTGACCTGCAGAACCAATCTGTTCTCACCTCAGAATAGCAACACTCTTCCTGAAAAGAAAAAGCCCAGAGCAATCCACTAAATTTGGCTGGGGGCGTGTTAACGCAGACCTTCCTCCTATCCTTGCTCTCAGTTACATTTTAGAGATCCATTGGCATGAGAAAGATCGGGGTTTCTCCAGGCGAGATGCACATGACCACTGTATTTGAGGTATCTGCTGCTGCAGTAAAGAAAACAACACTGGTGGCAGTGTGCGACGCCCTCCAGATTACCATCTTCTATTTAACGGAAAGACTTTGTGCACGCACACGTAATACTTTAGATAAAAGCTTCTAAAGCACCTTGACTAGAACCTTCAATCTTTTCAGAACATAATCTGGGCACACAAAGCCTAAGCCCCGACTCCTACCATTCAAAAGTTTAAAATTAAAAAGCCTTGTGGAAATATTCTCTCTTGCCTTAGCTATAAAAACGACCTACTAACATCTGAACATGACAATATTTGAAATGGAGAAAGGCTACAGGAGTTATTGATAGAGTCAGAATTAAAGCTAAAGCTTCACAACTTTTTTTGCTTTTACAATAGGGGAACATTGCCTGGAGGCCTGGATGGCGATCAAAAATACTTATTTATGGATTTCTTGTTTTAAGCATAAAAGTTTACTGTCCATTTTCGATGCTGGCTCCAGCAGATTAAGACATGACACCTTTCCCTAACAGCTCACCCAGAACCTGACAGATCTGGAAACAAGGAAATTAATATGCCAAAGCTTCTGTAGCATGGAAGATCATTGATTGTAATTCAGCAAGCCAAATATGGTTGATGAAATATTCTAACCCAAACCAAGCCAAAATAAGGAATTCTAACAGAAACAAGTGATCTCACTCCGTACATCAGTGCATATATACAAACTAGAAGTATTAAGATTGCATAGGGCTATCTTGAATGCCAAACTACAAGGCAGAGACAAATCCACCTACTTCCAACATTTCACAACAGCATATTTCCTCTTAAGGACCGACTCAACTCTGTTGCTGGGTGCTAGAAGAGGTGCAGTGGACAGGTTATGATATTCAGCCACTGGAGCAGAAATTTCCAAAACTAAGCAAGCTAATTATTGCATTATATCTCCTACATTAAAAAACCCCACAACTTAAGTATTTTATCTTGGTCAATATTATTTTTTGCCTCCCAACAGGAGGCATTTTGCACTTGCTGCTGCTGGTTTTTGGGGGGTTGCTACAGAACCACGTGCTTCAGAAGGGCTCCCTGGAGATGTCTGGCCAGCCCCCTGCCCAAGGCAGGTCCAGCGAGCCGAGACTGCGCAGGGACCTGTTCAGCCAAGTTTCAACCTCTTCAAGGACAGAGAATCTACAACCTACTTCAGTCTTTGAATACTTTTGTTTCAATAGTGTTACCATTTCAACAACAACAACAAAAAAACTCTGAGAAAACTAATCCATAGCAGGCACTCATTAATAGCTGCTCATCTCTCAAGCACACTCTTAAAAACAACAGAAATACCGCAGTAATGGCAGTGGTCAGTTTGTCCATCATACCGCTCATGCCTGCAACAGGAATAACATATTTTTGTCATCAGCATGCAATTACTATCAGTATTCAGACAGCTAAGCACCAGGATCACCTGCACCGACGGCTAAATTCAAGCAAAACGTCATTGCCAGGAACATAACGGAGAGCAAGAGGAATGCAAGGGATGAGGTCCTGCCCAGCGCTGTTTTGCAACAGGAGTCACGCAACTCCGTTGCACAGGCTGCCAGAGAGTAATGAGTATTTGGTTATTGCTGACCCGAGCTGCATAGTGACTTAGTGGTTATAACTGTCAACCTCGACTGTGACTTTAACAGCAGGAATGTGTGTGACATAGAGACATCTTGAGCTTTGTGTTTACCTGAGATATCGCTGTTCTTACAAGATACATGGGAGGTAAGAAGAAAAAAAAAGTAAGAGTAAGGTTTTAGGTGTTCATAGTGGGGTTTGTTGGGTTTTCCCCCGCCCTGACAGGAGACAATTCTGAATACATTATTTATATTAAAAATATTCCCAGGAAGATTGAAAGCATGCTGTAAGCCCAGCAACTAAGTATATACCTAATATTTTTTTAGAAAAACACTAAATTATTCAGTAATTCACCACTTGCGGGGGGCGGTGAAAGGAGAGGAGAAAGGAAGGAGAAATCCAGCCATAAAGAATTAGCAGTATTAGAGCCTTAAAAAGATCTGTAAAAGGTAAAAGTGTCCCTAGCCTGAAATGCATATAACCATCCCAAGTTCTTCATACTCAGGGAAGGAAAGCTACACAAAGTTTCCGTTCATTTCAAGAGGATACACAGACAACAGCTACTCTCAGATTAAGGGTCTGCTTAATACACCTTTTCTCACAAAAAGGAGCTGCAACGACTATTGCAGCCCAAAGAATACATCCCAAAGCAGATGCACTGAAGTCCCACAGTCTGCTTCAGAAATAAGGTTTGAGGTCAAGAGAGATTCTGCCTTCCTCGCCCCACCTGACCACCTGTATAAAGTCATTCATTCCAGATCTGCACAGAGAGGAAAGAGGAGGATGAATTTTACGTCCAAGAGGTCTCTGCATAACGAAGAGCAAATAAACTAAATGGTGTCTTAAAATGGTTGATCTTTGTCCTATTTAAGGATAATTCACATTTAAAAAATTCTTATATAAAATTCTGCCAAATTAAAACCTTCACTGAAAACTGAAGCCTCTAAAGCAAACGCACAGAGAAGTGCAACATACCGACCATGGAAAGGTTTTGCAGTTTAGCAGTACTTGAGGGGAGGTATGTACAACCTGGCTGCAACACAAAGCAACGTGGAATTTGCTTTCTGTTACGCCAGCATAATTTAAGATCTGGATTTACATAACTATGGCCAAGAACAAAACCTGACCCAGCAGCCTAATCACCGAATTAGAATAATACAATTAATCTATTAACAGATTTTACATTGTTATTTCACCTGAACAACACCAACAACACACACACCGCTCCAAGGTAAAGAAGATCTGAACTTGCACAAAGTTATGTACCTAAAACTCTTTATGCAGCAAAGGTTGGGCATTTTCTAGCTTATTCAACAGCAACTGGCTATATAGTCTCTCTGCTATATGGCACAGACCTCTGTGCTGGTTAAAGCTACTTGCCCATCTCAGTGGCTAGAGGTAAATGTATTTAAAACAGTGACTGAGCATCTGCTAAAAGGGAAGAGATGAAGCAAAATGAATCAGTGGAAGAGAATGAAGTTTTAAACACCTGCCTCTTAGCATGTTATTTCAGTTATCCTATGAAAAACAAACAAAATCGAGTCAGCATAAACAAGTTTCCTGGGCTTTTTCCATTTTTTTCTAAACCTGCTTGTGGCGTTATAATTAATTAGTGCAATGGTTTACATATGTATTATGGTTTTTTTATGAACCCAGTGTGCAAACTAACAGAAGCGTTTGTCTAAAAATTATCAGCTTTAATTAATGCTTCTCCTAAGAGAATGGCAAAACTCTCATATTTACTATTGACCTTATGCATAATGAAGAGAGTTTCGCCTCCCTTCATAAGTAAACGTCAGTTTCCTAAGATTTCTCTTTACTGCATAGATTCTCTGACTTCTGTCTAAGCTGCAAACAGTGAGCCACTCTCCTCTATTAGAGCGCCTGCTTCACCAATATTCAACATATAAATAAAATACAATTGTTTTGTGCTTGAATGAATGTAGGATGTTGGTCTCGTGTGCGTCTCTGAACTGCACAGGTAAAACCTGCTATGTTGTGTGCACGCTTAAAAAGCCTTTCTACAAGTTACAAGCTATACAACAGACACTGTACGTATCTCAACTCTCACATCAAAGTCAATTGCATATTTTTGCAGTTGAATAGTAATGTCCCCACAATAAGGTTTTGATTTCTAAATCCAAAGCATTCTTGATATGTTAACAGAAGTATAATGAGCACTCCTTAGTAAATAAAAATAAATAATAGCCTCTAGTCTATCACATTAATACTGTGAAACATATATAAAATTTACATTAACTCAACAGTGAAAAAGGATTGTACTGTATTTATCACCACAGACCCGTATTCTTTAGAGACTTTGGAAAGTAAGTGTCACAGTCCTGTATGACAAACTCTAAAGTTAGCTGTCGCTATGCTTAAAAAAAAATTCTTTAGAAATTTTTTTTTGAAATGGCACATTTTCTTTTGCCAATCTAACTGGACCTATTAAAAGCTTAGGTACAAGTTCATTCTTTTTTTAAAATTCTTTAGTCTATGAAAAACATTTTCAAATGCAGCACAATAAAAACATTCAAGAACAAGCTTCAGAAAATATTTTTGCCCTTAGACACACAGAGGATAATCTTTATAAGACAGTTGAAAACCAGAAGTTTGTCACTCTTTTCTTTTGAAAATAAAAATTTTGTAAATGCATCTAGAATAATCAAGGCTTCATAAATAGTCAAAAAATGCTTTGCTTTCCTTTGTATTAAAAGCTAATTCACAGCATTTTAGCCCATCAAACTTTAGTATGAATTAGATCTTTCCAAATTATTAAAAGCAATTCAATGAATAGCAAACTGACCGAGGAGTTTTGTGGGTTGGGTTGTTGTTTTGTTTTTTCGTCCCTAAGCCCTGAGATCACAGCTCTTGATTTAATTATAAAATATGGGTCTGTTTTATACCAAGCAGCTTAGAGATTTTTGGCAAACCACATTTCCAACAATAGTGGGGTTTGGTACAAGAATGCAGTTCATAATCAAGTCTGAAATTCTGGACGGAAGGCTTTCTCGCAAATGGGAAAAAAAATTAAGATGCATCACTCATTGCTGGCTGTCACTGTAGCTTGGGCAACTGTTGGTCTAAGTGCAGCTGGTCTCACGTGAATCCAACTCCGTATTGTACTGAGTCGCTAAACATTAAAACATGTCAAGCAAAGTACATAGTGCGCAATGTGTCCTGATGAACTTGAACTGCTTTAGCAAGTGCTTGATGATCTCTGCCATTACTCTGGCCGGAAGTGTGGCTTCCTTCAGCACTGAAAGACAAGAGAGGGGGAGAGAAAAACAGAGGGGGGAGGTAGAGAAACCCTATTTAATCTGCCTGTCCTTGCATATAATATTTTTATATCATTCATTTCTTCCGAACAGAATGGTCAAAAGTTAATTACCCTTAAAACACCCCTCAAGTTCTGCAACAGCAAAAAGCACAGAAGCATACAGGAACATCTACTTTTTCTCACAATATAATTTGTGGAAAGAGCAAATTTACCCTCAAGCTGCTAACTGAGGATACTACTGACCCCAGAATTAACAACCCCACTTGCTTCCTTTCAAATTCTGTAATAATTCAAAACTATCCAACTCACCTATCGTGTTCTTTATCCACCAGATGATACCTGGCTCTGAAGGCAACCAGGTGAGCGTAATATGCTGGTGCAGGGATGGAAACTGAACGAGTACAGCGTACGTACGTATGACACAGCTGGTAGGTAAGAATCTGCAGTTCATCTGAAGAGAAACGATTGTCATCCCAGAGGACGTGGTAATGAGAAGGTCTGCTTGTTCCCTGGAGGCAGATCACACAAGACATCAGTATTTCAAAACCGTTTCTTTAAATTTCCACCTCTGCAGGTAAACTGCAGTATAACTGGCCACTTCTTCAAAAAAATCATGTGAGCAATTCTACATACTTCAGCAATTTTTTTTCCTTTAAAAATGCAGACAACCTCCCTCCTTGCTCCCCATATAACTAACCCCTTTGCATTTTTAGATAGGACCGCATTTTCTAGAATTTTATCCCTTTTACTGAAATTAAATGATCCTACTGAAACGCACTTCCATCTTGTGAAACTTAGATCTGACAAAAAGCCATCATATAAAGTAGCTTTAGGCAAAACATTAATAGCTAACACCAATCTAACTTGTGCCCCTATTGAACACACTTTCTTAGACAATATCAAATGTTGACTTTTAGTACCGTTTTTGATAAATAGTTTCTGACTGGGAAGAAGAAATCACAGGAAGATGTGAAACTACAACGGTGCTATCTAAATGTGTTAGTTGTTTCCTAGGAACTGGATGCATATTTCAAGAGTATTTAACACAAGAGGCAGCCCTGTAAAATAGTCCAAATACCTTACTGCCATTCAAAGCAGCCCACAGACGGGAGGGAAGCACAATAAACTAAATGCGCAGGGTGTGCTGCGCATCGATTTAGTTTCATTATTCCTTTCAGATTTTAACAATGACAGAAGAGCACTGTGGATGGCACAGATGAAAAGCCAAAATACACAGATGGAAGTTGTACCGTTTGCCTCCTGGTAAAGAACAGGAAATACCAACAGCCAGTGTTACCTTTGAAAGCTACCATCACACACAAAATGCTGTACCTGAATACCAGCATGACTACAAAGGTAAAAGTCAAACTCTGATGGATGGGTGATTTTTGTGTCCACTGTGGTACCTGCTGGAATGTTTCCACTCTTTCCAACCTGTGTGAACAGCAAATGCAAATATAGTAAGGCACACATTGAGTTTTTTCTTTTCAGCTCTATAGAGTAAGGAAAAAAACCACAAGAAAAAAAATCTGTAAAAAGTCAAGAAAGAAAAAGCAAAACTGAAATTTTGTTCAACTGAAAATCTGGAGTGTCTCTACTAGAAGGAAAAAAAGGATGAGCTGCAAAATCTTCTTAGAAGTTACCTACAAAGATTAGCTCTTCTGATTAAAGTAAAAAGATTTTCCTCTAACTGATTTGTCAAGTTCTTTTCACTTTCCCATTCCAGGACAGGTTATTCCTCTGTAACTTTTCTTATTTATACATGAAAGAGGACAATCCACAGCTGTAAGACAGGCCTCCTCTTCCCTCAAAAACACTTTCTTTCAAAGCAGAACTTAAAAATACTCTTTACTTTAAAACAATTCAACAACTGTAGTCATAGCATGTTATCAATATAAAAACCACCTTCATGTTGGCATTAGAAGTTAGCAAATATTGCCTTGAAGCTTAGTGGGCTTCAAATGCGACACAGGGAAGCCTGACAGAAGGAAAAAGAACATGAAAAACCCCATCTGTGAACAGAGGTTGGCCATTAGGGACTCTCCATTTACAGCAACGACTCCATCCTAGACTTGGGGTCTCCTCTCCACCCAGAACGCTGGAATCAAAAAAAAATGTTTTTCCTGCAATAACAACTAAGAAACACTCATGAAACAATTCAAGATGTCCAGTACTACAAATGATGTGCTGTGACACTTGATACGCCCAAACCAAACTCCATGTGTTTAAGACATTAGACACCTAAGATACCTTAAAAGTAGCGTTAATGGAAAAGAAAGTATTCCTGAAGTGCAGGTTTCACCTTACCTAATGATTTCAGTGTCTACAGCTCAGCTGGTAACCCAAGAGTCACTTTACAGTCAATGGTGACCAAACCAGTGAACTTGCTAGCACTTGAATCAGATGAAACATGCCTTCAAGTGTGTTGGGAATACTAAATGGATCTCCATTTACAACAGAGCGCCCGAGGTAACTGTTCCAGATGTAGACATATACATTATAAACCCTACTCTACTCAGATCAATCTCAACCTTTGAGGATCTTGAGACAGTAAAAAAACTGAAAAAAAACCCTGAAAACTTTGATGAATTTATAAAAGGATGAACCAACTTGTTGAAAGGCACATCCTGCTGACGTTTCATAAAAGCTTCTTGCCGGTTTATTATATGGGACAGAAAATGAAGGTTTTCCTTTCCAGGCAGCAAGATCTCACCCACTGTGTTATGTAGTTCTTCAAGCAAGTCTCTTACTGTTTAAATAAGCAGTAACAGGTAACTTGGCTGCCTGCTAGATACTTGCCGGCCACAGTTAGAACATACCCGTTCTTTTGTATCTGTACAGAAGAGTCTGGTGTGATGCCTTTTCTGCACAACTATAAATGTAATTCCGGGCTGGTAATCCTTTTCTAGTTTAATGCATGCTTCTCTGATAGCCAGCAATTCATGATGAAGAACCTGAATCATAAACATAAAGAGGTATGATAAACATGGAAGATAGCTATCTTATAGATTACTTTTAGTTATCTACAGAATAATCTTACTTATCATGTTCCATCTTGCATTGTCACTCAGAGTAATGAGATGTTGAACCATGCAGGATCAAACCTTAATTTCTTCACTTAATGAGAATAAATTAGATCACCCGTTTCCTGAGCCAGGTGAGAGCTGGTTCCATATTTGTTCAGCTCCAAGCATGAGGCTTGGACTAATAAGCTGTACGTCAAAATCTTTTTAACTGCCAAATACAAATGAATGTTTAATTAGGCTGTTGACTATACTAATTATTTTTCAGACTGGTACAAGGGATAAAAATCCAGAATTGCTCAACTGCATGCTCTTTCTCAGCTCTGTGAACTCTCATGCAGGACTACAGGCATCAATAAAAACTGAAAGTGCAATAAAACAAAAATTAATAATTTGGGTTAATTATAACTTAAAAACTCAGTGAAAAACAGTGATAAATGGGGAAAAAATCAGAAGCTCACACAAAGCTTATTTTATTAATTTTATTTTACTAACTCACCTTTAGTCCCTTCCCCTTGGATTTTGAGAAGTTGAGTAAATTCTGTATGTTTTAAATTACATATCAAAATACTTGAAAGGAAAGCATAAGTAAGTATCTTTAAAATATTTAGAAAAAAAATTCATAAAATATGGTACTTGTAAGCAAACAAAATAAATACAATTAAGTATTTCTTGTCAATAGCCAGCTGAACATGAGCCAGCAGTGTGCCCAGGTGGCCAAGAAGACCAACAGCATCCTGGCTTGTATCAGCAATAGTGTGGCCAGCAGGAGCACGGCAGAGATGGTGCCCCTGTGCTTGGCACTGGTGAGGCCACACCTTGAATCCTGCGTTCAGTTTTGGGCCCCTCACTACAAGAGAGACGTTGAGGTGCTGGAGCATGTCCAGAGAAGGGCAACGAAGCTGGTGAAGGGTCTGGAGAACAAGTCTTAAGAGGAGCGGCTGAGGGAGCTGGGGTTGTTTAGCCTGGAGAAGAGGAGGCTGAGGGGAGACCTTGTCGCTCTCTGCAACTCATTGAAAGGATCTTGTAGCGAGGTGGGGGTTGGTCTCTTCTCCCAAGTTACTAGTGATAGGACAAGAGGAAATGGCCTCAAGGGGAGGTTTAGATTGGATAATAGGAAAAAATGTTTTTACTGCAAGAGTGGTCAGGCGTTGGAACAGGCTGCCCAGAGAGGTGGGGGAGTCACCATTCCTGGAGGTATTTAAAAGACGTTTGGATGTGGTGCTCAGGGACATGGTTTAGTGGTGAACTGACACCGTTTATGATTGGACTTGATGATCTTAAAGGTCTTCTCCAACCTACACGATTCTGTGTATTCACTGAATTTTATTGGGAATTAATTTAAAGTGACAGTGTGAAAATGCAGCATATTAATCCTGGTTAAAAAAAGTAGGAAAATTAGTTTTTCTTTACTGTCCAAGTTCTATGTGATACAGTTTTACAAATATCTTGAACAGGCTAGAGATGATGAACATAACTTGAGTGCTAAAACTGTATCATTTATAATTTTGCAAAGCAAAGTATTTTAAAGGGGAAATTTAAAAAAAAAAAAAAAACTACTCATGAAAAATTTGAAAACACTTTCCCTCCTCTGGGTAGAATCCAACAAATTTGTTGAGGGAAGGTTTGCTGAGGGTATCTTTTTTCATAGTTCCAAAGACATAAAACTACATTATTACCAGAAACCTACATAATCAAAACCTCAAAAAAAAAATACACCAAAACCCAAACCTGTTGAAACTGCCCCTCAGAAACACCATCTCTGTAGAAGATGATACGAGTTGGTTTAAATCTGGTTGACTTGTAGAACTGAATAAGCAACTCCCTGACCATGGCAGCCAAATCTTGAATGATTTCTTGGCGGTGCTGCTGGACCCGAACAGTGGCACAGTATCGATTAGGATGAGCATCCATGCTTCCTACAACCTGTTGAAAAAAATGCTTAGTATCAAACTAAACTTAAAAGCCCTTTAATAAAGGTATTTCGTGAAGATAGCTGCACTATCTTTTTATCAGTAGCTTGTAAACTAAGGGGTTGACCTAGCAAAGATGTAGTCAAAATCACGATGTGCTTGAAGAGCTTTGAATTCAGTCTAACTGTGATAACGTACCTTGCTGAAATGGAAAACTATTTTAAATCTGAAAGACTTATTTCCTATTTGCATCTACATATAGTTAAAAAAATAAATACAACTTGGAGCACTGATACCATGAAACCATTGACTTAGGACTGTAGCATCAAAATTTGAACTCCTGAAGACTAAGTGCTTTTCTGGGACACTACGGATGAACCCATGAAACTGAAATGCCAAGGCACCACAGAAATATTCACACCAAACACACACTGCTCGCCAAGGGAAAGGGTTTTTCTGTTTATGAAACATCAAAATTCATACACTGTATAAATGTCATGGGACTTAAAAATAAACAGACAGACAAAAATAAAAATCCAAATTCTGTATGTCAAAAATCACAACTAAGCACATCTCCATTCCCTTTTCCCTGGACACACACGTGTAACTTTTTAAAACAGATATTTGTTTATTTAACACCACAGGCTAAGATACTGCACTTACTGTCACCAAAGATCTTCATTATTAAATAAGCCAGAGCAGCCATTACAGGTGTTTGACATAAAGCAAGTCAAAGGCCTTTCCCTGTATTTCAGGAGTACATTTCCAAGAGATTACTGCACATTTTGTGTTGTCAGGAAGCTTGAATCCCCAAAAAGCCACAGCTGAGCCAGCCTAGTTCCCTATCAGTAATGGATGAATTCTTTACGTTTTTAACTGCTGATAAAGCAGGTTTAAACATGCATCAGCTTATTGCAGGTTGCTGATAAATATCAGCTAATAGAAAAGCTCCTCTGTGTATTAGCAGCTCAGACATTTTACAAGCTAATAAACACATTTAAGTAATTAGTATCAGAGCAAGTTCTCCAAGGTTTCATTAGATTCCTGCAGAAAAATAATTTATAATGCTATAATTAGGCAGTCAATAAATGGACCGCAAAAAAATTGAAAGTAATAAAACGCATTAGAGCTGAGCAGCAGGAGAGAGCAGGGGTTAAAGATCATTACACAATTTACTCACTGCAGCAATGGAAGGCTTTTTCCCATCTCCAGCTGGCGGATGAGTTACATCTGCACCAAGGAAGATGACTGGCTGTTGAAATACTGGCGGTCTGATAAAGAGAAAGCAAATTTGTAAAAGCAGCAGGGCTTAAGCTTAATAAAGCACATTATAACTCAAGTAAATAGCACTCGCAGTGACTCAGTCAGCAATTCGTAGAGCTGGTCACTTGTACTGTGACAGTAACGGAGGTACTGATTAGGGTTCTCATACCAAATACTTCTGGCATATTTTTAAAGCCTAGCTAATTGTTACTTTTCGTTAAAAAGGAATGAAAAAAAAGAAATCCCTTTTTTTTTTTTAACTTGGAGAATTGCAGCCTTTATTAATTAGACCATAGAAAAGAATAAAAGTTGATTCCTTAGCATCAAATAGCATCTGAGAAAATTAAAGGACTGTGCACATATACAGATGCTATGATTTTGTTTCTGAATAGAAAGCCAGCAATAGTAAGGAAGCACAAAAAATGTGGATGTCATAGGTATTATCTTAGAAGTAGATTTAAAAAAACAAAAACAAAACCAAAACGACTTCAAACTTTGAACAAAGCTTTAAGACATTAATCCACTGCATTACGAGTGGAACACCAAAACGCTACTCTATTCCTCAATAAAACAATTTTAAACAGGCAATCTTAGGCTACCAGAATTTTGTCATGGCGGGGGAATGGTTATGTAGATGGATTCAGCTGTTTTTCAGACCTTCTCTAAAATGGAATTTGAAGGTAATTTTAACAATGTAACTTACAATGCAATTATACAAATAAAAAGCTGTTCTATTCCCATCCCGTCAACCAACAGAAAATAATAATTAAAGAGTTCCCTTTTAAATACCCAAACGCTGCACTTTTCCAGAATGCCTAGGTGGTGTGTGTAGTTGTGACATTCCCCCCCTTTACTTAACCCTATTTTAATGAATGCATAGTTTATTGGTATCATGAGCAGAATTCAACTTTCTGGTCATGTTACTGTTGTCAACACATGCCACTTAACAGAGACCTTAAGTTTATGAATCCAGCATAAAACTACTTATATCATGTGTGTTTCTGTTTTGTATCCACAGTAGCATCTTTAACTCCTTCTTGAAAACCAAAACAAAAACCAACAAAAAACCCACTGCCGCTTTTTGAAATACGATGATTTTTAGTTGCTTTAATAGTAGTCTCCAACAATCACATTATCCAGGTGAGTATATTTAGTTCAATAAGCAGAATTTAACAAGATACACATATACCCCTTCTGATGATGTGTTCTTTTTCTCCCCTCACTAAATATTTGGTTTTGGATTGTTCCTCAGCAGCTGCCTTCTGACTAGCCTAAATATATCTTAAGGCAAATTTGCTTATCTGTGCAAACCAGAAGGTTGACGACTTTGAAACAGGCTCCCAAGAACATAGCAGGTTATCCCCTGAGCTCTCCCTACAACTTGAAATGTAATAATTGTAAAAGTGCCATCTTGTTACTGACTTAGAAACCTAGTTATTCATTTTGATTGAAGTAGCTTTATATATCTTTATGCTAGCCTTCTCCATCCTGCACAGGTAAGGCAAAACAAGCTATATTTCGTTCATTCTTCCATTACTATTTTTTGTGACTGATTTTTCAGTAAAACTGATGAAAAGTTTGAATTTAAGATCATTTGTTTTAAGGTGAGACACAAACCAAATACAGCCTTTAACAGCAGGGTCTTTTTTTTTTTTTTAAACAAATAAGAAGATATTTATTTCACTCCCACGCAACTCTTAAGCAGGACTTCAGTGACATGTCAGATACAGAATTCAATAGTATCAAAGCGACTTCACAGAATATAGTCAGAGTATAACTAAAATTTATTAATGGAATACTAATGAGAAATTGCAAGGTAAACTGGACCCGGAAACCACTTAGAGTTTTCTACTCCCAGCTTTTGGCTTTTTAAAAGCCTATGTAAGTTAAGACATACAACAAAATGAAGAATCTTGACCACAGTTAAACTATAAAGGAAAAGGCACTCCTCTTCCAGATGGGGTTTGTTTCTGAAAACCCAAGGCAAATAAAATATTACACATTTTTCATTCAAATGAAAGTTGTATACTCCAAAGGTCAGATTACAATAACAGTATTTTTGTTACAAATTTCATCTGGAATAAGTATTCCTCTCCAGTCTTTGTAACCTAACTGTTGTAGGCCTATTTATTATTAGAAGCCAACAGATAGTTTGTCTCAAGAGTCACTTAAACTACAGTGCTATGACTACAGATAAAAGCATCCAGTTATCTTAATAAGACGCATGTTCTGTTTTTGATACAATACCCTCTTTCTCTTTGAAAGCCGGCTTACCTTCCCTGTGGCAGTAAAATATTATTTACGCCTCCTAACTTGACATTTATTTTCAAGCAAAGGTTAGACAGAGTTTGCGGTGTTGTTCTTTGCACATTTTTCATCTGAACACACTGCGTAGCCATTCCCAGCACAGTGTCGCCAACACGCTTCACCTCCGCTGCAAAACAAAACAAAAATGTGCATATTGCAAATCAATCAATGTAGGAGATGCTAATTCAGTGGCAATTAACTAAACCTAGAGTTTTAGCAAAGTGGTCGTTGGGCTTAAAGAAAGCCGAAGAAACCTAACCCCCAAACCCAACCCCAGCCTCCATTAAATCTCCTCCCAGTTCTGTACTGCTCCACCTGCCGACAGCGCAGTAACTGGGTCCTAAATATAGCTAAAGGTGCTATTGCATTACTTCAAGAATGTTTTTAAAATTACAGTAATTATAATTTTAGAATTATAGTGTTTTATCACCAGCATGGAAAAACCTTTAGCTAATGAAGTAGGTCATGTCGATAATCTAGGATGACAAGCACTTGTTTCATTATTAAACACTGGACTAGCAACACAAACTTCATAGTAATGTGCTGAGTAATATTTAGCCAACCAGTTTATCAGTTCCACCAGTTGCATAAAAAGTGGCAAGTTTAGCAGAGGATGGCCCATAAAAAACTCCAAAACAAACTCACTAAGAACTGCGCCATTCAAAAAGTTAAAAGAAATCCTCTGTTTAGAGGGTTTTTTAGGGTTTTTATACAATTTTTTATATTTTAATTTTATTTTGTAAAATTTTTAGTAATTTTTGTAAAATTTTGTAAAATTTTTAGTAAAAATTGTTAACAACAAAATTGAGGCTTAAAGGCTTTAAGAGAGCCATACTCCCATACTCAGGAAAAGAATAAATGTAGGCTCCAAGACAGGCTCAAAGAAGATGCAACCCCCCGGTGCAACAGGAGAGGGAGAGAGGCTTTTTGAGGAGCAGGGTGAGAAGAGGAGAAAACACAAGGCTGTGGGTATAGAAAGTGCAAGAGTATGGAAGTACACAGGGAGAAAATAAAGAGATGATTAGAGGGGACAGAAAGAACTATAATTAAAGATAATGACAAGGAAAGCAGATGACAGTGGTACCACATCCTCTCACTGGTTAAGCAGAGGAAAGAGTCCCCTTTTAATGCCAAGCAGGAAAAGTGAAAATGTCATCTTGCACTGAATTTCTATTGAACAAATTAGAGACGAGCCACTTCCTTTGCAAGGCTAAATTCAACAGGGAAAAAACATACTATTTCGCTAAAGTTCCTTTTTTAATCTCTCCTTTTATTTTATGAGAGATAATCTTGGGAAGAGAAAGCTAGGAAATTATTTTCTGCTATATTAAATTGGTGAGGGATTCAATAAAACAAATCTACAGCTGCTTGGTAGATCTGAGCCATTTGAGAAGAGAGTCCATGAAGCTATGGGAGAAAAATAATGGATGGTGCTGCAGTTAGGCAAGGTAAGTGAAAGAAGGAGGAAGGCAGGATAGGAAAAAAAATGAGCAGTCTTGCCTAAAACAAGCTAGTGAATCCAAAATGTATGGTTTATCTAAAACATATTAAAACCTACGTGTATGTCCTCTGTAAAATGCACTAATTGTCAATCTGTTTAAAAAAAAAATAGTTTAAATTGCTGAGTTTTCACCTTCCATGCATCTGTGTCCTCACAGCCCAGGACTTAAAAACTAGAAAAACAGGGAAAATTAACTGGCAGAAATCTTCTCCGTCACTCAAGTTTTTTTGCCAGAGGGTGACAGTGTGTGAAAGCAAAGATGTTCTAAAAGCCACACTGTTCTTGAGGTCATTATTTCTTCAATCACTTGGAATTTTTAGCACACAAATTATAGTAAGTATATTTTAATCCACTGCATATCAATTTCATAAAAGCTCTGGTTTAGCTTTCTCACTTACAGACTGCATCTCAAATACAACCAACAGCAAGAATGTGGAAAAGCAAATTAAAAGCATAGACAAAAATAAAGAAAATAATTAAGGTCTTAATATAAAACATCATGCAGCACAAGAAGACGACTAAAATTAATTTATAGCCCATTCCCTAAATGGAATTTATATAGTTAAACCAGAATTAAACTTCTCTCATTCAGATACATTGCTAAAAATACATGAAATTGTGACTGAAACACACATGCTCATGATTTGCACTTACTGACCATAGACTGGCGTTTTTCCTGGCAAAATTACTACAACAAGCTGCAGCCCAGTATAAGTGTTCTTGAGGTGTCTGAACATGGGCTCCACACTGTCAGCTCCCTGCGCGTATTTACAGAAGCACGGCTGCCCCTGGATTGGCATTCCTGCGTCTCTGGAAATCTTCCTCAGTTGTTCTGTAAAGGACCTAAAGGATATAAATAAATACATTAGATTCTCAAGTAGCAAAATCCATCTTGTTTTTTGTTCTCATTTTTAATGGAAAAATCCTGTTGAACTTGCAGAGTTACGCTCTCCAAAACCCTGGGAAATTACCCCAAGTGCATCTTTAATTGACTGTGCCTACATAGTCACCAAAGGAAAGAAAGGGGAAGATGAAATACATGCATAAGTAACACCTCTACTAAAAACTCAATTTCCAAAGCAAATTCCCCCTTATTTGATCTTTCTACAGGACATACAGCATAAATTACTTTTTGCAAAAATACTGCAACGATGGTATTTTGGATAGCCTGCTCTACCATACTTCCATGTGGTGATACCACTACAGAAATGGCCAAGGTTTCTCCTTTGTCCTGGCAAGGAAAACAACCAACAGAAGTTACCAGCAATTGTGTCTCAGCAAATTGGTCTTGCATCAATAATAATGCACACAAAAACCTTGCTAGGTATCAGAGAAAAGGTGTATCTGGGAGGTGAAGACAAACCTTCTCCAAGGATGGTGCAAATATAAGTCACCCATTGTTGGAACTGGTAAGAAACAGCAACAACCTAATTTTGTCAGAGGCTTTTATCAGCGAAGACTGCTTCAGGCCCCCTGCCAGCTGGGTATGCTACGTTGCAGCCTGCCTCCTCCTCCTGGCTCTTGTTGACATGGTAGTGTTTGGCTATCTTTTCTTTTGAAGGGACACCAAGAAGACACTGTGCCTGTTATAAGCAAGACAATCAGAAGCACTTCAGTGCAGGAGTCTAGAGCTCTATAAAGTATCCCCAGTCTGGAAAGCATCTTCAAAGTCAATCTTCATCAGTGGCTTCTCCTGGTTAGATCCCTGCAGTCAGTGGTGCATGAGTAATCCATAAGTCCCATCCCCATAAAACAAAGGGAAGATGAGCAAGTAGTGAGGTGTCACAGTGCAGACCTGTAGAGCAGAGTACTTGGTGCCAAGGGACCAACACCCAAGCTACATGTGTTTCTGGGATTTTTCATGAGAGTGGCTGTAGTCTGGTGCAGTAGGCTGAACGTCCATTAGTGGCTGAAGGACATCCTCTAGCTCAATTTTATTAAAAAAAGAAAATAAATCCACATTGTACTCTTGAGACTGCTCCTTGATACAGAACATGGTATGGCAACTGGTGACCATCACTTCAAATACTCACTGGTGATCCAAACTAAAACTCCTGTGCAGACGCACCCAGAGACGTCCTCCTTCAGCACTTGGTTTAATGACCATCAACGTGTGATCCCAGGTAGCAACGCCTAACCAACATAAACGCTGACAAAGCCCCTTGTATTATTTTGAAGTGGATGCCCTCATAGGTGTCTAAAAAGTTGCTCATCTTCACCAAAGGGTGCCAGATAGTACAGTCTTACCCACTGAGAGGGTGTGAAGATTTAGTTTCTTCCAAACCCATTGTTACCTTCCATGAATCATAACAGTCTGTGAGCTTCAGCCCTGCAGCTTGTGGCTTCTTGCAGAAAATAGGCACATTAAGTTTTTTCACTGGCAAAACAGGCACATGCCACTATAAGCAGGAAGAGTCAATGGTAGAACATGCAAGCCTGAAATGGCCCGAGTTTTGAGCCTTTAGGTGTCTAAGAGGAAAGGTCCTCTCCCTGTTCCTGAGAGGTAAAAGCAGGATGATCATGAAGACTTTTATGAATTTTGAAGATGTTTACTCCTACGGATCTACAGCAGCCAAGTTCCAACTTGCTCGACAAGATGTAGCAAGAGGCAACAAGATGCAACTGGATGCAGCCATACTCCTAGTGTGAAGGAATGTCCTTTCATGGTAAGGACAAACTCCATCTAAACCATCAGATAATTTTATTTTGGCTCATTATGTTGAAGACACATCTCTCAAAACTGACTACCTTCTCCTATGCAGCATTTCCACTAGAAGCAACAGTGTGGAAGGGAAAATTCTCTGGCAGCTTAGTTGCTGCCATGCACCTGGAGAGAACAAGCCCCTAGCCTTACACCATGGGAAGAAAAGTAAAAGGTAAGATTCCCACTGTTTGCTCATCAATTGTTAGGGAAAAATTCCGAGGCTATTTGGCAAATCATCTAAAGGAACAGTTTTATGGCAATACCTTTGTTGTGAACAATCACTGTCTTGCATTCACCTTACAAAGAGCAGCTGAATCACCTGCTAGGGCAGCTGTGAGAGCTGCACTTGCCCATGCATGAAGGGAAAGCAACTGCATGCAAAAGAAGGAATTAGACAATCCATCTACACAGGCATGCACACTTTCCCTGATCTACGAATGGCAGATGTCACTTTTAACAAGTCTTTCAACAATCATGTTCCATCCAAAGAGAAACCAAATTTGAAAGTTTCATTCAAATGCTTAAAGTCAATAAAACAACTAGTCCTACTCATCTTCAAATACAGCAACTTGCACATTATTGTAACTCTAGAGGGTAGAAAGGTTTTGACAAAAGTTGGATTGCTTTTTAAAATTTTCCTTTTAAATAAGGTCTGCACGAATACTTCTATTCCATATAACCAGGAAAAGAACTAAAAACAACATACATGTTAGCTTTCACTCTGGACAAACGCTTGTCATTATATCATTTTGGTCACCTTAAACTCTGTCCTAAGGCCTCACTGGTCAGAAACCTGCCATATCGTATTAATTGCTTTTGGCAAGTCTGATTTGGAAGACATCATGATGCTAGCATCAAAATCATATTGGCATTGTTCAAAACAAAGAGACAGAACTTCAAAAGCGCTGTTAAAAGATGTATTGCCATACATTAAACAACTGAACAAAATATATCTTCTAAATAAGTGAAATGATATTTCCATACAGAATAAAATAAAATCACCATCTTATGAAACACACTTACTTAAGATGTACTTCAGTGCATTGGCGCTGGGGAGCAAAGCATGCAATTGCCCAAACCTTTATTTCAATTCCAGTGTGAAACTGTTTATTCCTCATGTCCCAGACTCCTTGAACTGGTGTAGCAATTGCTTTATTCTGGAAGTGGAAGGAAAAACAAAACAAAACAGAACACACTAATGCAAAAAATGATTCACGCTAACAAAGATCAGTTATGTTTCTGCTTCCTTCCAACAAGCAGGTTTTTTATATTCTCAGGTCTTTCCACTGTTCAAACATCTATCCTATCTCATTCTATCACTGTAGCAAGACAGCTTGCGAGGCTGGTGACTAATAAAAAGCTCATAAAAATAAAGATCATATCATTCATTTTTATTGTTGGTGGTTTCCTTTGGTTATATAAATCAGCAGAAGACAGCAATTACGTACAGAGAATAAGTCAGATTCACGCTTGGTACGTGATGTTAACAAGAACATACATTTCTATGGCGACTTTACAACTGCTCAGTGAACTTTCCAAGAGCAACTTAATTTAAGTAGTACCAATATTTTACACATCACTAAGTAGAGGCAAATAGTGGTTCAGTATCACTCACACCACTCTAGAAAAAAACGCGAACAAGCTGACAAGAGATGATCAGCTATTCAACTATGACCTGTGCAATACTTTTTTCTTCTATCAAGCAGACATTACTGTGATGGATTATCTAGAGGACAAGGGATATAACAAGACGACTAAAGTAATTCTGGTGATGTTAATTACCTTAATAAGTATTAGTACCCTGTAGATGTTTTAGACAAGTTACCACGATGTCTACCTTCTCATTAGGCAGCAACAGCTAAAATTTATAGGAATTCTTCAGGACACACACACAAGTTTGGTAATTAATTTTGCAAAAAGTTGTGTCTGCTGAAGGCAGTACCTCCCCCACTCTGACTTTCCATCACTCATCTGCTCTTAAGCTCTTGTTCTGTGTTCCCCTGGTGCCAGAATAGTTCATGAGAGCACTCTCCCTAATCAGGATCAGGCAAAGACAGCTGGGTTATCTTAACCTGTCAGTGAAGAAAGGTTTGAGCTAATCTGCCTGATTTTGTCCGAAGAGCTTTAGGTAGAAAACGAAAGATCCTCTCCCATGGCAGGTTTATGGAGGTAACAGTCTGAGTTGTGCATAGGGACAGAACTATATTCAGCTGGCAACGCATGCTCTAGGAGAGGTTCACCAGAAGCCTTCACAAATTAAGATATCCCAGCTATCAAAGCTGTCATCTTGCATAAAAACAGGACATGTTACATGATTGGCAGAAAATGCAGTTTCTCAAGGTTCTTTTGAAAGACACCACAGTGGGACGATTGTCAGAAAGGCCATCTGAAAACCCACTGTGAAGAAGAAATCTGTAAATACTCCAACAGAAGAGATGGCTCTAGAGAAAAACATGCTGATAGTGATAGTACCTTAAGACAGTTGTCCTAAATACAGCTGCTCCACCCAGAACACTCAAAGCCCACCACAAGTTCAGGAATATTTCAGAGTTAAGGGAGGAAAATTTAAACAGTAATAATTGAAGCTGTCTCTGTTCTTCTCCATTCACATTGATTTGAACCACTATTTGCAGCTTGCTTCTTGCAACACAATAAAAACAGTATATGAAAGAAAAATACACACATTTTCCTCTGAAGTTTACATAAACACATTTTTAAGCTAGGTTTACTTTCAGAAATAAAGAAGCAATTGAGGCAGATGCAAAGCAGCCATTACATTTAAGGACTTTCAAAACTTATAAATATAAGTTCTAAACATGACACCTATGATGACTTTATCCCACTAGACCCAGCATCATTCACTTAAAACCAACCATATCACAGCTGGCAATGGAAGCTATCAGAGATTGTACAGTGTCTGTTCAACATACCCTGCCTCCATAGAGGATCGAAGGAGGCTGTAGGACTCTACCAGTCACATCTGTCATTTCATCTTTGACCATTATTCCAAATTCACGAACATAAGGGTCGGTATTAAAACTTGCACTCCGCATCTAAAATAAAAAGAAATCAGATATTTCTTGCAGAAGTAGTAGTTCTTCATAGGAGATTTAAAACTTTCTAAGATAATGGTATTTGGGCACATAGCCCTTATATATGGGTGATGCCATGCATCCAGAACCTCTGTTAATTCCACTTGGATACACGGATGCCTCAAAATTTGAAATAAAGCACCAAAAAACCCCCATGAAAACATTTTGTGAGAATAAATTTCTCTAATTTATAGAGAAAGGCTTCTAAAAACAAGCTTATAACCTGTGTGTAGTACACAGACTATTCAGTATCTGCTCATGGTAAAAGAAAAATTAAGTCCATCACTACACTTTACACGTCTTTGACGGAACACTCACCAATTTGCTAATCTCTTCTTGACGGTCAGGTGCTGATCTGGCAGTTGCTCGAATCATAGTGGAAGTTTGATTGTCAGTGAGTTTCTTTATGCATCTTTGTCCTGCCACTATGTTGCACACCTAAAATATCCCCGCACAAATGAAGTTAAAATCACAATGCAACCGTTTTTTCTTTTCTTTTTTTGTTGCTGCACTCCAGTTTTTAAAGCTGGCTACTCAGAAAACTGTTTGGCAACATTTGAGCCTCTGGTGCCCTTCCCCCATTCCCAGAATGCAGTATTATTTAAAAGTTTACTTGCCTCAAGAGGAAGGTATGTGTGTTTCTGCTCCTGTCCAACTTGTAAACATGGAAGGTGAGGATAGCGTAAAACTAATTTGTGCCTGTCCTTAAAATACTGAGCTACAGTGCATTCAACTGTTTGTCCATTCTCCTGCTGAAGTGGGAATCTATTGGAAATGAAATACAAAAATAAGCCATTACTTTACGTAGAATACTTTCCCACACTTACTCAATACAATCCTTGGCCCAAGTTAAGCTTACTGAAGATTAAACCTATCTTGCTGAAATGATGGAAGTGTAATTCTATAATTAAGATTCCATCATTGCCACTACTGTGTGTCTTCTAACAGTACCACAGAATGCTACTTCTCTAACATTCTTGATACCTGAAGCTATAAAATTAAGTATCCTAAGAGGGGGTGCCTTAGAGACAGAGACTAATGTTTTCTGCTTATTTGGGATAGTCACTGTACTACATTTTATATGCCATGCACGGAAAATAGCAAGCTTTCTACGAGAGCCGCAAAACCAATTATTGCTTCAGAAATGCATTTGTGTCTCTCTGTACATTACAAATGCACATGTTTGCATATACTTATATCAAGATGGCATAAATAATACAATACATCGGTGAAAGAGCACGAAACAAAGCCCAAACACTTAAATAGCAGATTTAGATACTGATCAGTCATCTTCTTGTAAAAAATTGGTATCCATTTTTTTTCTTATCCTATTTCTTAAAAATGGGAATATGTCCATATTCAAGTTACCTGCAAATCTCTGGTTAAGGGTTAAAAATAAACAATTTTTTCCAGAGGAAAACCAGTTCAGTATAAGCAAAATTAGAAGCTGATCCCAATAGGCACTACTTTTTTACTCATAGACTACAAATAGAGCACCCTGCTCTTCCAACGCTGAAGAAATCCATAAATAACACCCCCCCCCCCACCAGGTTGAAAACAAAGCAATTGGTTTGAATGCCATGGTATTCATTACAGAGTAAAGAACAGAACAATTTTTCCTATGTCAGTAAGAAAGGCAAGATACTTTCCCAGCCTGAGATTAAATGTATGCTTAAAAAAAAGCAAAATACTTTACGTTTGGTGACTTGCTGGTCGTCTGGTGACGTTGCACACTCGGTACTTCCTTTTCATTTGTCCACAGTGTGTTATCTCCACCTTAAGACCTAAAAATTGGAAAACATGTATCACTTTCTTTAAAATCAAGGTGTCAGCCCCCTTAATTGCTACACAAGACCACTTAATCTGTGCAGTAAAGCTCTTAGCTATTTAGTACCTTCTCAGAGCACCAAAGGGTATCCCAGACAGAACTCAAAAAACCTATTTATAGTCTTAAAATTCAAAAACCCTGAGCTGCAGCCAAAGTTCAAAGAATTCTAGAAAGAAGACGAAACCCCCAAGCCCCAAGAGTTCGCAGGCAAAGCTGAACGCATTCTGTGAATTCCAATTCTGTACCTCCGAGCAAGTCCAGGATGGTGAGAGGACAAAAAGGGCACACAACTTCCTTGAAACAAAAATCTTGTTTATACTTTATGTCTAAACATACGGTGTCTGTGAGACCTCCAACCTTGAACTAATGAATTGGGGGAGAAAAAGCCACCCATACAGCCTCTAGGAGCCCATGGGAAAGAGGCCACAGGGCTTTCTTCTTTGTGAAGACAAACATCTGTTGCAACCCCCACCGGCACAAAAGCCGAGCCCACCTGAAAGCCAACAACTTCTATAAGAATAAGTTAACCGCCCCAAACCAGCAAAACACACATACCCATAAAAATAGTTTCTAATTTACCATTGCGCACAAATATAAGCTTGAATGCACCGTTTTCATTCATATTACTTTAATGCTTAGGCAGAAACAGATGTAGGTGGGCTATTAGAGATGGGAAGTTGAATGCGTGGGAACAGGAAAGGGAGCTGTAGATAGAAACTCCTCACGTATCTGCACGTGTGTGTAAACTCAGGCAGCTGCTGAGTAACAGCGCACATTCCCCTGCCTGTCAAAGCCACTAATAACTTGCCAAACAAGATATTAAACTTTCCACATAATTTCTTACGGCTCAAAGTGCCACCTATTTTGAAACCTTCAATAAATATCAAGTTTTCACAAGTATTTCCAAAATCTGTTTCACAGCATTTTCATTAAAAGATAAACTGTTACCTCAATACCTCAATTTACAACTAGCTTCGTGGCAAACTGGAGATGACTTCTAGCTGAAGAATGAAAATCCTCATGGAAAAAAGCAGCTGGCAAGTTAGTGCCTGATTATTTTTTTCAAAACATTTACAACCAGTAAAAAGTCAGGATTTATTTATACTTTTCTTGCTAACTTCTAGTTGGGCAAAGATGATTTTGCGGATATTTAATGGAAGCAAGAAGCTGCACAATAGATTTACGGAGTTAAGTTTTTTTTGAACTTGCTTCTTTCTGTCAAGCATATCATGAAGGAAGCACCTTGATTTTCCAGAAGAAAACTTCAGTGAACACAAAGAGTAAGATTCCTTCATCCTACTTTTTGATTCAGTCATCACATATTAGAGTAACTGTGATTTACTTCCAGGAGAGTATATGTATGAAATATACCAAAGTATGCAAAACCACATTGCTAAATTATTAATGAAATCTGGAATATGAAAATCTTGACATGGGTAATCGGAAAAAATTAAAATAAGGTAATTTAAAAAAAAAACAAACATGAAATTCCAGTCTTTGTAAAAGTTTTGAAATAATTAGATTAGAAACTGGAGTATCTTTGTTACGGAACTGGGATTGGCCCTACCGATAGGTTTCAAAAGTGAAAAATATGAAATTTTTGTATTTCTAATTGTTAACTTGTATTTTTTCTAGAGATGGGGGTACTTTAAAACGAGTAAAGCGCTACAGTAAGTATAACTTCTAAAAGCAATAAAGCAATATTCATTCAGGAAGATAAATTGTTTTTAAGGGGACTAATGTAATAAGGGATGCTGCTCCACATGCTGAAAAGAGCTGAGTAGTACCTCTGCACTGAGATGCTCTCAGATGCCAACACTAAAGAGTAACGTGACACTTGATCAAGTGACTGGGGGTGGTGAGGCACAAAAAAAAAAAAAAAGAGAAGGTTCAAGAGAACCTACACTTAAAAGGGGAGAAGCTTGCACAAGTCACAAGCCAGTAACTGATCTCACTAAAATAAATTACCGTCCATCTGCTAGAAAGTTTTAGTTCATCCTATCACTTAGAGTAAAGCATATCACCTTCATGGTTTCACTAAAGCTCTTTCATTAAGGGCAAAGCTAATTAAACTACCCTATATTTGCCACATGCAAAATGCACGTGCATATACAGTTACTGCAGATTCTCTAATATATGATAATTTACTTGTGCATACCTGAGCTCTAAATGTGGCTGGTTGAAAAAAAAAAAACAAACAAAAAACCCTGCCAAAAACCAAAACAGAGCTTAACCAATGTAGTAAGAAAAAAGGACAAGTAGACTGAAACATAAAATTCATCAGTAGGCTTCTGAAAGTCTTGAAATATAGGTAAGTAATAAAATGATTCTTGCCTCTTAGTTTTGCTCAAAAAGTAAATGCACTGTTCTTTGTGATAATCTGCCTCCCAATAAGACAACTGCTATAGAGAATATTTCCAGTGTGTAGCGGTAACACATCATTACACAGAACAAAGCAGTTTTATGTAATTTAATTATTACCTTTTATTTCTTTGGTAAACTTTACCCTTTGGGAATCTGTCAGAGGTTTTTGTTGTTCTTCAATACTTTTGAAGTCCAAAACTTCACATACAAACTCGATAACTGGCTGTGCTTTGTAAAACGCGGTTGCAGACACTGTAGACAAAAACATTAGTGTTATATTACAACAGTAGTGAGGAAATCTTTAGGAAATCCAACAAAGGGAACCAGATTTTTGCCTTTCCATTAAAAGAGAAAGAAGGAACATGAAGACTTTTATAGGACCTACCATCAATATTTAACATCATTTTCCATAATGAAGGTCTGACTGATTGATGGAAGCCAAACCAAACTTCTCTGCCACCACCCAATGGATTTGAGCACCCTTCCGATGCTGTAAAAAAAGATCGCCCCACAGGAGTATATCTGCAATAAAGAAAATAAATTCAGATCATAAAATTAAAAGAAAAAAATTTGCAATAAAGCAATAACTAATGCAAATTCCTGTTTACAATAGCACAGAAATGGCAGTGTTTCAAATTACTAATAATCTGAGGTTCCTGTCCGGACGCAGGTTATGCCTCTCAAAATCCAACTAGTTACATTAAAAAACTGGTTACTAGTCGTGTTTATTTAAATTTATTTTCAGTCTATACTGTCATGGTTTTGGCTGGGAGAGAGTTAATTTTCTTCCTAGTAGCTGGTACAGCGCTGTGTTTTGGATTTAGGATGAGAATAATGTTGATAACACACTGTTTTAGTTGTTGCTAAGTAGTGCTTACACCATTCAAGGGCTTTTCCAGCTTCCCATGCTCTGCCGGGTGCACAAGAAGCCGGGAGAGGAGGGGGCACAGCCAAGACAGCTGACCCAAACTGGCCAAAGGGATATTCCGTATGATATGACACCATGTCCAGTATATTAACTGGGGGGAGCTGGCCAGGGGAAACTGCGATCGTGGCTCAGGGACTGGCGGTGTCGGTCAGTGGATGGTGTGCGTTTGCATCACTTGTGGTTTTCTTTTTCCCCTGGGTTTTGCCTCCCTCTCCCTCTTTCTCTCTCTCCCCTTCTCCCCCTTGTTTTCCTATTATTATTATTGGTAGTAGTAATAGTAGTAATACTGCTATTATTATTTTATTTTAATTATTATACTGTTCTTATCTCAACCCATAAGTTTTCTTACTTTTGCTCTTCTGAATCTCTCCTCCATCCCACTGGGGTGGGGGGAATGAGAAAGCAGCTGTGTGGTGCTTAGTTGCTCACTGGGGCTAAACCACGTCGTACACTGACTAATTCAAACAAAAAGCAGGAATAACTCTTTTTTTGTACTATTAAAAATTCAGCTACACTTCAGTAAGAAAATAATTAAACATGTCTCCTATTAAAACAACAACGTAATAACCTCTCCCCTTACTTATGCATAGCTTCCTCTGAAATCCACGGAATCTCTGCGTGGGTGAATGACTGATGTATCAAATATTTTTGATGCATCTTTCATCTTGGTAATGCAGTACTGCACACTTAATATCAAACTAATCAAAACCAGTGCTAGTATGTTTCTCTGATCAAAGATGTGAGACTAGTCTGTGCTGTTTTCTGTGTTGCAAAACCTGACTAAACTGATTTTTTTTTTTATCCTTAATGTGAGGATAAAGTCAATGTAATATAAGGTTAAAGACATTTACATACATTTAAATAATTTCCCTTGTTTTAGCCCTTCAAAATGGTAAAGTTCAGCTCTACTAAGCTTTGTTCTTTATTTCCAACTGAATGTCATTTGAACAGTGGTCTTAAGCAACTTGTTTCATGGCAGAATTAAATCCAGTATCTCTTGGGTTCGACTGCAAATGCTATAGATCCCACTTGCTTGGAAGAAAAACAAATAATTTTCAAGTTTTCCTTTTCTATAAAAATAGCTATACTGGGTGACATTAATGTCCCCCTAGCACACTATCCTTCATACACAATTGGCAATAAACGTCTGCCCAAGGACACAGAGGAACAGGGTAACAAGTTTTTTCAAACCACGCTTCCATGCCTACAACCTCCAGCTGCTCTCCATGCAGGGAGGACTTCCTTCTCTGAGGCCTACAGAGAAACAGGGTATGAGCGAGATGGTAGGGCACCCCCAAGGTGAGAACACACAAACATGGAGCAAGTCTGAAGACCAATGGGGAAAGGGACTTGTGTCCAGCCTGGAGGCTAATAATTCCACTGGATGAGCAGAAAAGCACCGTATTGCCTCTTGGCTGAGCATGGCTATTATTTTGGTTGAGCTATGAAAGCATATCCTTCGCAAAAAGCCACTGGAGCGATTCAAACAACAATGCAACCTCCTAAACAATGTCAAGGTCTTCCCCTCACCTCATGGAAGGCAAGTGCCTCATCACTACATCCAGTGCCTGGATGGTTTCAAACGGGACACTCGGCAGCCGACCAGAAAGAGCATCATGTAAAGCCTGCAAACTCACACAGGACATCCACTTTATAGCCACCTTAAATATTCTGTCCTTTCCTTCTCCCGGCAGCGTGACCTCCAGCTCCACCTGCAACAATGCCAAACAACAAACCAAGATGATTCTTTCCATTTAAAGGGGAAAATGGAAGGGGCTTGGAAGGGTTGATGGATTCCTCTGAGTAGCACTATAAAGCATGGGAGGAGACAAAAAGCAATGATGAAGAAACAACACACATTAGGTACAGCCTCTTTTTACAGCTAGGTCTTTCCAAAGGTGTATTTCAGAAAGCTGGCATGCTTCCCAACTGGCATCTGCCTCTCTCCTTGAGGCAACATTATAATTTGGAAGTGCTTGCGTATCAACAGGGAGGTCTCCATGAAGATCCAATAATCTGATTTTAGATACCTAACACATACTAATGCATCACTGCTCACATCAGCCCCTGCAAGCCTAAAATAAAACGTGGTCTGTCACTACCTGCCAAGATTCACAGATTTCTGCTATTCACTCTCTATAATGCCAGAGTGCTTTATATATTATCACTGTAGACATAGTTCAAATGAGAGAAAATAAAATCCACATAGAGCTTTCAAAGGGGAAAACAAAACCAAACACCCCCACAGACACAAACAAACAACAAACCACCACAAAACCCACCAACCCAAAAAACCTCTTCATTTTAAATGCAAAAGAAAGAATAAATTATGACCCCCAAGTACTAGTGATGCTATCAGGCAGGAAAAAGGGGTGCTCCTTTGACATGTTATGCCCTACTTTAAATTTTTTGCCTAAAATACACTGGCAAACTCTATTACAATAAATTACTTCAGCCGATCACTTGCCATTATTCGTAATGCTGATTTCTCCTCTTTATTAAAAGAAAGAAAGCCTGAGCACAGAAGTTCTTAAACGGACTAAAACTAAGGCTTGTCTGAAATGACTAGAAGTTCTGGGAGTGACTGCAAAAAATAACAAGATCAGAGTACTCTTTCTGCTGGATATAAACAAAACCATTGCATTTTCCTGTCCTAGGGAGCTTACAATTTAAATATAAAAGGCATCCACTTAACAGACAAACTGTAATTAGTGGGCTAGCAACACGGGTAAACGGCAAACTAATATATGCAATCATCTGGTCTTTTGCGACAGTTAGCTTCTTCAGTCAAAAAACAGGAAGGAAAGTAAAGACACAAATAATAAGCCTTTCATACACAAAAAAAAAGCAGCCAAGTTAACAATTTATAGGAGGCAGTCAAAATTAATATTACAGCCGCATTTCCCCTCTAGTACAAACACCACTCACTAGGAGACTCGAGCAGAGGAAGGAGCCATATGGCTGTGGGAGAGCAACAGGAACTGGAGTCTATAATTGCTGGTCTGAATGTGGCCCATAAGGTTAGTTCTGCTTAAAAGCTACACAAATAAAGGTACAGGTTTTCAGCTGACACAGGCTGGAAGCTTTCTATGAAGCCTTTTTTATCTCCATGCCAACAAAAGGTTTTCAACTTACATCTTGTTTACAGCGAACGGAAGATGTCTGTCGCACCTCAACTGCATCTTCCTTTAAACTTCTCTCCTCCTCCAAATTAAGTTTCACAATTTCTATTATTCCCGATACTGTTAATACACAACTCATCTGATAATTAACAACTTTGGTACCCTTAATCTAAAAAAAGGTTTAATTTTATTTTCTCCCCTCCTGGTTTCAATTTACAAAGTTTGTTCACCACAATGAAATGGGAAAAGATGAAGAACAGGATTACTTGTGTTGCATCATCTGTGTCCCTGGTAGAAATAAAAGACCTAGGATTGAAGAATTTCTACTCCAATTGGTAGACTGCAAATATCTGTTGCGTTTAGCATAGCTGTGATGGTGAATTCACACCGCTGAATTTGGCCCAAACAGCATTTGCTGCTGGGTCTAACCCCACTTCAGAACAGTTGACTTAGAGTCACTGCTCAAATAAGTGAAGTTTAAATCCAACTTTCCAGGTTTTCTTCCTTTAATATCTCACCTGAATGAAACACTACTGAAGAGTTCAGGTTTAAAAAAAGGAAAAAAAAAATCATAAAACCACGTTAGGACCAAAAACCGTGCCCTTAATCCACATCCACAAGATGACATATTCTTTTCAGCTCTGCAAAACAGATTTTAAGTCCCTCAGTAACATTTTATTTATCCCACTGTATATTAAGGGCAAATGAACACACTCATGTTTGATAGAGTAAGCAAAATATGAAACATTTCAAGACAGAGTAGTTTTAAAAGGGACTTTTACCATGTACTTTACTATTAGGAATAAACTCTAGTCAAATTTAATGTTTGATTTCCTACGATTTCACCAGGTGTTATCTATTCCCAAATACCTAAATAAAATCTTAATCTCAGTCACTAACCTATCTGCTAGACCCATTGCTAAATTGCAACACATCTGACAATTTTGCAGCTAAAGGAACTAAATTAAAGGGATGTTACTGTAGGGATGTGAAAAATCATTAAGCTTGTGGAAAAATTTGAAAGCCATTCTTAAAAAGAACAGGCTTTGTAGCTGATGCAGTCTGACTCACTCATTCAAATCAGCATATATTGCTGTTTAAAAGTAATAACAATTAAACCTGACCATGTGTTTATGGGGGATTCTTACTGTTCCTTCTCTATAAAATATACGCATCACTACGTAAGTATTTGATCATGTTTTCAACATATAATGTACCTTTTCTATATTAATCTAAGAGCTTTTCCTTTGCCGTGATTCAGAGGAAAACAGATGCAGTCTCCAATCAAATATTTGCGTGCCTGCCTCCCATGAACTTGTTTGAAACCCTCAAGCTATGGATGGAAGAAAGAGGTCACTTCTATCATGTACAGAGCCATTAGCAGTACCTCAAACAGACAAAGCCAAAAGCAGTAGGGTTGTGGCCATCGACAGGATTAACACTTTCCTTCTGCAATGGGGAACAGCAGTAGGATTTCTGTATCAAATTGGGTTCACTCATAATTACTGTTTTTCTAATTAGAAAGACTGCTTAAGATGTATGTTAAGATCTATCAGTTGTTCTTGAACCTTGCTAGGTGAGAAAACTTTCAAGTTCAGTTAAAATTTAACTCTAGCTCTTAATCGCAGAAGGGCATTTTAGGGACAAGCATAAGTAACGCAGCAGTTGAGTACAAAGCCACAGTTAGAGGTGATCTGGGCTTGCTGTTAGAACCTATGAGGAAAGAGGAGACCGTTAATATCCTCACACCTTGACAGTCTCCTACACGCTTCTTTCTTCTCAATATGTACAAGTAAAAACTAAGGAAATATTCTGTTAATATTTACATATTCCATATTTCTTCTGAAAGGTCTAAAGAAATGAAGGAATATAAGAGTGAAAATAAGGTATGATAAGGAAGGAATGAAAAAAGGTAGGATAACCATGAAGGCCAAGCAGAAAAGGATTTGTGTAATAGAAAAAGTTATAAAAGAAGCAGGGTTGTCAGCAAGGACAAAAAAAACCCCAACCCCAGAACATCCACCATGGAGAAGAGTTGAAGACAGAGTACATTAAGTTAAAGAGCAACAAGAAAAAAAAAAAAAAAAAACAAAAAAAAAACCACAACAAACACGTTGGCAATGTGGTGTCAGCCTTCTGCTTAGCATCACCTCTTCCGCTACCGATGCACACTACAAGTAAATCAAGGTCTTCTTTCACGTAAGATTAAGGATCATCTATTAGTTATGTGTGTTCACGAATCTTTTCAATATGATCCTAAATGTAATCAGATGTGCAGTAAACTTGCTACATTTGTTATGTACAGAACAGCCAAAAAAAAAAACCCCAAAGAAACCTAATCTAATTATGCTGGAGGAAAGTCCTGATACCTACAAGCTTTACACTGGTTTAAACCATGCTTAATCCAATTTAGCACCACGTAAAAATTGCCCTCATTAAGCTAAATTTACCAATGTGCGATTTAAACCAGCTGAAGATTTATCTCTATTAGCTCTTTCCTCCAGGGTAATAATATTAATGTATGCATGGCAGAACAACCAAGAGAGTCCTATATCCCATGGGAAACAGGCAAAAAAAAGAGAAGGTTTATTAAAAGCAAGCCTAACTGTGAGCCACAGATGAAACTATCTGAACCATCTTGTGCCAATCTCCACTAAAAAACACTCTCCTCAGTGACCACCTTTTGCGAACAAGCATCGCTCCAGCTAGATAATTCCACCCCACCCAAAATGGTTAACAAGAACACTGAAGCCAGCCTTTTCCCAGGTGTAGGTCGCAACGTTCATTTCCACATTGTACATGAAGGAATCAGGGCGTCAAAGGCATTTCCTGCTGACACATTGTCCTTAGACTTCATTTCTACCATTATGATTTAATATATGTGAGCTTTAAAATCCAAAGCATCAAGAATCGAGTGCTATTTGGTCAGCAGGCATTCAGGCAGAAGGAATAGGAGGAGGTGGTCATCTCATCCAGTTCCCAATCAGGGCACGGTCAACTTGCATCTCACAAAAGCCTCATTAGATCCAAGGATTACTTTGATCCCAGTTTGTTTATCTTCCATAGATAAACCATTTTTCATTTACCTTTACTTCTTAAATGCAGAACTTCATATTTGCCATAAAATATATTGCAGTCATCCACAATTTGGCATGTTATTATAGTTACAAGGTAACTGCGTGCATCCAGGGGACCTGTTTAAACCCCGAGGAGACACTCATGAAGTATCATTATTCCACCTTTTGCAAATACTTTGCAATCTTGCATGTCCTATCTGTAGGAACTGGAATACTATAACTAAAAGTGAAAAAACCACCCTCTAATACTTTCAAATGGTTCCTTTATAGTTTTTCTAGGCATTAGCTTATCAGTTAATGAAAAATAATTAAGACTGGAGCAGAGGCTGACCTTTACTGCATGACGTTCAGTTAAACACGTTTGGGGGAAATAAAAATTATACATATGACATTAAGGGCTTGATTCAGGTAGAACAATTAACTATGTCAAGCACTGCATAGGTGTATAATATGAGAGTGTGAAGGATAGCATGAACTATTTTGTAGCACACTGCTACTCAATTTAGAAAGACCTACGCTCTGTTCCCGGTTTACCACGTAAGCAAGTTTTCACATTTCTCTGTACTTCCCTTTCCCACTTATATTTTACTTTTGTCAAATTAGGTTGTCATCAGCTTCTACAGGATCGGATAGCCCTCCCCTGTAACTGTGCATGCCTCACCTTGCACCCACAGCAGAAGGGTATAATGACCTCTGGGAACTACCGTGGTATGAGTGAGTCACGAGAATGACTGTATCCTCAAGTGCTCATCATCTAAATAAAAAAGGCCACAGAAAATTCAGTCTCATATTAGACCACAGAAGTGTAGGCTAAATTGTTTTATAGAGTTTGTGTGTTAGCATGTTGCAGCACAGTCCCTTCTGCTCCACCAGTTGATGGGCACAGACATGGGTACGTTTTGCAGCTATGACTGAAGTGACCAGAGAGGTCACCACACTGTACAGAGCTGGTAAACAGAACATGCAAGTCCTCTTCAATTGCCCAAAAGGCTAAGCTAGCAGATCTTAACCTGTGCAGTTTAAATTGATTTGGCTCTCACACCGTAAAGGATTAAGGAAGAGGTTCCATACTGCCAACAGAGGGTTGGAGGAGTTTCTTCTAGCTAGTGGATAGTTAGAATCAGCTTACAGTGGGTTTTGATGAGGTTAATGAGCTGACACAACAGCTTGCTGCTGCCTAGAGGGGTGCTTCTGCCCCCCCTTCCCAAACTCAACTGTGCCTTCACTTTCTCCCTAGTGCCAGTATAGAGCTTGTCCGCTGTCTTGTGTGGTTGATCCAGCTCACCAAACCAGCAGAAACCACACGACTGGGGAGAAAGAGAGGGAGGAGAGACGGGATATGGAAAGGGGAGTGACCATTTTGATGGCAACAGGATCACACATCTGCCCTAGCAAACCACACCCTGATCAAAGTGGCAACAGAAGGAGACATCTACTCCAGAAATACAAAATCAGTTCCTATCAGTTATTAGAAAGGCCTTGCAAATATTACATTAAAATCTCAAATTAGAAACTTTTCTATTTAAAACTTACTTTATCTCTCCCAATGGGAAGCGGCATAGCTGTATAAAGGTTTTTTCTTCCATCAAACACTGGTTTGCGATCCCCAAAAATCTGGGTTTTAAAGTGCTGAACCATATGCTCCACTATTTCTCTGAAAATACAAAAAGATTACATTAATTCAAATTTTTACTTTTGATGTTAAGTAGCAAGCGAATACTAATTATAATATTCATGAATAGAGGCATTAGGTAAATGAAAAGGTTGTCCACTGTTGGGTATTAAAGGCAAGATTTGTTTGACTGATCTGAATTAAAGCAACTTTTTCACAGACTAAACTGTTTTCTTAAAGCAGCTATTCTTAGCTTTTTCAGATTGAAACTTTCCTTCCTCTTTCCTGTGATCTACTGAAAGTGGTAAAGCGAAAGCCCATGCTCTCTCAAGCTCAAAAGAAGAGGTGCTTGGTATTCTCCTGGCACTTCTGCTCCCCTGTCCTACAGCCCTTTCTGCAGAGGACCAAAAGCTCAGCAGCCCGAGAGGCTTTGAAAAAAATCACTATCCAAGCTTACAGCCTTAGTGTAAGGACAATAGTTCTATGGTGACAGTGATATGCAAACATTTTGCATCACACTGAGAAAGATTATTTTAAACATAATTTTTTCATGTATGCGACAAAACTGGAATCCATCCAACAAAACTGGCTATGCGCATTCAGTGGGACCGTGCATATTGAAAACACATATTCACTTAAGCATAGCTGGAATTAGGTTGCACGTTTGTTTGAATGAGGTAACCACTCACAAAGTTCTTGTAAAACCACAATGTTTACACACTGTTCATGCAAAGCAGTTCGCCAGCTGATGAGATGGCTGTTGGAATAATAACACCCTTTGATGGCAAAGGTCTTTGGTTCAAATGGCCCAAAGAGACATCCTTCAGGCTATCTGTATCACAAGGCTGTAAAATCTGAAATATATCAGTGGTCTTTAGTACACTGCCTACAAGATCCTTAACATACGGCTTGGGGCAAAAGGGCATTAAGAAGTTGAACTGAAAGGAAACCACAGGATGCTCTTTCTTCAGTACCATTGTCAACGTCTCAGCTCAGAGCAGCCGTGGATGACTATTTCATGCACCCTGACTTGTATCTGTGTGCTGGGTTAACTGCCTTTCCTACAGTGATGCAAAATTCTGAGATGAAACTCAGAATTCATTGAAGAAAAGAATGAAGACTGTTTTAATTGACATTTTCTTTGCTGTGTCACAAGGCTTTAAGACAAGATGTGACCATTGAAAGAAACCTGCCTGACTTCCCAAGAAGTACGAATAAAAACTTGACCCGGTAATTTCTGCCTTAGGTCTGCAGTGTCTGAACAAGTACATAATTTGGAGGGTGAGAGGAAGGAGGTATTTTTCACCCTTGAATTAGAGACTGAGCAACGGAAAACCCATTCTCTTACTGAGCAAGTTCTTCCAATTGTGAACTACTTTATATAAAAATGAATACTCCCACTTAATTAAGATCTTCAAGCCCTGTTTAGCGATGGTGCTTCTCAGCTGTGGGTGGAGACATCCTCCATGTCAAGTTAAAAGAAGAGTTATTTATCAATTCACTAACTTCAGCCCTTTGGGACTACTATTCTACCAAGATCATGCAAGCACACCAAGCACACGGGGCCAGCGACTGCAAGTAGAGTTCATCTTGAACCTTGTACAAGTCCCAGCTGCCCTTATGAATTAAACCGAGGGCATCCACGGTGCAGAAGAAAACTGACGCTGCCCACTCTCCCTATCTAACTATCCAAAGAGATCTGGGATTTCTGCAACATGTGGAGAATTGTAGCCAGATTGTATTAATTTGGCACAGCAACACATTGTCTCAGCTGCGTGTTTTCCAGTCCTGCTCCAGCTCACGTCTCAGCAGCGTGGAACTGGCATGTACACTGTACGCATCCCTGCAGTGGGTCTGCAGGGTCATAGTCCAAGCCACAGTAAATTCTAGAATAAAACTGAAAAACAAAGCTGGGACAGATGAGGGAGTAGCATAAATGAAAATAAAATCTTCCTCTATCCTTCCTAGAGGTTACAGCATACAAAGTAATGATAAAAATTATTTACTATAAATATACATCTGAATTATATAACCAAATACTAGCGACGTGTAAGCCAGCTGAAAAAACCTATCATTTAGAATTGGACTACATCTGCATCCTGCAAAATCCTATATACATATAAACACACACATAATATACACAATACACACAAATATAGGTATGCATGTAGGACCGAAAGGTCACAGCTCACAAAGCCAGGCGCAGGTAAGGGCAGGTACATCTACAGGGTATTACACACAGGAATAAGCACGCAGTAGAAATAAAACATGTACTTCATTAAGTTAATCCAATTTGTATTCTTCCCACACTGCACTGAGAAACATGCACCATACCACTGTCCAATGCATTTATGACATCTTTGTTTACTGCAAAAGGCATTTAATCTATATAGATTTATACTTGGTCCTGTTACCACAACACAGGGAGTGACTAACCAGACAAAGCAGAGCAGGTCAGAAGATGTCAGTGAAGAAAGAACTTGCTACTGAATATAATGTGCCTTCTCAGTGAGAAAAAAATTGCTTTATTATTTAATAATTATGCTCTCTACCATTAATGAGCAAGCACCCACACGCTGGACCGTAACGGAGGTGATCACACAGAACTACAACACACACTAGAGCTATTCAGCACTTGGCTCCCAGAGGAGCTACAGAGGCATGGCAATCTGCATCAGTCAGCAGCTTGCTAGTTGTCAGGGATGGAGCTGGTGGCAGGGACACCAGTTAATGAAAGCAAAGGTCTCATAGTTCCCACTATGAAAAAAGTCACTGCTGAAAATTCTTTACAGTGCTCCAATGCAGTAAGAGTATCTCCATGAAATCAGCAGGGTTGCCCTGGGGCAAGAAGAGGGTTTGGCTTAATACACTTACAACACTGTTTGAGAATTGAATTTAATTTTAAAAGCAACTAGCTTAAAAATTAAATTTATAATCCATCATCACAGGAAAAAAAAAAAAAAAGGACAGCAAAGCATAGTGATGCTGCTTTATGAAAACACTATAATTTCTGACTCTTTAGTGTAACAACGGATAATGCACTCCAGTTTATTAATTCATGTTACAAAAACTTTGGCTTTTGGGTGGCTTTTTTCACTCCGTACTTTGTTGATGTTCCTGACTGCATATTCCACCCACGTGACCCTTTTTAATAAGGAAAGGTTTTGCTCTTGAATATATAAACATGCCATTCCAATCCTCTATAGTCGATGTAGGTAGTTATGATGATGACACTTGTGCTTTCCAGTTAGTGCCAAGTCTTGTTCTCCAGTTTCACTTCTGGCACCTCCACTCTTCTTCAAGTCAATGAGGTTGCCACACAGTGACTAATAGGGCACATATGCAAAAGGCAAGACCTAATTGCTTGTTTCCTTGGCCAACTGATCCATGTGTTCACCCTGCTATCTGGTTCAGGAGCATATCTTTCCCTTATATAGAATCTACTGATGAAGGGTAATTTCTTACCTAATTTAGTCCCTCCACGATCCTCTTGCAGCAGCACAAACACATGGGTTTTGCCTCCCCTTGTCAGTCGGGGAAGGTGGGAAAACAAGCTGGTAACACCAACTCCCTGCTGAAGGACTTGTCGGCCAATTGCACTCCAGTATGTAACCAAGCAATACTTAGACTTATATTTATCAAGTTTGCTTATACTGACCTAGCTCCACTAGAGTTAATGCAGTTTATCCATCTGTCACCACTGGCTTTGATCAGCAGCATCTTAAGATGCTGACAAGTTCAATCAAAATAAGGGACAATTAGCACTGAAATGTTGGATTGAAAAAAAAAAAAGCCTGTTGATGGATATGCAAAGTTGGAAGCAATCCGCACAAACAATGACTAAAGACAAACATATCCTCCAAATCGTCAGTGAAGACAGGCACACTCACACAGCTCCAGCATTTCCAAAGGAAAATAAGGATGTAAATAAACTGAGGAAAAGCAAAGCACAGTATTACCTGTTAACTCTTCTAGGGCATTTTTCTGGCTTTATATCCAATTCGTAATGGTAGATATCTATTTTAGGAATGTCCATTTCAAAGAAGTTGGCCTGCAGTTTGATTGTTCTCCCAGAAGTGCCAAAATCTGGTCGAGGTGGGGGTTTAAAGGCATATCCCTGTATTGGTGGTGGCAACGGTGGAGGAGGTGCAAGCACTGAAAAAAGAGAAAGCACAAAGTAGCCATCAGCTGTATCAAACTGACAGTTAAATAAATATACAGGCTATTTGACCAATGAAGTACAGCACATTTGAACCGGCGACTTTTTTAAAACAATCTAAAAACTGAAAAAAAACCCCACTGCTATCAGGAGTCCATGAATGCTAATTATCTTCTTCCCGCGCAGGTTCAACACTTGCTGTATTTCCTAACCCTGATTACTGAACAAAAACTCAAAAAGAAATTTGAGCAAACACCTATAAAGTGGAGTTACTACCACCTAAACCACCACTGCAATCACATCTGGATGAGTTACAGGTATGTAAAGCAAATATAATGCATGCATTTCAACTATACACATTTTGCCTCCATAACCATACTGCACAGCTTGCCGAAGAGGGGAATACAGCACAGGAGCTGTTCCTACATGTTACAGGTCTCTGGAAAATGCTACGTATTAGAATTAAACTATATCCTACTGCTTCCTTTAAACAGAAAGCGAACAGAGCAAATAAGTCTACTGCTGCTCTACTGTGCTCTTGAGCTCAAACACCAGCCATAGGTCAGACAACGTGAAGCAGAAGCATAATAGCTGCTTGTGGTTGTTTCAATCTAGGGAATTCCATGAAAAATCCATGGAGAAGTACATAAAGTACCAACTTGAGTATTCAAAACTCCTGCAGCATCAGTACTCAGGTTTTCTATGGTCTAGAACAATAACAACTTGCAGCAAAAATCTTCACATGTGAAATAACCCAGGAGGCTTCTCATTACTTATATAAGAATCCAGGTGTGGTTTCCTGGGGTTATCAAAGTCAGACCTCTGCTAGCACCAGAAACAACACACACCCCTTCATTAACAGATCAGTCATTGATTTTTCACTCTCACTTTCCCTACTGGAAAGCTGTTCCAGAACTATGATGCTCTAACGCTCAGAAACAGCCTTCCATTTTTATTTATTCATTTTCAGGTTACACTCACAGACCTTCACAGAACAGAATCATAGAATGATTAAGGTTGAAAAGGACCTCTAAGATCATCAAGTCTAACCCTCAACCCAAGATGACCATGCCTCCTAAACCATGTCCACAAGTGCCACACGTACACATGTTTTGAAAACCTCCAGGAATGGTGACTCCCCCACCTCTCTGGGCAGCCTGTTCCAATGCATGACCACTCTTTCAGTAAACACAATTTCCCTAATATCCAACCTAAACATCCCCTGATGCAGCTTGAGGCCATTTCCTCTTGTCCTATCACTAGTAACCTGGGAGAAGAGACCAACCCCCACCTCGCTACAAGATCCTTTCAATGAGTTGTAGAGAGCGAGAAGGCCTCCCCTCAGCCTCCTCTTCTCCAGGCTAAACAACCCCAGTTCCCTCAGCCGTTCCTCAGAAGACTTGTTCTCCAGACCCTTCACCAGCTTCGTTGCCCTTCTCTGGACACACTCCAGCACCTCAATGTCTCTCTTGTAGTGAGGGGCCCAAAACTGAATGCAGGATTCAAGGTGTGGCCTCACCAGTGCCGAGTACAGAGGCACGATCACTGTCCTGCTCCCGCTGGCCACACTATTGCTGATACAAGCCAGGATGCTGTTGGCCTTCTTGGCCACCTGGGCACACTGCTGGCTCATGCTCAGCCAGCTGTCAACCAACAACCGCAGGTCCTTCTCTGCTGGGCAGCTCTCCAGCCACTCTTCCCCAAGCTGTAGCATTGCATGGGGTTGGTGTGACCCAAGTGCAGGACATGACACTTGGCCTTGTTGAACCTCACACAATTGACCTCAACCCATTGATCCAGCCTGCCCAGATCATTCTGCCAAGCCCTTCTACCCTCAAGAAGATTAAGTACTCCTTATTGTATTTTTAGATTTAAACAAAATTCCTATTTAGGTCTTAAGCTATACTACTTCTATTCGTCTCTATTCATAAACCAGGCTTCTCAATCTTCTCAATCTTCCATTCGTTTTCCAAGTTAATGCATTTTCAGCTCACCTTTCCTGAACAAGACCAAGTGTTACTCTATACGAGGTCCCATCAAGGTCCAGCACAACCACACTGATGTTTTCATCCCTCAATTGGAAATGTTAATAAGCCCTAAACTGCATTTGCCTGTTGTTGTACCACTGTCTTATAGCAGCAGCTCTTGGCCCCCCAGTAACCACTCAGTATACGCATGCCCATCTTGGGTGTTTATGACTGATCTCCCAGTTCACTGTTAACTCCCAGCTACATGATCTTTAATATATCTACTTTTTTTAACCCATATCTATTACCCTGCTGCTTCTGTATGAGGCTCAGGTCCTCCTTTTTCTGAGAGTGCCTCCTATTTGCCATGATTAAGCTTCATGTATTTATTCATAACATTTATGCAGAGAACTTCAGTGAAATAATAAAACCATTCCCAACCTTAGTGGCCTCATGAACCCACTCTACCCGTCAACAATCCCCATGGCCAGTTTTCCACTCAGTGTCTCCTTACTTATTTTTACTGTTCTACTAGCCTGTCCTTCAGCATACCAGATATTTCATCAGCATCCAGATAGTTTGGTTTGATATTGGGAATATGATATGGGGTTTTGTTAGTAATTTAATTTATTTTTAAAAATCTTGGGTTTTCTCCTTTGTTTTATGTTTGGGAAGCTTGTTTCAGATCTTGTCTTCCAAACATATGTGAGGCATGCACCCTTTTGATGTCACGTTACAGAAGTTCAATTTGCCTTTTTTTTCCTCCCTTTCATAAACATTGCCATTAAAGCTGGTGATTCTCCAACACTAACTTGATCAATACGTTAAAGATGCTTGTTGCTAGACACTTGCTTTTCCATGACCTAGAACTTCAGGTTTCTGGGATAAAAGATTATTCTGTCTCCCTAATTGAATTAGACCAACTCCTTCCGTTTTGCTTTCAATATAGCAGTTCTCACTTGAATATTATTCTTACTGTTTCTCTGTCTTGCCTTTGCGGTGTCAACACCTGTACTGAGAAATGAAGCAAAGTATCTTTTGGTTTTCACACAACAGCTGTAGATTCTTATCCATAACTCAGCCCTCACCGCAAGCGGCCCATCTGCCTCTGCATCTGACCTTTCCTATTTACATCCCTGAAGGCAAGTTGAAATATTTATCTGACTCTAATTCTGCTTAACCTTTGGCAGATTTTTTTTTAATTCCTGTGTATCTCAACTTCTAAGAAGTTGATTTGTCATCTTTTCCCAACACTCGCAGGACCTCTACTTCAAATATTTTTCTGAAGGCGATTAACTCCCACAGGTGGCCCCCGCAGTCACCATATCCCCTTGCTTGGTATGACAAATTCACATAGTTTCTGTGTCATTAAGTGGAAAGAACCCTCTGCTGTGGATATGACAACTAACAAAGTTATTTATAGCATTATCACTGCAGCTGGAAAGTAACATGAAAAAATACTCCCACAAATATTTATACTTGCAATATGACAAGAGGTTTCCATCAGCCACCTCCAGATCAGATCAGGAGGATGTGCACCAACCATCTACCTCTACTCCACTAGAATCCTGTTTACCATCATTTTCCTGAAAAAATCTGGCTCCCACCTATGATTTCAGCCAGTCTGTTGCTTAATGCTTTACAGCTCATCATTGCACACGTTTTATTTCTATCTCTCTGTAACAGAATGTTCCCATTTGAAAACCATGTCCTAGTCATTAATGTTATTCTATGATTTGTTTTTTGTCATTCCATGATCCCCACAGCACCACCCATTCAAAAATTTTTTATTTCTGCCCAGGCTCCTGGCATTTGTAATTTAACATTTCCACTTCTTGTTATCCACCCTCTGCACTCTACCGGCATTATGTATAGCCTTACCACTATTACCTGGTCAACGATTATCTCATCAATATTACAAACTTTCCATGTCTATTTTTTATGCATTCTAGCATTTCTGTATCTGTATCCATATCTGCATCTATGCCACATCCTAATTCCTCTGCCCTTCCTACTTCTGTGCCAGATTTGGGACGTCATAACTAGTTTTCCGAAGTATGAAAAAAAAAGAAGCTTACAGATTTGGAAGTACAAAGACACCATCATGGCCGGGGACACCCCCCCCCCCCCAAAGCTATTTATGCTGCAAAATTAAGTAATTTTGTAATTAAGTAATACATCCTCCTCCTGCTGTTTTAAAATGGGATTGTTTACTAATTCTCACAGGCGCATAACAAAGCCGTATCTGTAAATGTTCAGGGATCAACAGAATCACATATTGCTCCGCTGGACTTTTAGTGACAAACAGTAAATAAAAGTGAGGGTATATATTCAGTTCTGAGAATAACATGAAACACTGGGAGGAGCACGGACTCCTGGGGAAAGATGTGATCGCAGAGTTTTACAAACTGCATGCCTGACAGCGAAAGAAAAACCCACAGAAAAACTGACCTCTATTTCCATCTAAACATATTTTTCAATGATTTTTTTTTTAAACAATCCAATTTGAAAAAAAGAAAAAAAAAAAAAGGGCAAGCTATTTCTGGCTCAATTCCCTAGGCAAACTTATTTAGGGCAGGGTGTTGCTTCAAGGAGATAAGTACTGTTTATTAAACAGCAGCATTGACCCGATAAGCAGTCAACCTATATTTTTGCTGGATAAAACAGATACATATGCGCTAGCTATAGGACTGAGGGATGTGAATTGAACTTCAAGGGAAAAAACTAAGTATTACAACTGCTGATCTGAAGGCACTTTTTGGACTACTGCCTCAAATTAAGAATGCAAAAATCAAACTATCTTGAGTAAATGTATTATAGCAACCAGGTGTCAAGTGTAGAGAGTCACAAAATAGTGAATTTGATGCTGACAGGAAAGGATAGAGCTTTATTTTTCTTTTCTATTAGAGAAAAAACATAAGCTTCAATCGTAGAACAGTTACTACATTCAAAGTGCTTCAGTTGCCCCAACTCCTTGTTCAAGCACTCCTCCATAATTCCCATCACTCCCTCACTTTCAAACATGACACAAGCGGTACTGAGAAGAGAAGGCTTTTCACAGCATAAAGGTTCCTACTGGGAGGTTTTGAGTGTGGTGAAGTGTGTTACAGAGGATACCACTGGACACCAGAGCTCGAGGTGACACACTGCCCAAGGAAACCTGCCAAAATTCATACCCTAACACACGTTACTTGCTCCATTTCTGTTTTTCAGAGACTCCTTCACAAACCCAGATGATGCTTTTGGAGACATTCAAAGCATTGGAAGATCTACACGCATACCTGGATTTTACTTTTAAAGCACTGTCAAGGGAAGAATGAATTAGAAGAAAGATGAAAGACTAATAAACCAGAACATCCATATGATAGGTATCAGAAGCTCCTCACTCATTTGCTAGATAATATGAATAATGAGAACATTTCAGCCTTGATATGATGATTGAGACCATCCGGAGTCCCATTTTAAAGGTGTGAAGTAAGGTAAGCTAGGTATTGAATAATGAGGTGCCAGCATAATGTCTTTAGGCTTATTTTTATCAGGGGAAAAAAACCAAACCAACAGACTTCCTATTATAATTCATCCAATTTACATAAACTCAACATTCGTAGCTATCAATCTTAAGAAGTGTAATTTCAACCAAAAAACCAAGAAGTCTGGAAAAAGACAGGTATTAGAAAAATAAGAGTCTCATGGCAGTTTTATGAAATAAAATTAATAATCAAGCAAAATTACTCTGTCAAAAGAGACTGGCAGGGGAAAGGCGGTGGCAGAGGAACTCTGCACAATCCCAGAAATGCTGCTTAAGTAAAAATATAGTTTTGCAAATTGAAAACACAACTGCAAACGCAATGCTGTCTGCGTGTGTGCTCCTACTCCAGCATGTTATTGTGGATCAAACCTAGAGATAAGAGAGTGACTCAAGGAGTCAGCTGGCAAAGACACTCCTAGTACATAAAAGGTGTGAATGAGCCACACTTTTGAATGAGTATTGCGCAGCTCCTCTACTCCGAAATCTGTACAATTGTGTAATGATAACTTTTCAGGACCGTTTAATTTATAACCATTTCCCAGACTTAAAGCATTTATTTCTTTTGTCCTTCATTTTTTAAAGCTTAACTACTGGTTGGCTCAGCAGCCTGCAAGCGCTGCCAGTCAGCACTAAACTTGCATATTGAAGGCTTTTGAGCAAAGAATTATGCAATTTTAACGTGCAGTCAGAGGCCTAATGAGTTACTAAATAAGAAGGGGCCAAACTAGTTGCATCTAAAGGCTTGTCAACACAGGAAATCGTCTAAGCATAATTATACTAGTGTAATTATATCAATAAGTTTCCTTGTGTGGCAAGTCCTAACGCGTGTTTAATAATCAGGAGATGTTTTCACAACTCAAAGCATGTTTTAGCATTGGGCTAATGCAACCTAACGCAACCTTGTCAATAGGAAGTTTCTCTAAAACCATTCCTCTAAAAATATAGTCTCTAAATTAAACTATGGTGAAGGAAGGACGCCTTATTTGGAAGTTTTACTTTCAGTTAAGATTTCTCCTATCAAACAGGGCAGCTCTTCCAGATCATCACTACAGGTGTTTTCAGATATTGCTGCACAACAAAAGATGCACTTTTCAAAGTATTTTAGATACACTAATTGATACCCAAGTATTTAATAAAAGGCCAAACTCCATCCTAGTATACAGAATTTTAATTCAATGTGTAATTCAATTCTCCTGCAGCACTTGATTTGATCTACCTTGCTTGCCAACCCCAGCCTTGCAGACAGCATGGACTATACAACCACTGTACATATTTGTTTCTGCCTCCAGGTGAGTTACTGATTCCATCACACAGACATGGAGAGGAAGCATCGCTCCTTGGAAAAAAAAGGGGGTTAGTAACTTGTCCTCAACTAGTGATCAGCTGTTTTGCCTCCAGAACTGCAGGAAGAAAAAAAAAATGGCAAACGTGTTCATCATGATCAAGTTAAAAAGAACTAAGACTGGCAAAGGAACAGACACATCTGCTTGAGAAGACTTTTCCAGCAGCTGCTGTAGAGGTGCCAAGTATCCTGAACACAGAATAATATAGACTGGAAGGGAGTTGACTTGTCCGGTCAAGTTTTGAGTATCTTCAAGGAGGACAGAGTTTCCACAACATCTCTTACAACCTGTTCCAGTGTTTGATCACCCCCGTGGTAAAATAAACTTGCCTTATACTCAACTGGCGTTTCCTGTGTTCCAGCTTCTGTCCACTGCCTCCTGCCCTGTGCTGGTGCACCTGCCACAAGCCTGGTTCCATCTTCTCCAAAGCTTCCCCTTAGGTAGTTACAGACAGCGAGAAGAAGATCACCCTTTAGCCTTCTCTTATTAAGGCTGAACAAACCTGACTCTCTTCGCCTCTCCTGGTACGTCATGTGCTCCCTCCCCAGCCACCTTGGTGACCTGTCACTGGGCTTGCAGACAGGTGATGTCCCCTTTTGGGAGTCAGTCTGAAGTGGGAGAATGGGAGTTCTGGAGAGGGCACACCCCATGGCAGGGGAAACAGGATTTCCACAAATAGTTATTCAAATACCAGTAAGAGAAGGAATTCAGAAAGAATGTGGGAAACATCCAATATGAATTCTTGATCTGCACAGAGTTTTTACGTATTTTATTTATGTACAGATATGGTCAGAGCAAGAAAAGGAATACAGCAAGTTCACCCTTTTCTTTTAGGACCCAACTGAAAAAAAAACCAAACAAAAAAACCCCCACCTTTCGTCTGTCTTCATGCTTTCTTACAGTCTGGGTTAGAAAGAGAAGTTTAACTTTTGCAGCACTGGCTTTCTGTTAAGAACCGTTAGAGGAAGATAGGAAAAAGTCTGGCAGTGTCTTCTACGAGATAAGGAAAACTCAAAGCTGCAGCTAATAATCCCGTGATATTACAGGGGTAAAGGAATCTATAATGGAACCCATACATCTGTCTGTGCTGCTCATTAAGCATGTTTTAGAGTATGGAAACTAGAAGTTCTTCATTCAAGCTATAGCTCTGTTGGATTCAGTGATGCACAACAAATAAAGGTAGCAGACTTATCTATTATGCCCAAGAATTCAACAAACCACAAGGAAGCAGAAGAGACGACGCAATGAGAACTTCATTTAAATCTAATACCTGTTACAGCATCATCTTAAATATCAACTATTGAAGGTTATTTACTAAGATGCAATTGCCAGAGGACTTAATGAGTTTTTCTGCTAATAATGCACCTTCTAGAAAAACAGTACTGTGTAGTGCCCAGCATGGCAAATAACCTGATAAGCATTTGGAGGAATGGAAGCAGGTAAAGAGCAGAAAGGAAACATGGTTCTTCTTACCTTTTTATGCAAATAAAGTATACCTAAGACTACTTAGAACAACTTTTATAACCACTTGCTGTCTTAGCTATACCAATTAGGACAATTATGTGACTGGGTGGAGGGCTAACAGATTACTAAAGGTGTCCTCAGAAGAAAAGGGGAGGGTAGGGAGGAGGTAAGCCTGTAAACCTTATCTATATTCACTATAAGGGATAAATTCAGTGTAAAAGCCTTATTGCCCTATAAATCAACTAAGATCCAGTAAGTTGTACAGCATGCAAAGTGGTCATTGGACACAAAATTCAACTTCTCAAGTTGCTTGTCCTTCTACTTAGTAGCAAAGACAAAGTGCTGTTAATGATGCTTTACAACTCTTACTTGCCCAGAGCCCCATTTCTGCTTTCAAACAGATTGCCGCTCTAGCTGTACACACCTACGCATGCTCCAGACCATGGATTTAAGTTGCCACTTGTACCCATCCTTTGAGATCACTGACCATGCAGATCTCAGTCTCTTTTTCTAACACTCAAGCTCAATTACTCCTTTTGTTTACCTCTCCTACATCCGAAGGCTGGATTTTTACCATCTTCATGCTCCGGAGTGCTTTCCCCCTCTCAGCATGTACCTGGTAACATTTGTCTTATATTTGTCACTAGTTTCCTTGCCATGTATCACCCCACATCTGGTAAATCATCCCAAATTAGATCATTCGGGGATGGGGTCTCCCCGTTCCCCATTGCATTCATACTGTTCCTGTACTTCTCTCAAGCACCTGCTCATCCCAGACCACCGTATGTCTCCATTTACACTTGGAAGCCAACCCTTAAAGACACTTTGCTCAACTACCTTCTTCCATTCCTTGTTTTTTTTCCTGCACATGTTATACTTCTGGTTTTTTTTATCTCATTCTGGAAAATGAGAAAAAATCTGAATCCTGTCAAGGATTCATATATGATGCCTTTCACACTGTTTTTAATAGAGCCCCTCTGTAAAGCTTCTTCTGGTCTTTTAGTGAGCAACTACCACACTTCCTAACCACAGCACACTGCATATGCTGAGGTGGGCTATCAGAGGTAGCTTCAATACCGATGAGCAAAAATGAAGGAGCTGTCCTCATATTTGGTCATATTTTACGTCCCACACGTGACTATTGAGAAGTTTAGGGATCCCACTCGGCCTTCTTAGTGTTGCAGTATGAAATTAAATACCTTATCAAGGAGTCAAAGTGTTAAATAAACAGCATTGCCTTCAAACCTGTAATCTCTTTATGTTCAACAGGCCTAATCTAGCCCCAATTTTCATTAAATAATTGTCACTTACTGCAAAAGAATTCAAACAATGCTAACTCTCAAATCAACCCTTTTATCTAGTGAAAGATGTCCCTGCCCAGGGCAGGGGGGTTGGACTAATGATCTTTGAAGGTCCCTTCCAACCCAAACCATGCTATGATTAATTTTTCTGGAATTAATAATCAGCTACCTGGTTATCATGGTTACTTTTTGACCTTTGTAAGAGAGATACGTGATTCTTCATAGTGCCAGAAGTGACATGACACACAGAGACCAGAATCACTCCCAGACACTAATGGTGTGAGTGGGTGTTGCAGTCAGAGATGAAAAGGGAGACAGAAGGCATCAGTCCAGCTTGCTTTGTAAGTTATGACCACATTTCAAGCAAGAATGCAAGAATAAAATGCCAGAGAACCAACGAGGAAGAGATCAATGCTCCAGCAGAAAGCAGCAGGCAACAAACTAAGAATGGTTCTTTTTAGCCCACAAGCTTCTTCTGGACAATGTCAACTAGCAAAAGACACCAAGTGTTAGTACTTCTTCCTCCCACATTCTCCTTTCAGCCTAGACCTTCAAAGTGAACCTCCAAGTTTTCAAATACTAACAAGCTGGTTCTCACCACTCTACTGGCCACTGGCAAGTGGGGCGAGTGGCAAAAAAGCACCATCAGAGCACATGAGTTCTGTACAGAGCGTAAAACATCTATCCTTACTGTTAATAAGCCAGGCAGCTTAACCTACCCCTGTATGTGGAACTGTACAAAGTACTGCTGAAATCCTGCTTAAGGGATGGAGAGAAATGCTTTTAATTACAAGCGGCAATGTTGAATTAAGTCATCCAAATAGCGAGCCTCATCCAAACAATGGAGGGGATGCTTATGGCTTACCCACAAGTCAGCAACCCAGTTTAAAGTTAAATGTGAATTCAAACCACAGAATAACTCCATCTTCAGGCAAACCTTGACTCGATGAAGGGGGAAATGAAGAATGCTCTTGGTGCTATTTATCACACTTGACCATAATGATTCATTCACTTTTCCATACTTTAGAAAATGATGCTGAACGAATTGCAGATGCCTTTTGTAACAATTTAAAATAAATAATGCAACAGTATTTTCTGCATTCGCAAAAAGCAATGCCTTCATTCAGTACAATCCCTGTTCTTTTTCCCTCCTAAAGGCCTAAGTAGTGAATACCCACATCTTCTATGAGGGGAATAAAACCACCCAGAGCATCTATTCCTCCCTTCACGCTGCTTCTTCCCTAGAGAAGGCAAGGCCAAAAAAATCTGTATTCTTCATCCCACATTACCCTTCCCTTACTCCCCATTTGCTGAAATAATGCATTTAGGTAAGCTAAGAAACATGGCTCCCCTTCCTTCTGTATTAGCTGACTGTATAGGTACGTATGAAGCAACATAACCCACCTGGCTTGCTTTTTTTTTTTTAGGCTAGTAAAGTGCAACTCCTTTATCTATCAGTACTGACTCTTCCAACAGTATTTACTTCAATCACAGACTGAAGTCTCCATCCAACTACTTGGTGTGAACATCAGACAAAGAAGCACTTGCATTCAGTCCCCAGGAGAGTACATAAAGTCATTCCAGCTAATGCCAGGCGCAGAACTGAGCTCAGCAAGGGTACTTAGCCCCAGTCCCCCACGTTATGTACTTCAACACCTTCTACACACACAAACAGCCATCAAGTAACGCCGTTAGTACTGTACACCTCACTATGACACTCCATTACCTGTGTAACTTGAGGTCTGAGTATTTCTTTTTTTCTTTTTCCTCCCTTAGAAAGCATAAGAAGCAGTCTCTGTGTTATAGCTCACGAGCTGACACTGGATAAAGTCACCTGAACTAGAGTTGTAGTTCTCAGTGTAATGTCACTCACTCCCCCAACCTTTCTGCCAACACTTTTCCCTTCCTTTCCTTCTCCTTCCACATCCCTCACCACTACACCCCATTCCTCTCCTCCAGCCTTCTATATTATTAGAGACATTGGCGCCCACATGCGCACAAGCTCCTCTAAGCTTAAAGAGCTCTAATGGCTTGGGCTTTACTCTGTTGCCGCTGGCATTTCTTTCCAGTGTGCTGTGCCTCACCAGCTGGAAACTGGTGCCACAGAGGCCCCAAATCCCCATTCCCTCTGGTATTCACATTGTATACAGCTTAATGAAACACAGAAATAATTTGTCCTCGGCTTATTAAAGAAATAAGCTCAAATGGCCGTATTTTACGCTGTACCTTTGCAAGCACATTCATGTCCCCACAGACTTTGGCTTGCAGTATTTTTGTGTAAAACCGAAAAATAAAAATTTTAATTTGCCTTCATGCCTAAAATATTTTTTGATTTACAAAACTCCAACTGTTGAGCTGTAACTCAGAAGAAGTCATGCTTTCCTTGAAAAAGAAATCTTACCCCATACCCACACTTGATTAATCTACAAAAACATGAACACTCTGACGGCTTCTTTTCAAAATAGGAAATTCACAGTTAAAGGCTGAGGTTCTGCTTTATTTTATCATTTTAGATAGCGAAAGCCACCATAGGAGCATCTTTAGCATGCAAGTGATCCAATAGTATCTAATGCGGTTTCAAGAGATAGGGCTGTGGTTTTCAGCATCACTGAAAAGAGGGGTAAAATGCAGGTTCATAATAATGGAATAACTGAGATATGACGAGGGTGTAGGCTTTCAGCAGAACTCCCATATGAGATTTTTTTTTTCCTCCACCTGCTTCTTGTAAACAACTTAAGTTCTCATATTAGGTGATAAAAACCAAAACTCAGCTGTGGCACTGTGCCACCCCAGTCATGATGGCAACAACATGGGAGGAGACAGCAAATAATGGCATCTTACTAAAGGGTGATCCAAACCCCACCCCCACCCCGAATTTCTTTCCTCTGGAAATAATTAATTTGCTCCTCTAGTGTCACTATAAAAACCTTAGTCCATGTGGCACCTAGTCCTATAAATTCCCATTTTAGGTCTGTGCATTATTTTAAGGATTCTGGAAAGGTAAATTAAATAAGCACATACAAGTTTCCTACAGAGAGGCCTAGACCTCCACTGAAATTTTACATTAAAGGGGTTTTGCAAGTCAGAAACAATTAGAAAAAAAATACCACTACTGTATTCTAATCACATAACAAGACCCAAACAATAAAGCTTCACTTCCTTGCCCTGGTGGGAAATTTCCTCCTTCTGAATGAAGCTCTCCTTTTTTAAATAACACACCCTTATGCAAACATTCTGCATCCATACAAATTATTCCTAAGCATTCACTCATTAAACACTGAAGCTCTTCCCAAAAAGAAATGTACTGGTTCACCGAGATATTAATTATTCTGTATTGTCAGTTCTACCCAAACTTGGGTTTCTTCTCTACTTTATTTGTTTTGTTTGTGGTTTGGAGGGTTGGTGGTTTTTGGGGTTTTCTTTTTAAACCTATGCCTCTCATCAGCTTTCTCAACAGAGATATTCAACTCAGAAGAGCTGAAATTGACATGTAATATTGGTTGAGAAACCCTTATGCTTCACTGGCAGTTAAAAAGCACAAACGAGAAGACCCCTGCTCTCCCAAAGCCTTGCCCTCCACATGGGAGCAAGCAAAGATTTCAGAAATGATGAAGCAGTATGATGGGGCAAGAGAGCACAACCAACAGAGGGATTGATTAAAAAAACAGTAGAAAGGGAGCATTCAGTGCAAACCACAAGTTGTATGAAAGGACAATGAAATAAGTTCATTATCAAAGGATAAGCAAAGCCAAGAACACAGCAACATTTAGATAGGAATTTACCCCTCCGTATGAATAGATGCCTGTCCTTTAATAGTAAACACTTGCTAAACAAGTTTCAGAAGGTATATAACAAGGCCCCAGCAATAATTATGTTTTAAAGCCTTATTCATCTCCATGACAAGTTTAACTTCAAACAATTTTTAGATTGATCTAGCTAAGCCAGTGAAACCTCCCCTCTTGGGAATTCTTCTAAAATTGGCTTATTTAAAATAAACCTAAAGCAGCATATCCACACACACTTCCTACTACTAAAATAAAATTTGAATTGCATTATTTTCTCACATTAATAAGCTCTAACATAAATTTCAAGACTGAACTAAAAACACAAAAAAAAGCACCACTAAGACAAAAAGTTCTAAAGCTCCAATCTGTGACATTAGCAGCTCGAACAGAGCCACCCACGGTACCTAACACTGCCTGCCAAGTCAGCTCCTCGTCTGGCCAGAAGAGAGTTACAATTTTTTTTTCTAGACTACATACGAAATCATCAACTTGATTCCCTACACGCAAATCTGCACTGAAAACCAACACATTTTCAAAAGTATATTTTCAAGCTCCCGAAGGTGACATGCTGAGATCAGTTTATTCCTCAAAAGACTGGACGACTTAATTTTTGCTCTGCAGCCCCCTTTGTTCAGTCACACCCCAATACAGGTTGGAAGTGACATAATGAGACATAAAATTCACATACTGTTTAAACACACCATCTTCAGACTTGTACATATTTTATGGAATTATGTGCTATGTGATTTAACTCTTCACACAGGTGAAAGAGGTAACATGAAGCATATTCTCCACATTCTGATCGTAAAGCAACTTGTTCAAAGGAATGCAATCAGGTTGTTGCCAGAAGACCTGTTAGGAGAGACATGTGGAGCCCAAAACAGTGCAGATGCATGTAGTTATCCTGTATCTCCGAAAAGTTAAATATTTCAACACTTCTCTCAAAGACAGAGACTTTCACGACTGCAGAGCTATCGCGGCATATATTAACACTGGCACCCAGGTCTTAACAACTTCACTTCAGGCCGTTATAAGCTCACACGCAACTTAAGGTGGTGTAAGACAGAACTAACACCAAAAGAGAAGTCCTGTCTTCAGGCAGCTGTTCAGCCTGCCCTACGATCCCAAAACCTGTGTTACCATGAGTGTTCCTCCAGAGAAGCAAAGCAGCTAAAACTAGGAGAGGGCATGAAGGCAAGGAACAAAAGGGACTTGGTTTTAATTGGGATCGGTCTACCCAAGAGCGCACAAGGCAGCTGCCCACACCAACGCCTGCACGACCATTTCCTTCTGCAGCAGGGCTAGATTAGGCGAGCTTACAATGAACATAAAACTACAGGCTGACACACGGACAGCTTTTAAACCTACTTTCAGCAACAAAGAGTTATTTTTCAGTTGCCTGTTTAACAAAGGTTGAATGGAGACTAAAACCTGCAACAAAGACAAAACACAACTGAGCACCGCTGGCAAAAAACAGAGGGGACAAATTACAGCAGGAGGGAATTAACTACTCTCGCCACAACTGTGATTTAAAAAAAAATATGTTTCACAACCCAAATACAAACAGAATTTGGCAGCACTGTGGACAGCTCAATGAGAACCGAATTGAATTCAAAAGACAACACTGACGGAAGCAAGAGAGAAAACCATCGAAGAAAGCTTTGGACTGACTTGCTTATGTTATTATCAACAGTACTTTCCTATCTAAATTGATGGTTTCCTTCTACCTTGGCTGTGTCCAGTTTTGTGAAGTCATACAGTTACCAAAAAAAAAAACCAAAACCAAAACAAACCCAAAACTTTTCTTTCTAGAAATCCTGGTCACCAGGTATCACATGGTTTCACAGCTGCAGTAAGGCTATAAAGCAAGCTGTTCAGGAGAAATATTTTTCCTTAATACAAAATGCAAAGAGAGACTACAGAAACAGAGGAAATAACACCCATACTAAAACTTTTTATTTAAAAGCACTAAGTTTACTCTGAAAAGGGAATAGTAAAAGCAAAACAAATTAAAATGGAGAAGCTGAAATAAATTGCACTGACCTACGGAGCTCACTAAACACACTGAAAGACACCACCTATTAAAAAGTACACCAAAACGTGGGCATCACCCCAGTCTGAGGATTAAAAAACCCACTTCCTGGACAATACTAAAAAGTCTCTTTGAAGCACTACTTAGAAATGGCTGCCAAAGAGAGCAGCGTACTGACAAACTACAAATCTGGTGTAAGACATGAGATACGCTATGCAAGTCCAGTCTACCTGGGGGTGATGCCGTTCAGATCTGTCCTTTACCTTTCCCAATTTTGATAGCATAAAACAGACAAGGAAACATTTAAGTTCAATTTTGGGTAACACAGTAAGTGGGAAAAGAGAACAAAAACCCCCTGCACTGCATCGGAAAGTGCAGCACTTCCCTAGTCGACAGGATAAGAGACAGTTTACATTATAGTGGGCTGCCTTGTGTGTACATCAGAAAGACTGCGTGATTCTAAAGCAAATTAATTGGACAATGCAAAACCCTACCCACAGCCACTATGGTTAAAACGACGTAATATTTTCCACCAGCTATTTCTTCTAATTCATAACTTACCAAAAATAAGATACTGGAGGTTGACTTCTCTTAATTTTCAAATTTAGTAATATTTTCTGGTAGTCTGAGTATTAGAAATTCCATTACTAAAAATATAACCAAGCATTCTGCTAAAACTTGAAATAAGGGCAGCAATACACAACAAAATTTTGACAAGTCCTATACGTTTTGTAAAGCTATTGTCGACACATGGTTAGCTGACACGAGCAAGACTTCCATTATGCATGTAAAGTTCCTAATTAGTGAGAACAGTGTACGTTTGCAAAGCCAATTTAGCAGTTAGGAATTTACCTCGTTCACCAACTTGATCCCTGCAGTTTCTGGAAGGTGAAAAGTATTTAGAAGGGCTGTTTTCAAATCTTCCCCTCCTATACTGTTCAGAGCAGGTAGAACAACAGACTGTCATATGATAATTTAAGACATATTTTCTCTTACAGAGTTAAAGCATTCCACTCCCTTTCCCACCCTTCTGTGAAAGGAAGACCAGTGGTGACAGCCGTGCAGGAGAGGGTATACAAATTATGAAAGCAGTACTTTCCTGGAAGCCAGGAAAGTTTGGCTCTTCCTGCGTGCTCTTTCTATATAGTTACAACACACCACAAAGTATGTATGAGTACATGACGATTCTGCAGAAGTGAAAAATTTCAAGACAAAGGAAAAATAAGTGGACAAAACCCCATGTAACTGCATAGTCATTAAGAAAATCACTGCTGAAGAAAGTTTCACTTCTCGCATAGCAAACAGTACACTTCACTAAGGAAAAGAGAAAGTTTGGTTCACACATATGATAACATCAGTTATCTTTTCATCAAATGACTACCTCATCTTTAAGCCACCTTAAGACTACACAGCTAGCTGAAGATAATAATATGCAGTCTTTTTTTTTCCTTAGGAAGATATCCCAACCATGACAATACGCTTGAAAAAGTTCCACTGTGTTTTGTAGGTTGTAACGTCAAACACAATTTAAATTTAAGGAAAAATTCTCACGCCAAAAGGAAGGGAGCTGAAGCTGTCCATTAATTTCTCACTTCCTCTTCTATGTATGGCAGCTTACAATGAATTTCAATATAATTTACTGTCTAAAATTAAGCCAAAGAAACTGGGTAACTCTGTGCTAGTTCTGCTGGTATCAAAATAAGAGCAGGTCCAGATCCATCCCCAAAAGAATACAAAAAGCTTTTCTGAGAAGAGCAGACCCTTGACAGAATGGTTCATGGGAGGTCTTGCTGCTACTGGGGCACATGCTAAGGAGGCACTGGTGGAGTTAAAATTCCACGAGACGAAGACATTGCCATTTCTACCGCCCCAAGTAAGGCATGAGCACACACCCTCCTTTGCGCCACATTTTAGGACTAGAGAGTCTTCAAGACAGTCAACACCCAACCATTGCATATCTTCAAGAAGATGTATGGGAGTTAAAAACAAGTACACACACTGAAAAACAAGAAGACTTAAAAGTTTCAACAGTCTATTAACAATTTTAAAGAGGGAACTTACAACTATAAGACAAGTGAGAAAATAACCTTAGTATTGTTAGTTTGATAGAGGGCTCAAAGTTGTTTCTTGTGCTAGGAAAAAGGTTATATTTTACATGCAGAGCCATAACCCCCTTCACGAAGACACTCTTTTTCAGACAACTGCTGCTTCAACAATAAATTAAGACCTTGAGTAGCAGGCAAAAATCAAATATCCTTTCAAAGATTAAAAAGAGAATCAATAGTGTGTGAAGTTTAGAATTTATAAATACATTAATACTAAGCAGTGTAAGTTACAGAAGTTTACACAGTTTTAATCAATTCTTTAAACTGAATGACAGTATTGTTATTACGCTGCTTTGACATTTTTCTGTCCTTCTAGAAAAAGATATACCAAAACGTAGCAGTATCAAACTTCTTTTTCTTTAAAAAAAAACAAAACAAAAAAAACCCAAAAACAACCAACACCAACTGCCTCCTATTTTCAGATTATTTTTTTTTTACTTTTCAGTTTCTTGAAGGCAAAAAAAGGTGTATGGGTGCAATGTTTCAGCAAATTTGACACCAAGTCAGGAACTCAACCAGTATTTGGGGAAAAAGGAACAGGGATCATAGGTTTCCTAGTCAGGAAAACAGTGATTTCATGATGTCCCCCTCTCGTATGAAAAAACATCTTACTCCTGATGTAACAGCATGTTTGAACAAAGTTTCCACGTTCGGCAGCAATTTTTTGAAATTAGTCAGATACGGCCTCCTAACATGCTTTATACTGTTTCCAGAAAAAGAATTAAGATTTAAATAGCAAACCCTGTGGCAAAATTGAGTGATTACTTTGGCAGGAGGCCAGCACCACAGGCACCCTCAGAGCAGGATTGGCTGCGGTGTCCAGTTTGGTGACAGGAACTGGCAGAGCAAAGTAGCTCGTATGCATCAGTAACGTTCCAAGAAGCGAACAGCGGCAAGATCTAAGTCCCAGGAGATAGGAATGGAGAGTTTAAGCAGTGTCAAGGATGTGCTGACAGACATGTAGAGGCTGGAGATCTTGGACATTCACGGCAGCTGCTGCTCAGTGAATGGTTGTAAACCACACTACTTGCGTGCTCCTCGGAACAGGATTTCAGCACATGTTCATTTTCTAGGTATCAGATTAACGCATGGAAGGGGACTTTCGCTGGCAGCTCACAGGCCATACGTGGCCTTACACAAGACAACTAAGCATCCTGTTGACAGTCCCCATTTTCAGACTAGTTCACAGTACAGCCACGCTCTCTTAAAAAAACTCTACTCAAATGCCCTGCCTTATGATTTGGCGTGGAGCAGGAAGCTGTTCGGACTGCTAGAAGCCACTGTGCTGCTAAGGCTCTCTGTGGATGATTTCACAGGAAGGAAACGGAGAGCCTCATGATGTGGAGAACAACTTGCAGCTCACACCCCAGAACAGACATCACCACTGCCCAGCTCTGCGCAAGGGGAAAGGGCTGAGCCACAGAGATAAACTAGGAAGTAAACAAGACAGATGAGCTTGGCTGGAGGGAGCAGAATAGCAGGAGCCTGAGACAACAGTAACATGCAGCAACCTAGGACTCAGTTAAAAGTGTAGTGTTTGTTCTATCAAGAGCCTAGGATGAAGAGAGGGTTGTGCTGGTAAGGGGAAAATACCCTTACACACTGAACATGGGTCCCTGGGGGCAAACAGCAGCCACCAGCGCTGGTGCCGTGGAAGTAGTCTTCTGAGTGAAAGGGAGGGTGGCAGGATCCTACAGAGTGCAAATAAAGGAAGATAAAGAGACTCCCACATGTAAAACTACTCTCAGCCCATACACCAGCAATACCTTCAATGATTTAGCTCCTTATGTATAACTTCAAAAAACATCTATCAACAGGAGGTGCACATAACAGCTTTAGCAACAACAGCACAATCTGAGCACCGTGAATACCTGTAAACTGGAAGTATGCCTGTTCCTCAGCAAGAGGACCTGACACTAGAAGCCACCTGATGATTACATCAACAGTTATACATAGTTATTGGTACTGAAACGTGCAAATGATGTTACACATGAAAGCAAAATCTTGAACATCAGTCTGGATACATACAGATGCAGAGACCTATCTTCCTGGTGCATCTAGTAAAAATCTTTGTGCACTGTAGAAAGAAAAGCAAGAAAGCAAAAACAGAGGAGCTGTACGCTGACCAGGAAAACAATCATCCTGATTGTTCTTCTTGATTCTCGTCCCTCTGAGAGAATCAGCGGAAAAAAGAAGGCAGCACCTAACTGTGGATCCTGATACGAATGCTCTTAAGCAGAAGCATTCGTAAGAGAAGCAGTGAAAGAACTCTCAGCTACAGGTCCTATATTTTGCTATACTTTGCTAGATTATCCCTCTAAGGGAAAAGATTTTATGCAAAACTGTTGAAAACAGTAATATAAAATAAAATTCCACTTACTTTGAAACTTTTATAGAAGAAAACTAGGTATCGGTCACCCAAACACCATAGTTTCTACATGAGAATTCTTACCACAGAAATAGCCCAACAATTAAAAGAAAAAAAAACCACTGTCCCATATTAACTGCATAAACTCCCACACTATTAACCTATCTTTTCCCTAAATAATATTAAACATCCCTGAGCGAGTTGGTAGCCTTTCTCCTCTCCACATTCATCTTTCCTCTGCTGCCAGATTTCATTACATGACGGAGCCTGAAGACATCTAACGAAGCCGCTAACCTCTGCCAGCCCTACCCTACGTCTCGATCCAGTTTACCTACACCTTAACAACACAAACTAGCGCAGCACAGTCGCTGACAAACACGCTGTTAGCGAAACACGGCCACAGCGGCCCGAAACTTCAGTGCACAGCGAGACGGGTATCCCAGGCTAGCCCAGGAGGATGCAGCCGCTGCGAGGATCTGGGAGGGAGGAAATGGAGACCCCAGTCCACACCGCGCTGCCAGCAGGAGGCTGAGTTGGCAGGAACAGCCAAGCGCCGGCCTGGGGAAGGCGGCACGTAGCGCACAGCCGAGGGGACACCCCGGGGACGGCGCGGCGGCGGGCCGGGGAGGGGAGCGGGGAGAGATCTCCGCCGGCTCCCACCGCCCCAGCAGCGGCCACCAGAGCCCCGTGAGGGGACCCCTCGCCCGGGAGAGGGGAGCAGCCCCCTCGCCTCGCCCCCCTCCGCCCGCCCGCCCCTCCTTCCCCGCCGCCTTGGGGCTCCCCCCCCGCCCCAGGCCATGGCCAGCCTCCCGCCGCGGCAGAGGGAGGGGAGAGGAGGGCAGGGGAAGGCGACCCTCCCCTAAAAGGGGCCTCCGGACACGCAGCCTCGCTCGCCGCCCTCCCCGAGGTGGCGGCAGCGGCCTGACCCCTCCTTCCTCGCCGAGCGCGGCCGGGCCGCGGCCTCAGCGGCTCCAGCCAGGCCCGAGCCGGGGCCGGGGGGGGGGTGGGGGGGGGGGGGCACTGGACACCCCCCTCCCCTCCCAACGCCTCGCAGCCGGCCGTTGGCGCCTCGCGCCCCCCACCCCCCCACCCACCCACCCCCAGCCTCGCGGCGCCGAGCTGGCCGCAGAGGGGGCTCGTGCCGCCTCCCGCGCTGACAGACCGCCTCGCGCGCCAACGGTACCCCCCCCCACAGACAGACACACAGCCACCACACGCAGACGGCCGCCGAGCTCCAACCCCGCCGCCCCGAGAAAGAAAGAGAAAGTCGCTCCGGCGGCTCGGGGGAAGCCCGGAGGAGGGAAAAAAAAGCGGCCGAAGCCTCACCGGGTCCGGCGGAGGTGGCTCCCGGGTACATGTCTCCGTGTGCGGCGGCGGAGGCGGCGCCTCTCTCCAGGTCCCTACCGCGGCAGCAGCTCGAGGGGAGGGAAGGGGGGGAGGGAGCGAGCCCAAGCCCCGGCTACGCTGTCGGGTGAAGGGGGAGGAGGAGGAAGGGGAGGGGGGAGGAAAGAAAAGGGAAAGAAAAAAAAAAAAAAAAAGAAAAGAAAAGAGGGAGGAGGGCCGGGCCGGCGCCGGGAAACCAGGTTACTCGGCGGCACTGAGGAGCGGGGAGGTGCGTGGGGAGAAGGGAGGAGCCGCGGGGTCACGGGGAAGGGGCGCTCCGCCCGCCGCCGCTTCCTCCGCCCTCCCGCCCGCGGCGGGCCGTGAGGAGAGCTGCCGGGCCGCCCGAGGGGCCCCGCTCCCCGCAGCTCGGGCCGAGCGCCGCGCTCACCGTCTGCAGCCCGCCGGTTGGAGCTGACCACCCTCCTGCCGCCTCCTTCTCCACCCCCGCACGAATTTCATCAACTGGATCTGAACAGCTCTTCCCCAGCCCTGCTGTCAGTACCTACGCACGTTGTGCTTTGGTCTTCTTGCAGCCTACCGGTGTGGCTAACCAGACACGAAGCATTTGCAGGAGGAGCCTTTCTAGGCCCTGGAGTCACCCACCAAGATGAACCATGGCTTTTTTTTTTCCTTTTTTGCCAAGCCTCTGCCTTAGGCAGGTGTAACATCAACAATCATGCTGAAACAAAGTGTGTGCTGCAGCCGGGACTGCTGGAGACTTGTTTCATCTTTCAATGAGACCTTGTGAAATAACTGTGTGCCTCTAGTTCTCTCTCCACTACCTCTCGTTCAAGGCAGTTATGCGTGTGTAAAAGGGATGCTGGAATGGCATCAATATTAGATGTACTGCTTGATCTTGAATGCCCTGTTTACTTGAAAATCAGATTTGATTGTTATACTTCTTTTATTCCTCCCCAACACCCTATGAGACAAAGGCAACATTGCTGTGGAAACCTCAGATCAGTCACCTCATGGATCTCACACCTCCATACCGCATCTGCTTTTTGTTGTATCTATGAAACCCAGCTGTGGTGTGGTACCTTACTGCTTTGTACAACCAGTCAACTCCCTTCAAAGTCAACTGAATTCCTTCAGTAAATATTATCTGCCAAAGGATGAGGCAAACATATGGCTTGTATGGTTTGTGAAATCAGTTAATATCCTCCTTCATCAGTTCATATCTGAAGCGATACAGAAGCATCTTGTTGTTCCAAAGTCACCTCAACTATATGTTTACTCTTCGCTTTGCGTCATACTTGTAGATATTCAAGGTTGTTACTAGCAGCTCAGCTTTCACTCTGAGTGCTGTTCCTGAAACTGTTGTCACCAGTAGAGTTTCCACTAGAATGATGTTGGATTTGTCTGCATTCGAAGCTCCTCAAGTTGCTAAAAAGTAAAGATTCACCAGTAACTATAAACAAATAAAGGACAAAATCATGGGGCAACTTTAGTTCTAGAGTAAAGCCAAGTAGCTTTAGCAAAATTACAAAGATAAACAAGGGAGCTGGCAAAGGGGTCAGTGTTTAACTCTGTGAGGAGTTAGGTAACATTTTTGCACAACCACCAATAATTTTTGGTTTATGCTATATAACCTTACCAGAGCCTGAAAACTTGGGGAGGAAGAAGAAACCCCCAAAACTAAGAGCCAGAAGAGAGTTATCTGAGGCCAATAATTTGGCCTTTCTGCTCTATTAGATAGTACCAAATGCTGAAGTGATGGAGGAAACCATGCAGTCCCTCTATCGCTATCTAGGGGTTTTGATACTGTATTTAAATCAATCTCTTCAATCTGATGAGGAAGATAACTCTCTCTAACATTACACATACTATCACGCCTGTTAGACCTTCTGCATTTAAGTACAAAAGAGCTTAAAAATACACTGACAGGTTTCTAGAAAAGTCTGCTTGACTAATGTGGTCACCCTGACTAGCAGCAGTGAAGCTAACCTCCATCAGATCATGTTTTGCAGACATGTGGAATGAGCTCAATACAGACTTCCAGGAAAATGGCCCTCTCTGTCCTATAGATGGACAAAAACCAAACTGATTGACTGTTGGACACATAAACACAAATAATTCCATCTCACCTTTCTACATCATTCTCCTTGTGAAATCTGGCCTGAAATGGTCAGTGAAGCTTAACTGCTGAAGGGATGTACCCACATGGAACTTCATCTGATACCTCACGTAGTTGTAAAAGAAAAAAAAATGTTGATTATGGTACTCTGCTGGCAGTTTGAAAACAACAAGCTAACAAGCAACAGAAGATAGGTGAAATACAAAGTGAGGTTTCACAAAGCAATAAACACATATCCCACACTTCTCTTGGGCTCCACATGATACTCTGTGATTGATTTCAGAAATTCCCTGGAAAATAGAGATCCCTAAAACAACAACTAATACCTGGAACATCCTAGAGTGCAATATACTCATATTGATTTAAAGCTGATTTCTGTGGATTTAGCAGTTCATAAGCAAAAGGGCTTATCGCTGCGTGTATGGCAGACTTACACAATCAGTTAAATAATGAATTGGTTAAATAGCTTTATTTAAGCACTGTTTTCTCATGTAGAAGTCCTTTTGTTCCTGCAGGCTATTTTCATGCTACTGCACACTTCCAGCAACATTTCTGTTACTGAGGAGAGTTACAGCTCTCATCTACCTCTGTTCTTGAAGTAACACACTTCAAGAGGACGCACGCTCACTTTGGGCCATGTCACTTGCTTTATTTCTAGTGTTTTCTGTCACTGACGATGTTTTGGAGCACAGTGAAACCTAATTATGTCTTACTGGGTGATTTCACCAAAAAAACCCCTCAGTTTTTGAAAAGGTTTGGTTTGAAAGAGTGGTTTGGAAGCTCTATAAAAGCATTCATTTATACATGCTCTTTATACGCTATATTAACAATTACATGGTAGTACAAGAAGAACTGCTTAAACATTTAAAATCAGGTTTCTTTAAAGAAAAAATTGAGTGACTATTAGACACAACACCTATTATAGCTGCTGGATTTCCAGCTGACATTTCTCAGAACTGATATCTCTCAAAGAACAAATGATTAGCTTTGGAAAAACTGAGTATGTTCTAATCATTTTGGAAGCAAAGATGGTATTTAGGAACGGCTTTTAAAAATCATTTGTATCAGCAGTGGCAATCTGGGGTAAATATTTCATATACAAATAGGCTAGTGACAAATGATACAGCTTTTCTTTTGATGAGAAAGCATACATTTATCTAAGTAACAAGCCTTCCCTTTTTAAATTAAACTAATTTTAAAAACTCACAGTTTATAAACGTCTTTTAGTCATTGATAAGAATGACACAGTGGCAAAAAATTTTACTCAGAGCAGAAAAATGTAAATTTTATTCTTCCCTCTTAGGGGATTTAAGCTTACATTTTTCAGTTCTCACCTGGCCTAACTTTTAAGACGTCATCCTGGAGTGCGTGCATTAGACTTCTCCCATATTCTATGTTCTGCTTTGCAAAAGAATATAAAATGAGTGAGATGAGAACAAAAGTGAAAATGACCATGACTCTATCATCTAATGTGTTCACATGGTTACAAAGACTTTGAGGGTTCTGGCCCCCTCCCCGCATATTGTTTATTATTTTACAGTTACTGATTTAATCATAATTAGTCCATGACAGAGTGACCAAACCCTGATTTTTCTTGCTGCCTGTCCTAATTATTAAGCCACAAAGCCACACTTGATTTCTTTTGCCAAATGAATCGCAATACTTATTTATAAAAACAGAATAAAACCAAAGTATTTATTATTATTAGATTACTACCTCCACTTCACTCAAGACTTAACTTTTCTATGGGATCAGGGCCAACAATACTACAATTAAACACTATGACAAAGATGCAGCACCACCTATTGGGGATATGTTAGGTATGCCGATTATCTCAGTTTTAAGTAGTAACAGTTTTGTTGTTTGTTGTAATAGCACAGTTTTCAGGGGAGGGAAAAAAAAAAACAAACCAACAAACCCAAACATAGCTAGGGAGAAACATAGTTTTCAAAAAGGAGATAAGGGAAGCAAATACCGTATCTGAGCCTGTTTGTGAACAAACTTGGAGAAAACAACCTAATGGTCTACAGTTGCTTTGTCAAATTAAAAAAAAAAACCCACCTGACAGTAGGTGCAACTGAAAAAAGCAGTGGAAAACACTTGCAGGAGGGGATGACTGTCCTGGCTAACAGCACATAAACAGTGACTCAAACAAATCAGGGCAACCTGATCATCTACCAACACCTTCCATCCCTTGAGAGTCAGAAAGACTTCAAACCATTGCCTTTGGGTGAAGGTGTTAGCATGAATCATAGACTCATTTAGGTTGGAAAAACCTCTTAAGAGCATTGAGTCCAAACATTAACCTAGCACTGCCAAGTCCACCACGAAACCATGTTCCTGAGCGGCATGTCTTTTGAATACCTCCAGGGATAGTCACTCAACCACCTCTCTGAGCAGCCTGTTCTAATGGTTGATAACCCTTTTGGTGGAGAAATTTTTCCTAATATCCAATTGAAACCTCCCCTGATGCAATTCAAGGCCATTTCCACTCATCCTATCACTTGCTACTTGGGAGAAGAGACTGAGACCCACCTCTCTACAACCTCCTTTCAGGTAGCTGTAGAGAGCAATAACGTCTCCACTCAGCCCCCAATTCTCCAGGCTAAAAAATCCCAGTTCTCTCATAAGACTTGTTCTCCAGACCCTTCACCAGCTTTGCTGGCCTTCTTTGCACATGCTCCAGCAACTCAATGTCTTTCTTGTAGTAAGGGGTGTGGATACCGTACAAGGGTTCTTCAGACATGCCAACCACAAGCAGAAAAAGAAGGAAAACATAGGCCCATTGTTAAACGGAAAAGGAGAATCAATCACCAACGATGCAGAAAAGGCAGAGGTCCTCAACACCTTCTTCACCTCAGTCTTTACCAGCACTGTAGGGTCCCAGGCTTTGGGAACAAAATTGCCAATTGAACCAAACACTGACCCACCATCAGTGAAGGAAGAGTTAGTCTATGAACTACTACAGGAGCTTGACCCCCACAAATCAATGGGCCCTGCCGCCATCCACCCGAGGGTGTTGAGAGAGCTTGCTGACATCATCGCAAGGCCGCTCTCCATAATCTTTGAGAAGTCATGGAGGACGGGGGATGTCCCTGAGGACTGGAGGAAGGCAAATGTTACCCCTATCTACAAGAAGGGCTCGAGGGAGGATCCGGGTAACTATAGGCCCATCAGCCTTACTTCAATCCCTGGGAAAGTTATAGAACGAATCCTCCTGGGGACCATCACAAGTCAATTGCAGCACATGATTGGGAAAAGCCAACATGGCTTCACTAAAGGCAGATTGTGCTTGACAAACCTGGTAGCCTTCTATGACAAAGTGACTTGCCTGGTTGACATGGGGCAGGTGGTGGACATTGTCTACCTGGACTTCTCCAAGGCCTTTGATACGGTCCCCCATAGTCTCCTCCTGGAGAAATTGATGTGTTATGGCCTAGACAAGTGGTCCGTGCAGTGGTTGGGGAACTGGCTGACAGGCCGCACCCCAAGGGTGGTGGTAAATAGCTCTTTCTCAAACTGGCAACCTGTCACTGGTGGAGTCCCCCAGGGATGGATATTGGGCCCAATGTTATTCAACATCTTTATAAGTGATCTGGATACCAGCATCAAGTGTAGCCTGATGAAGTTTGCTGATGACACCAAGTTGAGTGGGGAAGCAGACACTCCAGAAGGGAGAGCTGCTCTGCAGGGAGATCTGGATAGGCTGGAGGAGTGGGCCAGCAAGAACTTTATGAAGTTCAACAAGGACAAGCATAAGGTCTTGCACTTGGGAAAACATAATCTGGGAGTGCAGCACAGACTGGGATCCACCAGCAGCTCTGTGGAAAGGGACCTGGGGGTCCTGGTGGACAGAAAGCTCAACATGAGCGGACAGTGTGCTGCTGCAGCCAAGAAGGCCAACAGGGTGCTGGGTTGCATCAAAAAGGGCATCGCCAGCAGAGAGAAAGAAGTCATTATCCCACTCTACTCAGCGCTTGTCAGGTCACACCTGGAGCACTGTGTACAGTTCTGGTCCCCGCTGTACAAAAAGGATGTGGACAGGCTGGAAGGGGTCCAGAGAAGGGCCACCAGGATGATCAGAGGACTGGGAAGCTGCCATATGAGGATAGGCTGGGAGAACTGTGTTTGTTCAGCCTTGAGAAAAGGAGGCTCAGAGGGGATCTCATCACCGTGTACCAGTACTTAAGGGGTAGCTACAAAGAAGATGGAGACTCCCTTTTTACACAGAGTCACGTGGAGAGGACAAGGGGGAATGGACACAAGTTGCTCTTGGGGAGATTCTGACTGGACATCAGAAGGAAATTTTTCACAGTGAGGACAGTCACCATTGGAATAATCTCCCCAGGGAAGTGGTTGACTCGGCCACGTTGGGCACCTTCAAGACTCAGCTGGACAGGGTGCTGGGCCATCTTGTCTAGACTGTGCTCTTCCTAGAAAGGTTGGACTAGATGATCTCTGAGGTCCCTTCCAACCTGTGATTCTGTGATTCTGTCTCATGCTGTGGTGTTTAACTGTGGGATAACAGCAAAGGCCCTGAAATTACAGGTGCAGGCAGAAGGCAAGGGCCCCCAAACCATCAATAACTCACTTCTGCTCAGTTATTGGTCACTGAAAAAGTGCATCCCTGAGAGCTGGGAAGAGACTGTTCTAAGAAAGGAAGCATCACCTCAGTTCAGCTGCACCTTGCTGATGGTTTCCCTTCTTGGCTGCTAAGTAATGCGCAAGCACATCCAGCCAAATCTCTGCCACTGCTCTTTACCATCTTCTAAGTGTAAAATATCCACCTCAGGGTCGGTTCATACCTGAGTTACTTATTTTGTTTACCATGAAGACAATCCTGTGCTATCCTAGACCAGCTTGCCAGCAATACAGTTTTATTATTGTCCTAAAGCAGAATATTGGTTTTCTGGATCAGGTCCCAGTAACGTCACCCTGGAAGTAACTCACTACCCTGGAATTGTAGAATACACAGAACCATGTATACTTTTTTTTTTTAAGCCCCTGTCTATTTGCCATAGATTCATCTAGAACGGAGACTGTTCTGCTCCAAAAGGATAGCGATGTGTTAAACAGATTGTACAAAATACAGAGAGTTACAGGGTCAGACATGAAAAGTGCATATCACTGCAAACTTCTAGACCTTACCCTTTGGTCTGCCTCAGACTTGAGTGTTATTAACCAGCAATCCTGACTGGACAGCTAGGCTTCAAAAAGCTTTGGGAAGCAGAAAAGCTGAGTTTTAGCTTACATATTACATAGTGATTTGTTTTCATCATAACTTTATTCTGAGCCCCTACAAAGCAGCCTTATCAGTGTCACTCAATAGATGCGGCAAGACAGCCATGAAGCAAGGATGTAGGCAAATGTCCTTTAATTAACATCTTCACCAACCAGAGCCTAAGCTTATGTGAATGTCACATTTAAATATTAGGTCTTCATGTTTTATTTTTTAACAATGCATCAACATTTTAAATAATTTTTATCTTAAGGACTGTTATATCAGAACCATTATCAGCGTTCCTCCTCCCTCTTTTAGGGCCCACACAAATTTCCATTCCTATTTTCACCACTAAAGCAGAATGGAAAAAGCTGGCCCACATCATTCAGCTTTCTTCATATCCACAAGCAATAGGAATGCTTGCATACTGTCCCCAAATACATTCAATTTCAGTACAGCAGCACCAAACATCCTGATAATTGCAACAAGAATCTCTGGAATACAGAGAATTTGCAAGTCCAGTGAATCCAGATCTCCTCTACTGTAAAGAGAGCAATGATATATAGCCACTATTTAAATCCTGCAAAGTAAGTTACTTTCTGTTTAACACGGGATGTTTTCAGTAGAGCAGACATTTCAGATGCTGAATCTAACATTGTTGGGTTTCTTAGCTGGTGGTGCCTTTAGACATAAAGTAAAAGCTATCTGAGCAGCTCCTTAGGTGGGCTGCTCTGATCTTCAGTTCCTCCCTCAAATATATAAATGTAATCTGGTGTGGGATCCACTTAGGAGGGAGTCTTTCTCATTTGCGTAACTTGGGTATCCTGCAGGTTTTTTTAGCCTGTTGACAAGCTCTACATTTCCAGAGGTGCTGCAGTAGGAGTTACTCTGAGATCCTGACGCCCTTGAACAAACTCCAGTTTCTGCTTCCTGATCTTTGGAATGTAGTTATATACTGTATATGAACTTCCTTCATAAGCAAACTATGACTGGTTTCTATTAAGCCTATAATTTTGTTGTTTGTTTGCACACTTCTGTTACTTATTTCCCAGGCTGCCATGACTGGCAAGTTCATTTGATTGAAAAGGAATCTTTTTCCCTGTTACTAGTTTTCAGTCAGATCATCTCATGGACCTATCAGCACAGCTCTAAGTGCTTTCACGTGGGAGGCCGTGGCAACACTGGAGTGAGGGACAGACAAGGCAGGCTCATGCAACAAGTCATTTGTGAAATTCCATCAGTGAGGTACCAGGATATTACACCCTAATGGAAGGATGCATTTATTTGCTACTTTGAGTTAGGTACTAAAAATGTAGACATTTGCCCCGTGGCTTGTATAGGAAGTTTAAGTAAATGCTTACATTGAGAGCTGGTGACCCCACTAATAGGGTCAAGCACCCATAAGTTAAGTGTTGCAACACTCTGCATTTATCATCTCCAGCAGTAAGTAGTGTCAAATCTTCATTTAGAGAAACTTTGAGTTGTTTCTGATTATGAGGAACAGATGGGTACAAGAGGTCAAGCCCCTCTTGCCTACCTCAGTTTTTACTTGTAATGGTCTAATAAATCCTCAGAGTTCTACGAAGGAGCATTACAATAGTAGGCTGTTAGATATGCTTTGCTGGTAATGGAAAATTGTCACTTCAGGATTCTAAGCTTTCAGGCTTTTTGCAAATCTGTGAATAATTTTGCTCAAGCTTATTTGTAAAAGCTTGACTTATTTATCATAGAATGGTTTGGGTTGGAAGGGACATTTAAAGGTCATCTAGTCCAACCCCCCTGCAGTGAGAAGGGACATCTTCTACTGGACCAGGTTGCTCAGGGCCCCGTCCAACCTGACCTTGAATGTTTCCAGGGATGAGGCATCTGCCACCTCTCTGGGCAACCTGTTCCAGTGTTCACCACACTCATCGTAAAATAAATTATTCCTTAGATCTAGTCTGAGTCTACTCTCTTTTACTTTAAAACCATTACCCCTTGTCCTATCACAACAGTCCCTGCTAAAAGTCTGTCCCCATCTTTCTTATACGCCTCCTTTATATATTAAACAGTTACAATAAGGTCTCCCTGGATCCTTCTCTTCTCCAGGCTGAACAACTCCAACTCTCTCAGCCTTTCTTCACAGGAGAGGTGCTCCAGCCCTCTGACCATCTTTGTCACCCTCCTTTGGACTTGCTCCAACAGTTCCATGTCCTTCTTGTGCTGAGGGCTCCAGAGCTGGACGCAGCACTGCAGGTGGGGTCTCACCAGAGCGGGTAGAGGGGCAGAATCACCTCTCTCACCCTGCTGGCCATGCTGGTTTTAATGCAGCGCAGCATACGGCTGGCCTTCTGGACTGTGCATGCACACTGTTGGCTCATGTCCAGCTTTTCATCCCCCAGAAACCCCAAGTCCTTCTCCTCAGGGCTGCTCTCAATCCCTTCATCCCCCAGCCTTTATCATTACTGGGGGTTGCCCCAAACCAGTTGCAGAACCTTGTACTTGGCCTTGTTGAACCTCATGAGGTTCAAATGGGCCCACTTCTGAAGCTTGTCCAGGTCCCTCTGGATGGCATCTCATCCCCAGGCATGTCAAGTGCCTTGACACTGCACTTAGTGGGTGATGCAGGAGGATGGAGAAGGCCAATGTGTGCCATAAGGGGATTTGATCTTGGGTGAAAATAGACGGTGAACTGAATGGTATGATGCTAATTGCTATATAATACTGTGTGTCATCTCTTCCATGGTTGCTATATGCCATATCAATGGTATCAGAGTAGGAATCTCCCAAATTAATGAAAAATGAACTTTGATTAAACCAAGCAAAGTGCAGTGGTGATGGAATAAGGACTAACTTCAGCATGCAACAATCCAACACCACACACCCCCCCCATCTCTCCTGCCCTGAAAGACTGTTATGATAGATGGAACCCAATGGACATCTTGTGGTCATTTTGTGGAAATTTTACAGGGATGGTCCATAGGCTGAGGGAATGATACCTGTGTATCATTGTGGTGGTGGTTAATGAGGTTGTATTGCATACTGTGGCACCTCAGCATGACGTAAATGGTAGGGAATAAGGAGTGGATACTGTCCTGGTTTTGGCTGGGATAGAGTTAATTTTCTTCTTACTAGCTAGTATGGGGCTATGGTTTGGATTTGTGCTACAAACAGTGTTGATAATGGGGAGATGTTTTAGTTGTTGCTAAGTAGTGCTTACATCATTCAAGGACTTTTCCAGCTTCCCATGCTCTGCCGGGTGCACAAGAAGCTGGGAGGGGAGCAGTTGCAGCCAAGACAGCTGACCCAAACTGGCCAAAGGGACATTCCATATCATGTGATACCATGCCCAGTATATTAACTGGGGAGAGTTGGCCAGGGAAATGGACTGGCAGTGTTGGCTGGTGGGTGGAGAGCAGTTGCAAAACCTGGTTTTTTCCCCCCTGGGTTTCACCCCTCTCTCTCTTTTGTTATTTTTCTTTTCATATTAGTATTATTATTATCATCATCAACAACAACTTCATCTTCATCATTATTAGTATTTGGTTTTAATTCTTAAACTGTCTTAGCTCAATGCAGAAGTTTTTTTACCTTTGCTTTTCTGATTCTCTCCCCCATTCCCCTGGTGTAGGTGGAGTTAGTGAGCAGCTGTGTGGTCTTTATTTGCTGACTGGGTCTAAACCACAACAACCACTCAGCTTGGTGTCATCTTCAGTCTTGTTGAGAATGCACTCAATCCCACTGTCTGTGTCATTGATCAAGAAGTTAAACAGTACTTGTCCCAGTATGGACCCCTGAGGGACAAAACTCGTCATTGGTCTCCATCTGGGCATTGATCCGTAGAGCTCTACCCTCTGGATGTGACCATCCAGCCAATTCCTCATCCACCAAAGAGTCCACCCATCAAATCCATATCTCTGCAATTTAGAGAGAAGGATGCTGTGGGGGACCATGTCAAAGGCCTTACAGAAGTCCAGACAGATGACAGCCATAGCTCTTCCCTTGTCCACTGATGCAGTCACTCCATCATAGAAGGGCACTAGGTTGGTCAGGCAGGACTTGCTCTTGGTGAAGCCATGCTGGCTGCCTTGAATTACCTCCCTGTCCTCCAAGTGCCTTAGCATAGCTTCTAGGAGGATCTGTTCCATGATATTCCCAGGCACAGAGCTGAGGCTGACAGGTCAGTAGTTCCCCAGGTCCTCCTTTCTACCCTTTTTAAAAATGGGCACAATGTTTCCATTTTTCCAATCCCCAGGGCCTTCATCTGACTGCCAGAACTTTTCCAATATGGAGAGTGGCTTGGCAACGACATCAGCCAATTCCCTCAGGACTCTGGGATGCATCTCATCAGGTCCCATAGACTGGTGTATGTTCAGATTCCTCAGGTGGTCACAAACCTGATCTTCTCTTACAGTGGGAGGGACTTTGCTTCCCCAGTCCCTGCCCTGTGGTCCATCCACTTGAGAGGTGTGGGAAGAGAGGCTGCTAGTGAAGACTGAGGCAAAGAAGTTGTCGAGTACCTCAGCCTTCTCCTCGTCTGTTGTTACCAGTTTGCCAATCTTGCTATTCGGGAAGGTACACTTTCTTTGACCTGCCTTTTCTGGCTGACAGACCTGTAGAAGTCCTGCTTATTATTGTTTACATCCCTTGCCAAAATCAGCTCCACCTGTGCCTTGGCCTTCCTGACCCCATCCCTACACAACTGGGCAGCGTCCTTATACTCTTCCCAGGATAACTGTCCCTGCTTCCACTGCCTGTGCATTTCCTTCTTGCCCTTTAGTTTGACCAGCATGTCTCAACTCAGCCATGCTGGTTTCTTGCCTGCCTTTGCTGGTTTCTTACACCTCAGGATCAAGAGCTCTTGCACAATATGGAAAGTGTCCTTAAAGATCTGCCATCTCTGTTCTGTTCCCTTGTCCCTGAGGGCAGTTTCTCAGGGGATCCTACTGACTAACTCTTGAACAGTTGGAATTTTGCTTTACTAAAATTCAGGGTCCTAACTTTACTCTTTGCTTGACCCATATCCCTCAGGAGTGCGAACTCCACCAGTGCATGATCACTGCAGCCCAGGCTGCCTCCAACCTTGACATCACCAATTAGCTCACTTGCATTGGTGACCACCAGGTCCAGTGTTGCATCCCCTTGGGTAGGGCTGTCTGTTACTTGGCTTAAGAAGTTATCCTCAATGTATTCCAGGATTCCTAGACTGCCTACAGCTCGCCATGCTACTTCTCCAGCAGATGTCAGGGCTGTTGAATTCCCCCAGCAGGATGAGTGCTTGCCAGCGCGAAGCCTCCTGTAGCTGGAGAAAGAAGGCTTTGTCAACAGGCTCCCCTTGATTGGGCAGCCTGTAGTAGACTCCAACCACAAGGTTCCCCTTTTTACCTTGGTCTCTGATTCTTACCCATAAGCTTTTAACGTGGTTGTGGTTATTCTTCAGGGACAGCTCTTTACACTCTATCAACTACTTCATGTAGAGGGCAATGGCTCCGCCCCTCCTTCCTCACCTGTCCCTTCTGAACAGCTTGTAGCCATTGATAGCTGCACTCCAGTCATGGGATTAGTCCCACCAAGTTTCAGTAATGGCAACTAGTTCGTAGCTTTCTAGTAGCATGGTGTCTTTCAACTCGTCCTGTTTGTTACCCATGCTGCGTGCATCTGTGTAGTGGCATTTCATCTGGGCTGTGGGCTGTGTCACCTTCTTAGAGGAATGCCCCTTAATTCCTTTAAAGTATTTCACTGGTGTTCCCCTCTTGGCTTCTATTACTTCAGGAGCTCCTGGCTCATCTCTGTAAGACTTCAAGTGTGCTCCAGTGTACCCAACACACGTCAGAGAAACAGGCTGGAGGCCCTTGCTAGCACCCTGTCCCTCTAACTTTGGTATGTCATCCCACAGTTTGTCATGGGCAAGCCTAATATTATTGCCCTTCAAGTCTAGTTTAAAAGCTCTGTCAATAAGCCCTGCAAGCTTGTGAGCAAAGGCCCTCTTCCCCTTTTGAAATCCCATCTGGCCTGGTGCTGTGTACACTATCAACGCAGTGGATGTTATCTACATGGGCTTTAGCAAAACCATTGACACTGTCGCCCACAGCATCCTCCTAGAGAAGCTGGTGGCTCACGGCTTGGACGGGTGTGCTTTTGGCTGGGTAAAAAACTGGCTAGATGGCCAAGCCTAGGGAGTTGTGGTGAACGGAGCTAAATCCAGTTGGCGGCCAGTCACGAGCAGGGTTCCCCAGGGCTCAGTGCTGGTGCCAGTCTTCTTTAATATCATTATCAATCATCTGGATGAGGGGATTGAGTGCACCCTCAGCAAGTTTGCATATGACACCAAATTGGGTGGGAGTATTGATCTGCTTGAGGGTAGAAAGGCTCTGCAGAGGGATCTAGACAGGCTGGATCAATGGGCCCAGGCCAATTGTATGAGGTTTAACAAGGCCAAGTGCCGGGTCCTGCACTTGGGTCGCAACAACCCCATGCAACGCTACAGGCTTGGGGAAGAGTGGCTGGAGAGCTGCCCAGCAGAGAAGGACCTGGGGGTGCTCGTTGACAGCTGGCTGAACATGAGCCAGGACCATGCCCGGGTGGCCAAGAAGGCCAACAGCACCCTGGCTTGTATCAGCAATAGTGTGGCCAGCAGGATCAGGGCAATGATTGTGTCTCTGTGCTTGGCACTGGTGAGGCCACACCTTGAATCCTGCATTCAGTTTTGGGCCCCTCACTACAAGAGAGACATTGAGGTGCTGGAGTGTGTCCAGAGAAGGGCAACGAAGCTGGTGAAGGGTCTGGAGAACAAGTCTTCTGAGGAACGGCTGAGGGAGCTGGGGTTGTTTTTCCTGGAGAAGAGGAGGCTGAGGGGAGACCTTGTCGCTCTCTACAACTACCTGAGAGGAGGTTGTAGCAAGCTGGGTGTTGGTCTCTTCTCTCAAGTTACCAGTGATAAGACAAGAGGAAATGGCCTCAAGCTGCATCAGGGGAGGTTTAGACTGGATATTAGGGAAAATGTCTTTACTGAAAGAGTGGTCAGGCATTGGAACAGGCTGCCCAGAGAGGTGGTGGAGTTACCGTCCCCGGTGATGTTTAAAAAAAGTTGTGTAGATGTGGCATTTTGGGCCACGGTTTAGGAGGCCTGGGGGTGTTAGGTTGACAGTTGGACTTGATGATCTTAGAGGTCTTTTTCAACCTGATGGTCCTTAACCTTTCTACTTCTTCCTGTAGCTCTGCCACCAGGCTGAGCAGCTCATCCACCTGGTCATACCTCACACAGCTGATCTCACTGCAGCCATCCCTTACCAGTGAAAGGCTCTGTCACTCCCTGTAGCCTGAGACCTGCGTGGCTTCATGTTTTCCCTGGGGCCTCTGTCTGGGTTGCCACACCCATTCTGGTGAGTGCAGAGGACAGGGTGTTCTGCCAGGTGGATACCATAGCTAAGCTACTTCCACGAGAGTGATGACCACCAATTGAACTGACCTTTTCAGTTAGTAGGGCAATGACACCTTTCCTGCGCCAACTGCCATGCCACACCCTGTTTGCTCACTGCTGTCACTCACACTCCCTAGGTTACTTTTTATAGATGGCAGGGCAGTGGCCGCAGTTGCTCTGGCAATGCCCAGGCCTCGTCAGCATCTCCTGGAGAGTCTCTCCACTGCCCTGGCATTGACCTGCCTCAGGAAACCCCCAGGGTGTGCTGAGATCTGCTGTTCTGCTGCGCACTGGGCTGGCTCCACAGCAGCTCACATGAACAACATTGTGAAAAAATGCTGTTTAAGTAACTTCACTGGTGTCTGGAAGTCAGTTGATTGCACGTAAATAGAAAATAAAGCTCAGTTTTGGTAGGGAAGGTATTGTGATTAAGTACCCACCTCTCACTCAAAATAACTATTTTTCTCATGCTCCTTTCAACAAAAGTTTTTCAAACCAACTTCCCATCTTTCTGAAGGAATGAAAAACATGCCCATCTTGCCAAGTCACCATTTAAAATAAAAATACGCAGTCCTGACTGATTCAGCTGCATTTGACTGAGCTGAACCGCCTCTGTTCATGTTGCTGTTACCTGGACCACAGTTTGCAGGGGACTCACTCTATTTGCTGAAAGAGCAACAGATCAAGCGTGATGGCTTCAGCCCTTCCTACAGGCACCTTCTCAAAGATCTAAATCCATCCTGTGTCCCAGGGCTCTGAGCAAGCACTATGGCACATGACCTGTACCCTGCGTGACTTGAGTGATGTCCATCAAGTGCGCATCTGTCAGGAACACATGAAAATCAGAAAAGATTTATTTTTCATAATCTGATCTTTCAGAGTGAAATGCTGGAATTTGCTACAGATCATGAGGTTACAAAGTTCTGTAGAAGTCAGAAAGTGTGAAATTTTCGCAAATGGCTCATTCTGCCCCTCTTTTTCCATATTTTTACATATGGACATTACAGGAAATTGTGAATTTAAGTGATGACACCCTAAATAACCACACCAATTAAATCCAGAACATGGTGCATAGTAACTTTTTTTTTTTTTGACAACTTTAACAAAAGTTAGCAATGCTGTATTTCAACATTATTGGTATTAGTTTGTATGTCCATCGAAGGTCTGGGGGCATCGCCTGACACAGAGTGGCTCCCAGCCACTCCCGTCCACCACGTTAACCTCGTGGTAAATCACTATGTCGATGGTGCCACCTCTGGTAAGTATTCCATATTGTATTTCTTTTTTTGGTAGTTCACAGTCCGTGCTCCCTCTCTTCTGCATAATGACGACACATCTTTTAAATGTTGTGGGTTTTTTTTCTGACACGAAGGGCGGGTAGGGGGGAAAACCCAAAACCTCTACGAGGAGACATCTTTAAGGCGGAGGGTTCTGCAGCAGCGCTCCGCGGCGCATCCGCCAGGAAAGGGAAAGGGTCTTTCCCACGGGCAGGATCCGACCCTGTCCCTGCGGTGCGCCGAGGCAGGCAGGGAGGGAGCCCCAGCGCCCCCGGGAGGCCGTACGAAGCCGCCTGCGCGCCGTGTCCGCTCGGGCGCCGCTACGCTCATCCGAGCGCTGCCGGCGCTCCCGTCATCCCCCGCTAGGCTGCGATTGGCGGAGCGCTACACTGACGGCATTGGCCAGGGCTGCCCTGCCGGTCACGGGTTGGGCGGCGGTGCTGACGACACTGTCGCGTCTGAGATTGCCGGGTCTGCGATTGGCTCAGGGTGCCATTATAAAGCTCCCCCGTGAGGAGGCGCCCCTTTTCCTCCCTGGCGGCCTAAGGTGCTCTGTCCTTCAACTGAAGCTAAGGCCGTCCCACCCCGGCGACTGGCACCGCGCCCCCACCATGGCCTCCGTCTCCGAGCTCGCCTGCATCTACTCCGCTCTCATCCTGCACGACGACGAGGTCACCGTCACGGTGAGTGCGGGCCCCGGCCCCGCCGGCACAAGATGGCGGCGTGCCGCGGCATGGCGGGCGGCGCGGCGGGCCCGGCCCGGCCCGGGCTGGCTGCTGAGCGCCTCTCTCGTTGCAGGAGGACAAGATCAACGCGCTCATCAAGGCGGCCGGAGTGAACGTGGAGCCGTTTTGGCCGGGCCTCTTCGCGAAGGTGGGCGAGGCGGAGCGCCGGGCGGGCTGAGGGCTGGCCGCAGCGGGGCTGCCTCGGGCATCCGCTCCCCTCGGGAGCGAGGGGAGAAGGCAGGGGCGGCGGGAAGCGTGTGGGGCCGCCCCCGTGGCGGTGGGGGGGAGCTCTGGGTGCGGACCGCACCTAAACAGGGGCTCCCCGGCCGTGCTCACCCGGGCAGCAGGCCCATGCGCGTGTAACTTCGAAAGGCGGCTTTTAACGAAGGTAAAAAGCCCTGAGTTATGGTGACTCCGCTGGTGGGAGCGAGGCAGGTCGCCGCTTTGTCATGCTGTGGTTGCATTGCCATGCTCGTGGCGTGACTTGGCAGGTGGACGGGGCTGAAGCAAAGCTGCCCCGCGCACCCCGTGTTAACGAGGCTTTACCGCTGCTTGTTCTCCTCAGGCTCTAGCTAACATCGACATCGGAAGCCTGATCTGTAACGTAGGAGCTGGTGGTGGTGGTGCTCCAGCTGCAGCTGCTCCTGCTGGTGGCGCTGCGCCTGCGGGCGGTGCTGCCCCTGGTAAGTGGGCTTCTGTGCCCAGTATAGTCATCTTCAGCTGGAAGAAATACTTGGTTGAAAAGCTACTTACCAGCTTGAGAGTCAGCTTGGCTCTTCCTCTTGCAATTTTAACGTGGTTTGTGCTTTGTAGTGTGCACGTGGGTGTTTTAGAGCAAAACAGACCCTCACCTTTAGAAAGGCTGGAATTGCACTTTGAGTCAGTGTATAGAATTAGTACTAGCTCAGAACTAAGGCTGATCTTTCTGTCATCACCATTGCCTCGTGATGGCTCAAGTGAGAGCAGCTGCTTTTTAAAGCTTTTCAGATTTGATAGGAATTAATTTTGAAGGCACAAAACCACTTTCCTAGTAGTAGAAACACTGGTTTCCTTGGGCTGTTATTTGAACTTGTTAGGCTTGCTCAGGTCTTGCTTCTTGACATTAATTATTGTATGTGAAATCACCTGTCACATGTGACTCTTAAGAGCCGATAAAATGGAATAATCCTGATTCCTCTTTCCTTTATAGCTGAGGAGAAGAAAGAAGAGGAAAAGAAAGAAGAATCAGAGGAATCTGATGATGACATGGGCTTTGGTCTTTTTGACTAATTAGTTTTGTACCTGTCTGTAATAAAGAACATTTAAATATACTCTTGTCTCTAATATGGATGTATGTGAAGGGGAGTGGATGAAGGATGGTTATGGTACCTGCAGGTAGCAAACCCACTGTCATCACATGTTAATCAAGGGTTTTACAACTTTCTGTGTCGGATCTTCACACTTGGCGTGGGCATAGCACGGTGACAGGTAAGGCTGCTAATCTCATTCACAGCATATGGACAAAGGCGGAAGTGCAGCCCGGGTGAGCGTGGCATGCGGTAACAGCCTGGCAGGTGCAGGATGTGGTTGTATTCAGAAGTGCTGCAGTGTCTTGGTGAAGCTCTTAATGCTTTAGCAACAGTGCAGCTTCCGCCAGGTGACTTCTAGTACTGGGTAATTTAACCTGTTCAGGGGCAGCTACAGGCTGTGGCACAGTAGGGATTGTGCACACTTTGCAGCAGAGGATGGTTGTTGAGCCTGAAGCCTTTTTTCCCAGTCTGAAATTCTCAAAGGCCCTTGTTGGAGGCTGCGATAGTATTTATTAATGAGTAGATCTAATTTAAAAGCGGAGTGAGCTGGGCACCAAGCCTAGGTTGTGTATGGCGTGTAATTTTTTTGCCTTTCCAGAAAAAGGGAGCACCTCTGGAAACTGCAGAAACGGCGTTGAAGGGTTGGTATGGAAGATGTGTAACTTCACATATAAAAGGAGTAACTGAATAAAAGTATGTCATTCTAAAATAACTCTTGAACAGGACATTTCCTGAGCAACTGAGCAAGGTAAGGGCTGCCGTTATCTAATGTGTATTCTACAGTAGTAAATGAGAATTGCACATTAGCAGAACGTTCAAGTGGGTAAGAAGGACCCCAGAGGTGTGTAGGAGGGTTGTTCCACCTCTAGACCCACCATGGAAGCCTGCTGCACTGTCCCATGTTCCCAGAATGCTGGAGCTCATGTCTTTTGAAAGATGCAGACACCCATGGAAGAATTCAAAAACTCTTAAGGGGAGTATAAGGAGTGACACCAAGTAATGAGCCACTTACACAGATGAGAACACTGACTTGTTCTTGTGTGCCAGAGTTGGAGGAAAAACTGCTCTCTGGAAACTACTTACATCTTGGATTTCCCCCTTGGCTGTGTACTATTGCCCATTAAGTCGTGCATACGTGAATTCTTAAAAGCTTGTGGATTAGGGTAGGGGGAAAAATTCTACACAGAGAAAACTCACAGTAGTTTCTTATGCAGTGCATGCACACACAAAATAATATACCCAGAATTTCACTGGTAACACCTTTTTAATAGGTCAAAGTAACTGTACAGTTCATTATATTCTTCCTGAGAATAATTTATATCCCTCAACAGCAAAAAGGGAGCGTGGATTTTATTTTAACAGAACAGATGGCATAACTGGAAAACCAAGGAAAATCTAATTACACTGCTCTACTGTAACTTGTCCCAGGCAAGATAGACAAAAGGATGGGTTAGTTAACTACAGTGGGTTTAAAATATTCAACATGGCTTTAATCTGTTTTTATAAATTATATAAAAATGGGGGACATGAATGGTTACAGAACTCTAAATGCAGCTCTGAATTGCTCTGGTACAAAGCAGCATTTTTGCTTCCAAGGAAAACAACGTTGCTACAAAAGAACTGGCACATTATTCTGGTGAAAAAGATGAGTTTTCAGTCGTGTTCTACAGCTAGTTCCAAACAAATGCTTCACACATTCACATAAAAGTAAAAGGCAGGAAGATGAAGAGGGCTTTAGTTTTGTCTTGAAATGACTGAAGTCTTGAAAATATAGCTTTTTATTCTTTCTCTGTAAATTGTGATTAGCATATTGCGACGTAAGTGTTCTAATAAAAAAATTCCAGTCTGGATAGTTCATATACTGTGGGCAAGAATTCTCAGCCCTGAGGTTTCCCCGAATTCTTCACTTCACAATATCGTTCTTGGATCTGCTGCTCGGACGGTTCTGGCTCTGAGACCGTAACCCTGTGGCAGCTCTAGGCTAAGTGTGTCCCATGCGATGGTATAAAACTGAAGTGCGCTCCATAGCTGTGATTTCCCGAGGACTTCTGTACAGACTTCATCTTGTGATAATGCCACGTTTTGAATCCCAGACCAGCTTGGCCTTATGATAAAAACTTGGTTAAACTTTTGTAATGAGAGAGAACCAACAGCTGTCAGTCAGGTCTGCTGAAGCAAGAGGCGCTGGCAAGCCAGGACTACACTGGGTTAATCCTCACTGCTGGTGGAAGGTGAAATAACATCCTTTCGCAAGCAGAATTCTTAGTCTGATGAAACTCTTCCCTCAGTACTTAGTGCGGTCTGGACTGACTGATCATTTTCAGTCTGGCTTGATCAATAACATCCAGCAAGTTTTTGGCATCCACTGCCAGAGCATGAGCAGCTGTCAGCATTTGCTTTTTGTACTCCTGCTGCAAGCTGGTCATGACATACTGCTGTGCCAGTTTCATCTTGTTAATGAGCTCGGCCAAGTCTGAGTTCAGCAGCTTCTGTGCCATCTCAATCTGGAACAAGAAGATTCAGTCAACTCTCACTTGTTAGAAGCACTGCACCCGTGACAGCACCACTACAGAGCAGCAGCGCTGTCTACCTGCCCTCAATAGCCCCTGCTTGAGCTTTCTGATCGAAGCTGGGCCAGTTCTCTGGGCATCACACAGAGCTGCTGGAATCTTGGCGCCTGCTGCTGTGCTGCGTGGACATCATGAGCAGCCTTGTCAGCTGCTGAGCTGCCTGCCTTTATAAACAGCACTGAGACCCAAACTGCTGGTAAGGAATTTGAACCCAGGTTGAAGAATTAACACCTTGTTCTAGGTTTCCAGGTCCCTAATTAGCATCACCTTTTTTATTACTATTATTAAAGTAGCTCTAAAGCAGTAAAAAATAAAACAGGTCAAGAACCTGGATACAGGTTACTTAGCAGAACCAAACAGCTGAAGTCAGGATGATTCTCTAAGGTGGCACTTAAAGACCCATCCTCCAGCTTTCTCATTATCACACTCATTGAAGGTTTTGAAGGAAAACAGTTTTACTCCTGACTCATGAACTTCAGTGAAAAGATCTCAGTCACTTCTCATCCAGAATTAGGTTGTTGTTATAGGATCTCTCATCAAAACCTTCCAGCTGCACCAAGCTATGCTCAGTTACCCATTCAATGACTTTGTGAGCTGTAGTTTAATGAAAGATTAAACTTGCACTAAGTTCCATGTTAGCACTGCTAACGGTTTTCATGTCAACTTCATATGTGCACGTGTTGTATGCTCTTCAATTACATCCAGTTTGAGCGGCTTCACTGAAGTCAATACAAGCCTGCGTCCACACAGCAAACGGATTCTAATAAAATTAATTTCACAATGATTTACGTGAGGGCTCGTGCTGCTTAGTGAGTCAAAACACGTCCAGGCAGCGGTCCTGGCTGGGGCTAACTTGAAATGTAAGAGCCTGAGCATCAGGTGAGGGGAGCTCTACGTACCTCTCTGTGGGTGCTTGCAGGAAGCACGGGGAGGGTCTCGTCTACCGTTGCCAGTAAGGTTCTTAACGCCAAACCAACCTCCTAAGAAAAACAAGCAATTAAGAAAATAATGTTTAAAAACTTGGAATGAATGGATGAGGGACTTGTAGCCAGAGTGCAGGAAGCAACCGATACACTTGATCCCTTGTCTGGGTAGGGAGTTAGAAAACCCCACTTATGATTCCATGTTTCACCATCAAAACAAAATGCCAAAAGGGTTAATTAAAAAAAGTGCTTTTTAAAAAGCGGAATGTAGATAAGATAGCGCACAACTCGCTGCCCCTGGCTAAGCACAGGCAAGCTGGGGTATAAAAGCACCGTTTCCCACAATACCGTTAACAGTATCCAACGCTCCAGCACCTGAACCACAAGTCACTCCCCCCGCCGCAAACACAAAAAGCTTTTCTACTTCCAACTTTCCAGAAACCTTCTCCTGTGCCACTTGACGACCTTGTTCAGGAGCGAAACAAAACAGTGATTTTAGGAATTCCCTCCATACCTTTACCATGGGTACATACTCCTCCGGCGGAGCTGGCTGTATTTTACTGGACATTTCTATGACCGCTTTCACCAGCCCAGTTACATTCTCGTAGACTTTGTCGTTGGAGCGGTCCAGGTTGGCCGTAGGAGGAGGGCTGATCTCCTGCGGCTGAATCTGGAAGCAGAGAGGGGTGGTTTAACCTCCTGTCCCCAGCAGATGGGGCTCAGCAACTTCCCAACCTCTGCAGAGCGCCCGGAAGGTCTCATATTCACAACAGCCCCCCCCACCCCCACCTGGTCCAGCTGGGTCCCCCGTCCTGGCTGAGCACGCTTGAACTTGGATCTAAAGGAAGTTTCCTTTAGTTCTTCTGACTGAACCTGATCTGTGGAATGACACTGGGGAATTTTCACCAGGATTTCCCTGAAGAGCTTCCAGTCTAGCTCCCACAACAGAGAAGAAAATAATTTGAGGAGCGAGGAGCACAGAGTACTTGACACCTCTAAATGGTTCAGTACAAGTCCTGCTGCTAAGGCAACAGGTATCGGGTCCCTCGTTCCGGAAAGTTTTTTTGTGCTCCAAAACAGTGTCAGAGTACATAGTTAACATACTGCTATAGTAAAGAGAGAATATTGCAGTACATATTATTGTTTTGTTAGTGAAAACAGCAGATTAAGAAAAACGGTGTCACCAGTACAGGTGGGAAACACCAAGTGTTTTCAGTTTGTTTCCAATAAGTCAGAAGAAACCCAATAGGTTAAAAATCCTGTAGTCCTTAACTGAAGCAAAACTGCCATTCAGTCAGATCTGGCTACAGTTAAACCCAAGAGAGCCCGAAATAATCCTGGGTCAGAAAATAAAGAAACTTTGAAAAGTTCCTCTGTAAGGCCCTCAGTATCCTGAACTGAAAAACTACAAGCATCCCCATCCCCTGCAGCCCTTCGCTACTATGGGATGCCCAAGTGACCACTCAGTGGGAGCAGAAGGTTAATAAATTGCTTATTTCCTACTGGACACAGAGCGAACATCCACCCTGTTGATCTGAGATGGCTCACGGCATGAAATGAGTCATAGAATCACAGAATGTTTTGGGTTGGAAGGGACCTTTAGAGGTCATTCAGTCCAACCCACCTGCAGTGAGCAGGGACATCTTCAACTAGATCAGGTTGCTCAGAGCCCCGTCCAACCTGACCTGGAATGTTTCTAGGGACCCAGCCCACTGCACTGGGTTACTACTGGTTCTCACAACTGGTCCTACCTACAGAAGTGTTTCACTGGAAGCACCCGAGATCCTGCCCTGATGAAACTATAAAATACTTGGATGAAACTTTGTCTAAGGAAGGAGTGCAGGATTTAGTGCGAAGTGATTCAATTTTGTTGCATTTCACTAAGTGGGTACTGACAGCTATTACAGAGATTCAGTCTAGTGTGTTGCTCAGAAAATACCTTAGGAAAAAGCACATTGTAATTGCCTCAATCACCGGTGAAAGGTTGTGATTCGAACTGGTTTCAGCAATCGAGAAGTTAAAAACAGTCATCTGGCAAAGTCACATGCAAAGACATTTTGGAATAGGGCACGTACACACACGCTCACGCACTGCTTACCCTCCATGGCTATGGTTGAGCAGAATGTGGGGGAAGGTTAAAGAAATTTACCAAAAGAAGGGAAAAAAGAAAAACAGTATTAATAAAACTCAGCAGGAAAAAAACCAAACCAAAACCAAAACATGTGTAGCAATAAGAGACCAGTTAAAAAGCCTGCAACAAAAATGCATCCTCAACAGTATCGGCAATCACTCATGTTAGCTCTTGGTCCATTTGTTATGGAAGCACCACTGTGTGCTGACGACCTGCTGTGTGCCCGCGTAGGAAGTGGAAGTATTTGCCATGCACCCATGCTTACTTTTGACTAAACACATGGGGAAGAGATCATGCAAAGCTTGACAGGAGCAAGCCAGCCTGGCGAGCAGCAAAGTGGTGAATAGAGCAGAGGGCCTCTGCAACGGTGGGGAACAGCATGTCCTGTGTGACCCTCGTCCCTCTACACAAACAATCAATAGATTTAAGAAAATGTTGCATTCGTTTTTTCTGACTTTTTTTTTTTCTCCTGTAGAACGGTCATGATAGGAAATACATGGTCTTCTAACTGTGCAGCTCCTGTTCACGATGACTTACCACAGTTGCGGTAAAGAACTACCAAGAACCCATTCTAGATGGATTATGGCCAGCCCCCTTAATTCCTCCAGCCAGGCCCTAACGTTTCAAGAGGATGGACATCTGCGTTTCTCAACACTGGATTTTTTTTGTTTATATACCCAACATCCACACTATCGCTCTGCAGACTATGAAGTCAGGAGTGTCTTTGTGTGGAGCGGCTGACTTTGCCTCAGCAAGTAACACAAAACCATGGATTGCCCGGTGCATGCTCTAAAGGCTCCTGAGGGCAAGCAGGTCAAATCCCCTTATTTTCATTTGTATTCTGCAGACAAGGGAGACTGAAATGGGAGTCTGAAATGGGTGCACAGAAAAGGGAGTCTGAAATGAACCCTGGAATCTTCAGTTTAGGACTGCAGACATTAACAAAGCTATACACTATTAAAAAATAATGGCCTGTTTTCTTGAAGAGGCATAAAACAAACCAATTTCAGGAAACTCTTGACAGAACAAACAAAATCAGCCCTCATTTTCTACTGAAGAAGCTATTTAGTACATGAATCTTTTTCACTTCTTATTACTGATGACTTTGGCTGCTCAGGTTTGTTTGTTGTCAGAAGGATGTATTTCAGAAAACAGTTTTCATGTTCCAGTGTCAGCATTTAGAAAGGACATTTTATAGAAGCCAAGTAACATCTGTTACTGCTTTTTGACATTTTCTGAGGCTTGGCAGCTTCAAAAGCACTGGCATCAGTTTATAGTACATAATCCAGCTCAAATTCACCACTGCTGTCTGTTTATGTTGGTTCTTAAATATTCCAATAATCTCAGAACAGGAGAGCAAGAGTGGGACAGGCAGGCAGGGGCTGAGATCAATTTGTGCTAAACATATTTGCTTTGATGGCAAGTTTTGAATTTTGTGGTCAGAATAACTGGATTTTTTTCTGTATTTTCTTAAACCACCTAAAATAAATGTTGCTTATCACAACAGCTGCGTCTACCACAACATGGATTCCCATTCTTTACTGCAGGCTTGGCAGGGCTTAGATTAGCCCCTCCTTCCATGAGAAGCTGCACCGTTAGCACTAGCTGTTGCACCACTGTAGGGATTGCCCCGGTATATTTGCAGAAGCCTGTGCTCTAATGCAGACCCCATCTTTCTCCTCTTGGGAAGTAGCTGGAACACAAATACATCACCTCCCTGGGCGCTGCTCAGGGCATCAGCTGACAGAATGGGAGCAGCAGGAGGAGTGATCCTGCTTTAATGCTCTGGTCAGTAATACCGCCGTCAGACCAACAGCCTTTGTGGGGGAGCTGCAAAGGTTGTGAAATAATAAAACAGCGACATAAATAAATCAGCTGCATTTCTGTTAGAGTATTACTGACAGAGAATTCCCCAAAACTATTATATCTAGCTGCTGGAAGCTGCTAGCATCAGAAATAGCTCCACTGGTTCCCCTCAGGAGGCCCTGAGGTCACTCGGGTTTCTGTTTCCTGAAGATTAGAAAGGTAACGGAGTCCCAAAGGCCCAGAACAACACCTAGTGACACGATTTTAAAAGTAACTGACATACTAAGGAGCAGTTCCATGGACACTGACTGCAACAGGGGACAGGATGCTGTGTTTCACAGCACCCTGCAGCATCTCTGCTAGAAAATGGTGAAGTTTCACTTTTGGCTTTATTGTCTATTTACTGGAGGTGAAACAGCACATTAGAAAGTTTCTCACTCACAGGTCAGAGAGCCCATTTCCCCTCTGCCCTTGCTCCCCAGCGCTAGCAGGGTTTTAGGCGCCTTGGTGCTGCAGCAAGAGCTTTTTTCAGCACCACAGTTCAGACGCGTCCCACTTCTCTGTGACAGAGGACAGGAGACTTTGGTACCACCTGAGTAACACGGAACCCTGGTGTGCTCCTTCCTGCTTAACAAAGCTGCTGGGTCCATACAGGAGATCTCATACGCTCTTCAAACCAGAAATAAGCTCACCTGGGAAAGGTTCTAGGTGAGGAACTTGCTGAATCACAGTAATGGAGGATATGAGCCTACCAGTTAACTCCCTGCTTCCCTGGAGAGCTGCCAGTGCATGTGTGCCCCATGACAACATTTCCTTGGAAGTTTAGTTGCTTTTGCTTTCCACGGTCTCTACTCCAGGAACCGCAAACTATCTCAGAGGGGTAGTGTTTAATTTTCTGAAGCATGATTCATGTGACACTGAGGAATGTACCTTCACGCCTTCATTGTAGCTGTCCACAGGGCTGTTCAGGCTGGCAAGGCTGCCCAAATGGCTGGGGGCTCCAGGGCGGGGAGGTTTCTTTGGCGGAGCTGCATGATCTGGTAACAGAAACAATTTGCGTTTTTTAAAGGACCGACATATCAGATGTGCCTGCATAATTTTGGTCTGTCAACACTAAAAAGGATACATGTGCTTTACTGTACTAGCAGAAGAAGAGTATGTCTTAATGTGTCTTACAGTAAATCCACTGTTTGAAGGAGCTACACTTTAATCTATATTTCTGCTGAAGAAATATGTTGTACAAAGGGGTGACACATGCTGCATATGTCTAGGAAAATTGGACTTCTTCATGGCAGAAACCCTGGGTGTGATTCACTTTGAGAAACCTAAATTTAGGTGTCTACTTTTGGTTTACATGTCTGAACTCCACACATGGTGAAGTCCTACACGGTGACTCAGCTTCCACCAGACACTTCCCGCTGTTGATGAAACACTTTCTCAGCTTTGCTGACTACATCTCCAGGGACTGCACGGGGGTTGAAACAAATAGTGCACCGAAACACCTATGTGTCTGGAACTGAATCCACCCTGGCATGAAAATACCGGCAAAAGTCTTTGTGCAGTACTGCTGCTAGAAAACTTGTAATGAAGGATTCAAGATGACGGCATGTGAATTTACCACTTACCTGGTTTACCCACAGGTTGATATATGTGCTGGTTACCAGCCTATAAAATAAAATATACATTTAGATTAGTTATTACAGTGCTCACAACTTTCATCGGCACAGTCTCAAACACTGACTGTAGTCAGTTCTCAGCGCATTTCCCCACAGTTAAAAACACATCCCAATTCACCATCACTAGATAAGCTCCTAACTACAGGTATACTACTTATACAGTAAGCAAAGAATTTTCATTTATTCTGTGCTGCTCACAACAGACCTGGCCTCTACATTACAGTTTATCCTTCATTACTAATCAAATGTGGTGGTATATTCACAATCTTTTTTAGTTTGTATTCAGAGATCGAACTGAAGAAGTCATGGTGGTGAAGAAATGGCAGTGCAACAATTACAAGACTAAGGTATTTCTGCGCTGCTAAATGGTTTCCATAATGCCAACAGATTTCTAAGCTGCTTTACTTTTTGGTTTTGTTGCAAAGCTCTTAGTCAAGGTCAATTTTCTTACTCATCTGCAAGTATTTAATGATAGATTGAAGTGACTTTCCTTGTTAATTATATTTATACAACCTTCTTCCCAATCTCAGTTGCCAAGGTGAGCAGCTCCGCTGCCAGCACGACTGGCAGCAGAGCGCTCTACCACTGTGCACAGGGGGGTTTCCTGAACTGGGGGAACTTCGGGGGAGTGGAGAGACCCACCAGGAGCCCACAGCTTGTGCCACAGCGGCGGAGGAGACCTGGGCAGGGCCAGGAACAACAGCAGCCAAGCCCCCACACCTATAAAGGAAACCCCTAGTGAGTGCTAGAGACCAGGAGTGCTGCCAGCAGGGTGGGCAAAGACTGCAGCGCAGCAGTTTGCACAGCTCGAGCAGGGAGCAACGGTACCCACCCGGCAGAAGGCCATGGCCTGTCCAGGCTCTGCACCCACCACGACTGACGCAGCTCCCCAGACGGAGCTCCGGGGGGAACACGCTGCCGCCCAGGTGTCCGGCTGCAGGGTGTGCCCTGCCCGTGTGCCGGTACCGGGCGGCAGCAGCCAGCACACCTGGGGGAGCTGCGCCCGGGTAGGGGAGCTCCTCGCTGCCGACAGAGCTCCGGGAGGAGGCGAGTAGGCCGAGGGGTGTCAGGGAGAGCGGGAGAGAGACGGACTGCTGGAACCGCACCCTGCCTTCCCTGGCACAGGCCCGGCAGGCAGAGAGGATGCATGTTAGGGAGGATCCCCCATCCCCTCTGCCCCTGGCTGAGCACAGGGACTTAAGGGATGGGGGCAACGGCGACAAGTTCCTGCCTGGCACAGCAGGCGCGTCTCCTCCGTGACTCTCCCACCTTCCCAGGTGCCCTTGCATAATAGGTACGAGGCTCTGCAAGTGGTACCAAACAATGACGAGGATGATGGTTCATCTTTGTTGGAGGAGTCACCAAGGCTAAGTCAGCCCACGCCCTGCATCAAAACCACAAGGAGCACAAGTAGTGTTCTGCAGGGAATGATGGAAGAAACAACACGACCCAGCAGATCAATACCCGGCTCTGTGACTGGTGTCACAGGCAGAATTTTGGGTTTTTTCATCATGGATTTGTCTACATGACACCAGGCCTGCTGGTGACACACGGGATACACCTGCCTCAAAAGGGGAAAAGGATCTTTGCATAGGAGTTAGGGCTCATCGAGGGAGCTTTAAACTAGATTTGTAGGGGGGCAAAGGGATAAAACCAGGCCTGCTAGAGATGCAATGCTTGAGGGATGGTGTGCTAGTGAGGTCCTTCAGTCTGCTCCACGATGTGCTCAGTACTCTGGAGCACATTTGAAATGTCTGTATACTGATGTGCACAGCATGAGGAATAAGCAAGAGGAGTTAGAAGCTTTGGCCCAGTCCTGGAGCTACAACATCATTGGCATAAGCAAAACCTGGTGGGATGGGTCCTGTGACTGGGGTGCAGTTCTAGGCTCTTCAGGAGGAATAGGCAGGGCAGATGAGGTCGGTGTGTGTGTGGCACTCTGTGTAAGGAAGGGTTGGATTTTATGCCGCTTACAGTTGGTGATGACACGGTTGAGATGGGCCAGGTAAGGATGAAAGGGAAAGCAAACAAAGCAGATGTTGCTGTGGGACTCAGCCAGGTGTGAGACCTCCCAGCCAGCCAGGATGATGACACTGATGATTTGTTCTACAAGGAGTTATGGGATATCTCCAGATCAACTGCCCTTGTCCTTATGGGTTAGTTTAAATTCCCAGACATCAACTGGGAATGTCACACAGCAGACTCAAACAGGTCCAGGAAATTTCTGAAGCACACTGCAGAGAGATAACTTCTTGGTGCGGGTTCTAAGGGAGCCAGCTAGGAAAAGTGCCCTCCTAGATTTGTTGTTTGTAAACAGAGAAGGACTCGTGGGTGAGGTGGTGATTGGTGGCTGCCTTGGTCACAGTGACCATGAAGCAGCTGAGTTTCAAATTGCTGGCAGTAGGAGAAAAACTGCCAGCAAAACTTCAACCCTGGACATGGGGAGAGCAGTCTGAAGGACTGGCTGCTGAAGGAGCTAGTTAGTAAGGTCTCCTGGGAATCTGCTTGTGAAGGTAGTGGGGTCCATGAATGATGGTCACTTTTTAAGAGCCATCTCTTAAGACCGCAGGAGCAGGCAATTCCAAAGTGTAGGAAGACAAGGAAGAGGAGCAGAAGGCTGGCTTGGCTAAGCAGGGATCTTCTTCTAGAACTTAGGTGCAAAAGAAAAGTGTATGGACACTGGAAGCAAGGACAGGCGACGCAGAAGGACTACAGAGATGCTGCTCACCACTGTAGGGAGAACGTTCATGCGGCCAAAGCTCAATTAGAGTTCAAGCTGCCCAGACTGTGAAGGGCAACAAAAACGTTTTTTTTTTATAAAATTTTTAAACGTGTTAACAGCAAAAGGAGGATCAGAGTTAACATTGGTCCATTGATTCATGGGGTCGGTCACCTCATAAATAAGGACATAGACAAAGCAGAAACACTTAATGCCTTCTTCACATCTGTCTTCAACACTGATTATGGGCCCCGGAACTCCCAGAGCCCTGGGATGGAAGACTGTGACTGGAGGGATGATAAACTCCCAGCTGACTCTTAACTTGTTCGAGATTTGCTGCTTAGGCTGGATGAACACGTCTATGGGGCCCGACTGGATTAATCCGAGGGTACTGAAAGAGCTGGCTGGTGTTATTGTGGGACGTCTCCCCATTATTTTTCAATGGTCTTGGGAGTCTGGAGAAGTCCCAGCTGACTGGAAGCTGGCAAATGTTGACCCTATTTTCAAGAAGGGTAAGAATGAAGATCCTGGTAATAACAGGCCTGTCAGTCTCACTGCAGTGCCTGGTAAAATTATGGAGAAGGTTATTCTGGGAGTTACTGAAAAACACCTGAGAGGCAACACAGTCACTGGCCATGGCCAGCACAGGTTCCTGAGGGGAAAGTCCTGCTTAACCAATTTAATTTGCTTTTATGACAAGGCCATCCATCTAGTTGACCAAGGGAAGCCAGTAGATGTAGTTTTGGATTTTAGCAAAGCTTTTGATACTCTCTCTCATGGCAGCCTTCTGGACAAAGTGTCCAGCACACAGCTAGACAAGTCCATAATACCTTGGGTGAGCAGTTGGCTGATGGGTCAGGCTTGAAGAGTTATAGTAAATGGGGTTACATCAGGCTGATGGTCAGTCACCAGTGGGGTTCGCCAGGGCTCAATGTTAGGGCTAGTGCTCTTTAATGTTATTATAAAAGATCTGGACACACTAATCGAATGTACATTAAGTAAATTTGCCAATGATACTAAACTAGGAGGAGCTGTGGACTCCACTGAGGTTAGAGAGGCCTTACAGAGAGATCTGGGTAGACTAGAGAGCTGGGCAATCACCAACTGTATGAAATTTAACATGACCAAGTGCCAGATTCTCCATCTGAGACAGGGTAATCCTGTTTACGCATAAAAACTGGGGGATGAGAGGCTGGAGAGCAGCCCTGTGGAAAGAGATCTGGGGGTTTGGGTTGATGGCAAGTAGAAAATCAGGCAACAGTGTGCCCTGGCAGCCAAAAGGGCCAACCATGTCCTGGGGTGCACCAAGCACAGCGTAGGTAGCCAGTCGAGGGAGGTGACTGTCCCGCTCTGCACCACACTGATGCATCCCCTCCTCAAGTACGGTGTGCAGTTCAATATAAGAAGGACATCAAACTGTTAGAGTGTGCCCAGAGGAGGGCGACCAAGATGGTGAAAGGCCTCAAGGGCAGGACTTAGGAGGAGCGAGGAGTGGCTGAGGTCACTTGGCTTGTTCAGCTTGGAGAAGAGAAGGCTGAGGGATGACCTCACTGCAGTCTATACCTTCCTCAAGCGGGGCAGCAGAGGGGGAGGTGCTGATCTCTCTCTGGTGACCAGTGGCAGGACATGAGGAAATGGAACGAAGCAGCATCAGGGAACGTTCAGACTAGACATTAGGAAAAGGTTCTTCACAGAGAGGGTGGTCGGTCACTGGAACAGGCCCCCAAGGGAAGTGGTCATGGCACCAGGCCTGTCAGAGTTCAAGGAGCATCTGGATGATGCTTTTAGTCATATGGTTCAGTTTTAGGTAGTCCTGTGAGGAGCAGGCAGTTGGACTTGATGACGCTTATGGGTTCCTTCCAATATGAGATATTCTATCATTCCATGAAAGATGAAAATCTGTTTGGTCACAAGCAAATTAATACTTTACACAAAACTTGCAGTTGTCGTGTCATAGAAAGCATTCCAATCCCAACAGAGTCACGTTTTATGCAAGCATATCTGTCTAAAGGAGTTTGCATTGCAAGTAAACAAAACACTGAAGGCAGTTAGAATTTAATAGGTCTAGTATTGAAACATCTCAAAAAGGCATTTATTTATAAAAAGCATTTTCTGCAAAGTCAGAATAATTCTTCGTGTCAGACCTAAGGAAGGTTGCTTTTTCAACACTTTGAAGGTGACATCCAGACAGCTTAGGATTCACTTTTAATGGTACAAAAGCACAGGATTTGCTTCAATTCACCTCAGCTATGAATTGATGATATGCTATCCTAAATCACTGTCTAAGAATAATTCATTAACTTTCTTTTCTGACCTTTTAAGCAACTGTTTTTGAGTGTCTCATATTTTCTGTTTTCAGAAACACACACAGGCAACAGGGACAATAGCAGTACACTTACTATTCCTTAGATTCTAACTCCACCATCACCACATTTCAGTGCTACGTGACTGTGAGGATACCAAGCAGCTTGCCCAACAGCATGCAGAAAGTCTGCACGAGATCCTCTGAACTGAATCAAGAAGCTCATGCCTTGCAACCAACTCGTTAACAAACTTGAAGCATACTCATGATTGTAGTTCAGCATTTATTCAAAGCTTCAGCCTGCCATTTTTAGAAATTCATGTTACGGTTTTAAAATGACAGACAGGTCTGACAATGGCTCCTATGGCTCAGGCTGCCTAGCACTTCATGCGGCCTGCTTTCAGCTGCTCAAAAATTTTTCAGTTTTTAACTTTATGAACTGAAAATTCCCACACTAACTCTCCTTTAAGCTCATTCTTACCAGTTTGCTGTGGAAAACTGTGTCAAGAAGCACAACTTCCAGAAAGTACTGTCCCATAAAAATGCATAGGGAGAAACCTGAAGTCCTTCTAAGCTTCACAGGTGATATTCTATCAACTTATACTTCAGAGTGGAAACGTGATGGCTAGAAATAAAGGACCGCATTCACCCTGCCTACTCCAAATATGTAAATACGGACTTGAAAAAATCAAATTTCACTTTCAGGAACCAGGAGTAGAAATCAAAGATCCAAAGCCCTGAAACTCTTTCTGCTGTCACCACGAACCTCTGAAACCCACTGGCCGAGCATCTCGCATACTGCCATACAACTGCCCTCACTAGTTAGAAAAAACATCTGCTTTCTGCCAGCACCGTCAGTCATGTCACTAACTTTGATTTGTGTTGCTAACCTGACTATTTCAAATCTGGTAACTCTGGGGGGAAAGAAAGGAGGGAAGAGAGGGAGGAGAGTAAAATTCCACTGAAGGAATTCTTGCATTTTGACTTCCAGAAAATTGCATGTTAAAAGTGTATGCCAAAAGAGTGTGCACAAAGTTATACAGCCATCTGGTCGTCAGTTAGGAAATACTGAAATGCGTGTGATAGCCTTTAATCTGTACCACCACATCCAAGAACAGGATCGTGTATTACTCCTCCTCCCTCTTACTGTCCCTGAACTGCACAGATGCTGCTGCTCTGACCAGGAATCAGAGCTACTGTGCTTTCTGCTCCCGTTCCAACTACCACAACGACTGCTCAAATAAAAAGTCACTTTGTGGGGAAGACGTAAATGACACCTCAGTGAACTGGATTCTGTCCTCATCACTGTCACAGAAATCTCTGTGTTACACTGGAGAACTATTTATTCAGAGTTCTCCTAGAAATGACTACTGCCTATTTCTCATCCTCTCGATGAAAAATTGAGATTGACTCACAGCAGCATTAGACACTTCCTACTGCAAATGAAGTCAGTCAGAGTTATGTTCTGAATATATTGAGAACGATAAAAATGCAAAATCAAATTCTGGAACTAGGAATGTAGTTATCACAAATTAGAGCTTCTTTTAAAACTCATGTTGTCAATGATCACCAAGTGTTTTCCTCACACTCTTTCAAATGGGGTGTGAAATTGTACTACCTTGTCTGGGAAGACAGGACTTCCCCTACAAGCAATTTGGGATCTGGATGTCGTATTTTTTATTCTAACCCCAGGCAATCTTGCTGAAATCAAGCAGCAGTCAGAGAAAACAGCTGGCTGCAAGAAGCTGTACTTTGAAGCCATTGTCACTGCCAACCACCTGAACCAAACCTCTGACATGACTTCAAAATCTTCAGGTTATCTCAAACCAACTTCATGAGTAGCACAAAATGCAGCGGTACTTTACTTGCTTTTGTATGAAGATCCAACAATAGCAAAGACATAACAGTAACTAATAGTCTTCTCCAATTTAATGGAAAAAAATCTTAGCAGCTTCCAGACCTGAATGTCCCCAGAGACCATGCGGCAGTGTGTCATTCATGTACTCATTCACGATTGTACTTTGGCTGCAAATGCATGAGGAGTCCCTAAATTCTTAGCTAGTGAAGAAATACTGAAGCCAAACTAGGAATTTACAGTTGCATCCCAAATGAACTAAGAAAGTGAATTTAAAACATTAACTATTTTAAAGGTGAACCCTGGGGACAAACAGATGAAGCATCAGGTTTCTATCGTTACCAGTCCCTAGCCTAACCCCTCCCTTCCATCAGTGTGATTCAGAGATTCCAATGGCAACTGAACAATCAGAGAGACGTTTTTAGTTAAACAGACAGGAGTTAAGCCAGTAAAGAAAGAATACCACAGCTGCAGCTGTTGTCTGGCAATAAATGAATGGCTATGGGGTTTATTCCATTTGTTTCATAGCGGAACATTTACCCAAACAGATTTCTGGGCAATACAAAAGTAACATTTACATTCCTTGGGAGAAAACCCTTCAGATATTTAAACAACTCCAAAAGTTATTTTAATCCTGCTTCCTGTTGACAGAACTTTCAGAAAACTATCCACATTTTTAAATAAAAGGCCCAATTATGCAGCACATGAACATTATAAAAATAATTACAACATACTTGTGGGAACATTTTAGTATTTGTTACAACAGCAGCTTCAAGGGGGGGAAAAAAAAACCCCAAACCCCAAACTGCTGCATGAACAAGTTTGCCACGGCTGCTGTGCCCGCAGAAGCTGAGCCTCTTGGAAAGTTACAGAACCATGTAATAATAGTGGAAACGTTTAGCAAAAACTTTAAATCATCTCCCATAATCAAGACAGCGTACAACATGTTCTACCAGGAAACCGGAGAAAGAGTTGGGAGATGGAAAGATCCCACACATACTTACTGGGCCCTGGAGACCTCCGTCCTCTCGGTCGATGCTGCTTCTGGAGAGCCGCACATCGGGTTTCTAAAACAAAAATGAAACATTTAATTCCGTACTCTGCTTACCGATTCACGCGACCTAGGTTTAAAATCATCATAAAGACAGGAAAATACTGTTAAAAATTTGCACTGACAAATACAGATGTCATTTCATTCCAGCCTATACACCCCCGCTGCTGCGACTACACACTTCTGCAACTGCAGCTACTGAAACTCCTGGCAGCCTTCTCGACTGCTTCTCAACCACCCATTCTCAGTGCACGTGTAAAAATGCTTGTTATAAATATTGATAGTACCATTTCCCTAACACAACATTGGAAAACCTGCATTTTAGTTTTCTCAAAGGTAGCAAAAGTTGGTGGTGTTTTTTTTTGTTTTGTTTTTTTTTAAATTGTTTGCTTCCCAGCAGCAAAATTTCAACCGCGGGATGAGAAACGCTGCGCATTAATTCCCGCTTCCTGCCTGAGGACGGCTTATATGTACTTGGCTCCCTCTCCAAGCCTGCAAATGGGGCCAATTACTGGAGCTCTTTAAACACTGCATTTGGATACAGAAAGCTAATAAAGACATCCAGATGCACTGTTCTCCTGATACAAGCAACAAACTAATTTCTATTATATGTGTTTTAAATGAGATATAGGAACCTGGGGCTCAGTTGATTTAAAAAGTAAAAATAAGGCCATGCCAAATTTTTTTCAGACAGAAACTGGTAATTTTCTTAATCTCCCCAGAAAATCCACGTTATACATATTCTTCAATGACAACATTAATTACATGCAAGGACAAAGGAAGAGTGGATGTGAAACAAAGATTAACACTGATCTGAAGAAGTACGTTCAGCAAAATGAGGGTGCCTTCCTAGTGCGCTAATTCTGGCACATAGAAACAAAGAGGATTTGTCTGACTCTTCAATTCACTCTTGTACGAGACTGGATGAGGAGTTAATGAAAACTGATAAAACGCATATCTACATCAGTGTAAATACAACTTCCTTCATATGTCTGTATGTATATATACATAAAATGGACACACACAGCATGAGAATAAAAAAATTTTATTTAGAGAAATGTAGGTGGGTGACTATTGACTGTAACTAAATTGACCCATGTTCCTTCAGGGTCAGTTTTGGGGGAGAAATATATCCGTTTCTTGCTTAGAAGCTACTCCAGATCCCTTTCCTCCCTTCTTTCCAAAAGCACTAAAGAATAATTCCAACTTGCTTACCCTGCTAAATGACCCTAAAAAGCCAGCAGGGCAGACAGAACTTGCAAAGATACACTAATATTGATTTTTTTAATCATTAAAAATACTCCACTTGTGCTGGTAGTCTGTCAGGGGGGCTTATACATTGGATTTTCATTTAGTCTTCCACAGACTGAGTGAGACACAGCCAGAGACAGTTGCTGCCTGAAAGAACTTGCAGATTAAAAATAGACAACTTGTACTAGACAGAGAAATATTTAACCCCATCTTAAACATGAAGAACTGAAGCAGTCACTGCAAGCCATTTCCCAGTGTTCCTCCAGGAATCTGTGACAAATTTTATGATGAAAGCTACCATTGACAAATCCCCAGCTTATCTCCTTTGGTATGATGAAGGAATTTTTTCTGATTAAAGCCTCATTCGACATGGTTATGTTAGACACTTCATTAGATATCTCAACTAAGTCGTGATTCTCATCATATTTTTAAGCTAAAGCAAATAGCTATCTCTGTTTATCTAAGCATATGGCTAACCTCAATTCTATTACACTGATGTTCACAATTTGCCTTCATTTTCTGTGTTTCTGGACAGGGAAGTTCCCAAAGTCTTTGGAAATAGCCAGAGACTGTTTTATCACTGGGGTCTTTAATACTTTTTGCACTTTTAGCAATTTATTACTGTAGAAATGCACCCTAAATCTGACTCCAGTGATACCTAAAGATAATGAAATACTAGCATTTTAAAAGAATCAGAAGCACAAAACACATCCTAGTCCAAATAACAGATTTTCTTCTAGTATTGTAAGAAAAAAGTTCAATTAATAGACATAATATCCATCTCCTCCCCTCCTTACCTCACTAACAAGGTCCTCCCTTTTAGCATCTAAACTATCTAAATGCCCAATTCCACAATCTCAATCACAGCAACAATTCGTTTACCCAAGTCACCACCAGCAGCAAACGTGCTGTGTATGAGCGGATTTCAGGACCTCATGTACGTGAACAGTGTACCACCACCTCGCTACAGTCTAAAAATCGTTTCACAGAAAGGTTGTAAATACACATAAAATATTACTAAAATGAGCATTATTAACTTAATAGACGCTTCACACATTGCCAACAAATATACCAAGTCCTGTTGTCCACCCCCATGCAAGCGAAGCCATGGGAGGCAGGGTGTTGCCCAAGGATCCCCAAGAACCTGATCCAAAACCAAAGATACCAAGTGCCAATGGGTAATGGCAAACCAGAGGGTCCACGAGGAGTCTGTAGAGCTACACAACCCACCTGCACCTCAGCGATCTGCATATTTTCATCTTAGAAATAAGGACTGAAAGTCTTTAGTGATACATAAACACAAGCCCTTTCAACTTCTCCAAACGTTTTCCTCCTCCCCCATCAAAACTCTTGATAGTTAGGAACACAAGGAACAATGGAGAAATATTCAACACACTTTTGTGTCCAATGACTAAAAAGAGGCCTGATTATATTTCCAGTGACTTGACTGTCACTAGACAGTCTAATAAATTCTAACAACTCCCATTTTAGTAAATGCTACTCTGATTTTTTCACTTGCATAGCTGTGGAAATTTCAAAAGACAAACTATTTTACAGTAAAGGTGATATCTAAGATCAAACTCCCACTGTAATTGTAAATATTATTTAGCAGGAATTCTTATGCTTCTGCAGTGGTAAGAGCTCTCATTTTAGCCCTTCGTGCTGGCATTACAAAGCAATGCATTGCTGAATTTTTAATACGGAGATCCTTCAGATGTGTTTAACGCAACATTCTCCAGGTCAAAAGTAAGCCTCACACCAAAACTGACCCGTCCTGTACTTCACACACCATTTTACAGCCCCAAAGCACACCCTTATATCTTTCCAGTCCCTGCTATGGCCCTACACCTCCATGGCTGCCTCCCAAAAACCACAGAGACTCCTCCGAATGATTCTCCCACCCTGGTACTGGGCGTACCGTTCGATATACAGGGCTTCTTGGCGGGACAGGAAAGGAACAAGTAATTTTCAAATGTGTTTCATACCCATAGCACGAGGGGACTTCTCAAGCATACAAACCATAGTGCTCTGAAACTCTTTTTTGGTGAAGCTGCCAACTGTACTGAACTAAATCACAAGTTTTAGCAAAGTCTTTTCTACTTACTATTATATTCATTACAGACACGTATTTAAGGGGGGAACTATATGCTATTAAAATCTTGCAGAAAATCAAAATCCTTCAAGAGTAAATGCTTTTTTTTCTAATAAACAGTCTACTATCTGAAATCTTTGGCAACGTCAAGAGGACTTTTCAGACAGGATGTGTACGTTGACAAACTGGAACATAACCTACTTTATTTCCAGTATTTCTGGCTACTCACTAATAAAAGAACATGTAAGTCTTGGCATTTGCAGGACATGCCAAATTGTAATGTCTTGGTGGGATTTTCTCAGGCTAAAAATTAAAATCTTATTTTAGCAACAGTTCACATCAATTAGAGTTGAATTGCAGTTCTCAGTGTCAAAATAGGACAAAACCACAACTATGTGGGAATTTCAGAAAAAAACAAAACCAAACATGATAAGGAAACTATGTGAATTATTTCTTCTTAACCTATCACAGGAAAGGGCTATATAAATTTCTTAGCACAACACTGCTCTGTCTGCTGAGGAGTTACTAAAAGGCATGTACATACATATCTTTATTTTATACAATTAAAAACAGTGTCATGTAACATCAGCACAGCCACAAAGAAAGGTTCCAACTGGGAACTAAATATAAATGAGGAAGCAGGTAATTAAACAGGCCCAAAAGAAGAAAAGCATTCTGCAAAACGTTCAGAGAAAGTTAGCAACAGTGCCAAAAGTTACAGCATAAAAATCACTAACTCCATTATACTGCTGAACTTAAAAGGTCACCTTGAAAAAACACTGTATGACACAGTTTCTTTCCCACAACGTCTGCAAAGCAAACTAGCTCGCTACCAGTTCAGTGGGCTCTCTCACGGCATCACCATCACCATTGGTTTCCTATCTGTGGTTAAAGGCGATCCTCCGTTTGGGTCGAGCTCTTATTAAAATACAGAAAGTATACTCTCCTAGAACCAATTAAAAAGAATTAAGTATCAGGGTAGTGTTTGGCAGTTCCAAGCTTCTGTCAAAACTCACAAACGAAACCATCCTCAGGGGGCCTTTACACATGATTTTAACTCAATGAATTAATTGATTTGTTTTAAAATTAATTTTACACACAAGAAGTCAGCGCTGGAAGATTAGCATACACATCCTGTGGCCCTAATGGAGTAATTTGTTCCTTATGGGCTGATGTTCTGTGTGTGCAAATACTGTAAAAGGAAAGCCAGCATGCTGGACACCTAAGCACAAGTATCGCAGCATGCGTGCCAGACTGCAGGGTAACAGGCCAAATCTTTTAGTCACAGCGAGCTGCAAGTGCCAGCAGTAGAGAGGCCATTTGCAATTGTGCAGCACTGCTTTTGGGGATGGAGGCTGTTCGCTCGGCTTCTATACGCTATGCACTATGTACAAGTAAAATCTTGATTAATCTCCATCAGTTTCATTTTTTTGGGGGGTGGAAATACCCACATGATTCAAAAACAACTCAGGAGAAAAGTGCAGAATGAGAACTTCATTAATTTCACTTGTTTCTGCTTGTCTGCTGAGGTCTAAACGTCACAGGGTATAAATGAAGAGTGAAAAACTCAGTCCTCAGGGCTGCAGCACTTAAAAAACCCTAACAGTAAGATTCCTTATGTAGAAGGCCAAACAGACATCCACTTGTTTCACGTAATGTGTCTGTACTGCGGCCATCTCACCCCTCCACCTCTGTATGTCTTGGACAGAGACCGTCTCCTATAGTTACCTGCATCAAGCTTTAAGTGCAGTAATGCTTTGTCTTTGCTTCAGCTTCCTCAAAAATAATGCAGAGATTTCTGTCCTCCCTCCTCGGAATGCTGACATCTAAAGCAATTTTATCAAGACAGCATGAAAGCCAACAAGTTTAATCAGTGTCCATTAAAGCTACCAGACTAGGGTGCAACATCCCCTTTCTATCAGAGGGTGGGAGGGAGTGTCAGTCCTGGGAAAAAAGCCCCCCAAAATCAATGCCCCATCAATTATCTTCTCACCTCCCCAGTGGATATGGTTGGTACAATTTACAGTTAAACACTTCTTTACACAACAGATTTATTTTCATTCAGGAGCTTCCCATGAAGAGAGATCTGTTTGTTTTCTTGTTTTTTTCAGCAGAATTTCACAATTCTGGATCCTGTTAAGGCTGCAGTTTGCAAACACAATTTCTATCTCCTTTCAAGTACTGTCAAAGGACCAGTTTTGGGCAAACTGCTTACACAGATAACAACCTCTCTGAAGACTGGCAAATCTCCCTTCCAATGCCACTGCAATTTAATTCTTCATCTGGGGTGTTTCTTCTAGCAAACACAGCATCAGTGCTGTTTATACTCGTATTAACATGCTTTGAGTTGTATTTTATCCCCGTTGAAGCAACAATAAATTTCAAGCCATGAGCAACTTGGTGTTACTCCAGGCAAACAAAAACCGTAGTAACAGAAATGCCACTGAGGATTTTTCTTCTCGTTGCAGCATCCTACATGAAATGATTTGCAGTTACTCCCTTGTGAGTCCAATTCTCAATAACAGAAGTGAGATATACTGCAGGAGCCTGAAGACTGTGTAAATAGAGAAGCTTTTGAAAGTAGTCAGTTTTAAATGAGAACACTACACTGTATAGTTGCATAAGTTAAAAATTAAAATCTGGCTCTACTCTTTCTATTGTCCTCTGTGCTCAAAAGGAAAAATACTCTTCTGAAACTTGCCTGTAGCAGGGGAGGGAGAGCAAAATCTTCAGCAATAAAATCTAAAGGTTGGTGCAGAAAGGTGTCCCAAATGAAGTGAAAGACATGACATCAATTTTGAAAAAAACAGGTTGCTTCTCCCCCATAAATCACCTGGAGTGAAATTAGGGAAGTCCATTCTCCCAAGAGAAGAAATGTCACTAGTCATTCACTAGACGACATGGGGCAAGAAGTGTTGGCATGTAATACATGGATTATTTCTATACTGGGCCTGTGTTTGGACTCTTATGTATGAACTGTGCATGTCCTTCAGGAGATGTGCAAGGCCTCCAAGAGTGACTCCCCACGGTGACTCTTCTACCACCTTGATTTCTTCAGGGCCAAACCTAGAAAACCACATTCCTTTTCCAAGACATACCCATCTATAAACTGCAGATTCCTCTGACATTCATCCTGCTATGGGTTCAAATATACCCTGTGGCTATCATTAGCTTGCTTAGCTTTTCACACTGTGTATAAATCTGTAACACGCATTCAAGTATAAACCACAAAGTCTGTACAGTCAACATGTTAGTGCAGAACGAAAAAGAACTGAAGTGTCTTACAGATTCCATTTTGGCCATTTAAGTTCATGCTTACTTTCACTCAGATGTTCTCTTTTTTTTTGCCTTTTTAAACCCTCTAAGTGTTTACATCAACCAAATCCAGCTCTGGTAAAGCTACAGACCTCTATAGGTGCTCACAAGTTCATCGCTGCTAGTTCTCCTTTGAGTAGGGGGTGGCAATAGAGATGGTGCCTCCTCACAGTAAAAACTAACACACAATGAAAACACAGTAATTTTTTTCCAAATGTGTACTAAGACCATATTACAGAGAAAAAGAAAAATAAAAGTCTCTCCTCAAACAGCAAACTGGGGGACAGCAAACAGCCTAATGGTCCAGAGGCTGAATCAAAGCAGAATAACAAACACTACAAATAACTGCATCTGTTCCGCAGATAAGGTCAGAAAGTTCAGAAAGTTTTCTGCAGAAAGTTCCCACGCAATCTCGTGCCACCACCTGAAATCACAATGCCTCATCCTCAGTAAATACATGAATTCCTCAAAAAGTTCTTGACAGTCTTGAAAGTTTTAGCCCACAATAGATCAATCTGACCTCCCGGGCTTGTGAAAGTCACAAGCAACTGGTGCCACTCAAGGCTGGAAAAGCTAATGCCTAAATTAGGGAAGAAATTTTCCTTTCCCTTCCCCCTCTTCAGCCTCTAATGAATTGGACAAACCAATCTGGGTAGAGTGGCTTCTTTATGGTCATCCAATGGCAAACCGCAAATTCCCAAGTGCACTTACAAGGAAACCAGCCAAAAGCAAGCTTCAACATCCTTTAATCAAAACTCACATCTGAATTCTGGCACAATGTGGATCTTTGCTAGAACATGTACTGGACATGGGGCATCTATCAGTAGCTCTCAACAGCTATCAGAGTTTTATCCTACCTTGGTTGTCTTCACAGCCATCGGCTGTTTGGAACAGTTCTGAATGCCATACATAACTAAACCCCTGAGAGACTAAGGCAATTCAGTTGGCAAGGAATAAGGTCTTGGTAACACCATCTACGTACAAAATCTGCTCTCCATTCCTGCCCACTGGCTTCCTGCAGAATAAAGCGTAAATTCTTATTTTCAAGAAACTAAATGTCCTGGCTTCAAGATCCCTAAAAGACTGTTAAATTCTGTGAGACAACCAAGACCAGCAACCTTGGTGTCTAAAATAAAAGTAATTAATCTGTACAATGAAGATTTTCCTGGAGACCAGCTCTAGACAGTGCAGAGAACTCTTACAGAAACCATACACCATTCTCATCATCTGCTTTAAGGAGAGAATGTATTTATTCAAACTTACCTCCCATAACAAACCAATGGCACCTGCATTTATTTATACAGGCACGTTTTATAACTACGTACAACATCAAAGGCTCCCAAACCAAAACACTCCTTGAAATATGCTTCTTAAGTCCAAACATGCGACTGATATTTGTCACAACCCATACCACACTGCTGTAAATTATCCACCTGTCACGTGAGGCTCAGGCATCTATAGGCTCCCCAGCATGAGCCTATAGATGCTTCTACCATCTTCTGCTGCATCTGTAGCCACCAGTCTCGAGTTGGAGAATTTTAACATAGGACTTGGATTTTGACAACTGGGAAGCCAGAACTGATCTAAAAAACATACGCCAGTGGCACTGACAACAAGAAAACATGGAACTGCAGAGAAACAGCAACAGAAGATCCTATTACCCCTGCATCTCTCCTTCCTCCTCCTGGTGATGTTCAGAGCTTTTTCCCCACCTCACAGAACTCTCTCTTAAATCATTCCTTCCCACTCATGTTCTTCTTGCACCCTTACTACAGTCAGGGTTGTTAGATGGCTGATGGTTATCCCCTTTTTAGGGGTAGGGTATGCACAGACCTATCTCCTTAAGAACAAACAGGCAACCTCCAGATTGGCACAGAATTACACCCACAACTTCCCACACATAAATACCTAACTGGATAAAGTGAGACTGACTAAAAAACCCAGCAGTTCAGGGTATTCGTAATAGCTAGCTGAACACGTAATTTAAAAACTGTTTCCAAACCTACATTTTGGTAGTGACTCCTACGTTCAGTAAATGCTCTCATTTCACAGAAGTGATCAGTTTTAGCAAGCTGCAATAAAAAAAGAAAAATCAGAATAAATTAAGAAGCGCTATGAAACAAAGTATTACCAGGAATCGTTCCTCTTTTTCAAGCCAGCGTTGATCTTCTTCCATCTCTTGTTGCTGTCGTATCAATCTCTCCTCCATGAGATGTGTGGGTAGAACCTGGCCCATTCCTCGTATATCCAAAGTGCCCGAATCCTGCAAAACAGAGTAAGCTTATTCAGTCTCACAACCTGAAATTTGTATAAATAGTTGCAAGAACTTATCATTTATAAAAGAACAGATTTTTAAAAGCACAAAGGCACAACAGCAGTCAAGCAGAGTTCCTTCAACTCCTTGTAAACTGAAGCAGACCATCAGAAGAAACTCTTTCCAACTACAAACAATTTATCTGCCTTGTTCCTAATCACTGGAATAAAAAATATTTGAAAAATTCTGTTCTGTTTTTCAGTAACGTTGTCACTTCATATATTGCATTTCATTTAAGTCAGACAACAAAAAAGGATTTATCAACTTCATTTTCTTGGTCTTGAGCAATAATGCAACTATCCAGTTCTTACAAGCTGCAAGACCCATTTTTTACCAAAAATAAATATGCTTTTCAGTTTTAGCTGACACTTGCAAAGCAGGTCACAAAACCATTTTTAATGATTTTTGAATAAGTTTTTACGCATGTCGTAAGCTTACAATACTGAATATAACATATCCCAATGCTGTCTGGAAATCATTAGCAAGTAGTGTATAAATTAGTATTCTTAAAGAAGCCAAGGCAAGTTTGGTAACAAACTTCACTGAGATTGTCTTTAGGTAACCAAATTCCAAAACTTTTGTGAAAACTTTGGCTGTAACTTATTATGTTGGACATGCAAAGCATTCATATCCTTGTCTCTATATTAGAGAGACATGGATTTGATGGATGGACCACTTGGTGGATAAGGAATTGGCTGGATGGTTGCACACAAAGAGTTGTGGTCAGTGGCTCGATGTCCAAGTGGAGACCAGTGATGAGTGGCGTTCCTCAGGGGTCAGTATTGGGACCGGCACTGTTTAACATCTTTGCCAGCGACATGGACAGTGGGATCAAGTACGCTCCCAGCAAGTCTGCCAACAACACCAAGCTGAGTGGTGCAGTCAACACGCTGGAGAGAAGGAATGCCATCCAGTGGGATCTGGACAGGCTTGAGAGGTGGGCCTGTGCAAACCTCATGAGGTTCAGCAAGGCCAAGTGCAAAGTCCTGCATGTGGCTCGAGGCAACCCCAAGCACAAACACAACCTGGACGGAGAATGGACTGGGAGCAGTCCTGAGGAGAAGGACTTGGGGGTGTTGGTTGGCAAGAAGCTCAACATGACTCATTAATGGGCACTCATAGCCCAGAAGGCCAACAATATCCTGGGCTGCATCAAAAGAAGCATGGCCAGCAGGTCGAGGGGGATGATTCTGCCCCTCTACTCCATTCTGGTGAGACCCCACCTGGAGTGCTGTGTCCAGCTCTGGGGCCCCCAACGTAAGAAAGACATGGAACTGTTGGAGTGGGTCCACAGGAGGGCCATGAAGATTATCTGAGGGCTGGAGCACCTCTGTTGTAAAGAAAGGCTGAGAGAGTTGGGGTTGTTCAGCCTCGAGAAGGCTCCAGGGAGACCTTATAGCAGCCTTCCAGTACCTGGAGGGGGCCTACAAGAAAGCTGGGGAGGGACTTTTTACAAGGGCTGATAGTGGCTGAACAAGGGCTTTAAACTGAAAGAGGGCAGATTTAGATTCACTGAAACTCAGACCACTGCTTCCTTCCACTACCTGGGCTCACAGGAATATACATTGTCCAGATAGGTGGTAGGTGCCCTATCCCTGGAAACATTCAAGGTCAGGCTGGACGGGGCTCTGAGCAACCTGATCTAATTGAAGATGTCCCTGCTCACTGCAGGGGGGCTGGACTAGATGACCTCTAAAGGTCTCTTCCAACCCAAACTATTATATGATTCTGTAAGAAATGCTTCACTAGGAGGGTGGTGAGGTGCTGGAACAGGTTGCCCAGAGAAGTTGTGGATGCCCCACACCTGGAAGTGCTCAAGGCCAGGCTGGATGGGGCTTTGAGGAACTTGGACTGGTGGAAGGTGCCCCTGCTCATAGCAGGGGGGTTAGAATGACATGATCTTTAAGGTCCCTTCCAACCCAAACCATTTTATGATTCTATATGTTTCCACCAACACTTTATTTAAGTACCACATAGTTAAAGTTGTTTCTACAAGCAATAATGTATAGGGATGTTGAACTACTTGAGCCTACAACCCTCAGCTATATACAGTGTGAACAACAACAGCACGGCAGGAAGCTGCAATGGCAGACTATATGGCCACATCAGCCAAGAGTAAGCAGAGACAAACTGAAGACTCGGACACCTATCTGCTTGCCTGTATTTAACATGTAAGCCTCAGTTACTACTTAAATGTTTATCAGAGGCACAGGGAACAGAGCACTGCTTAGAGAGGAAAGGGATTTAAGACAGAGGCTGCACAAAGTGAATCTTTGTGGGAGGATAAAATGGAATTAAAAAAGTATAAAATATTGAAGAACAGAAAAAAAACCGATGGAAGTTTAAAGGGGGAATTAATTTGATAATTAATTTGATGTTCCTTGCAGCAGCTCTGTGCAATTATGACAGGCTGAAAAGCACCTAACAGGAATACAACACAAGAACAGTTTTGCAGACGAGTTCATTTTCTGTTCTGGATAAGTTATAGAGAAGCCTCAGATGCTTTAGTTATGCCAGACATCTCCCACGAGAGGTATTTTTAAACAGTAATGCTATTACATATTTCTACATGAATGTTCCCATCTCTATTAACAGCAAGAAGTTTCAGAAAAGCCTTCTTTTAACAAACACAAAATATTTGCTGTCCCTCAGTTAAGATAAGAACTTCAAGTTATTACTTGACATAATTGATTCAAGTTATTGTAACTTGATTCATGTTATTACTGATCAAGTAATAGTTTCATCAAGAATTTGTGGAAAGAGTACACTTTATGCCCAACCTCACATAGGAGGATTTGTTTCAGAACAGAAATCGGTCATGACTCCCATCCCACTGCAGTAAGGCAATTTCAAAAATACCAGGGAAACAATTTTCCTACAATAATCTCCAGATGTACCTAAATAATAAAAATGTGTATTTACTGTACAGAGTGCAACAACAGATGTGTCAGTTCACAGTACCTCCATGTTTGGTTGCCACACTATCTCCTGAGGCCGATGGTTCCAGGAATCTGCTTGATCCAAGAGAGAAGCCTGCCCAGGATAAATGCTGCCTGCCATGGCTGGTATCCCATGAGAACCAGGGTAGCCAGACACCTTTAGGGGGAAGAAAAAAAAAAAGAAAAAAGAAGAGTTACATAAGTAAGACCTGTGCTTCCCCATAATTAATAGCTCCCCCCCCCTCTCAAGGGAGCAAATAGCACAAAAACAACTCAAATCAAGCAGTCACTGAGAGGGAGGAGGAGGAGGGGAAGCAACAACAGAAGAAAGAAGCCAAGCCAAAATGTGACACAAAACCTGTTCTTTAAGGCTTTGAGGATGCCTATCGGAACATAACAATAACTACCTGAGGATAACTATAACTATACAGAAACATATGGAAATAAAACTGTGACTTCTGAGGATAACTGTAACTATTTGAGGAAGCTTATCAAACCAGCCGCATTAGAAAATATGTTTTAACCTCTGCAGCCAAGAAGATCAAAGTCCTCTGATGAACAAAAATAAACCTTTTGATACATCTGTAAGAGCTACACATGCAGAGCTCATTCTCAAGTTAATAGGAGCCTGCACAGATCACCCTACAGAGCCATGTAAAAATGTACCCCCTAGTGTATCTTACGAGCTTAAGTCTTGAGTGACAGCATGTAATTAGTGTGGTTAGCTGCACGGCCTGAGAACTTCCCTACAGGAAAATCCAAGTAGTTTTAATGATCCTGAAGTACACATTAAAACAATTAAAACCTCCCCCTCTCCATGGAAAAAACAAATTTTGACTGAGACTGCTGTATATGGCTGTGGCTCTGAACAAACCCAAGAATGCTTTAAGTACTTTCATGACAAACTTTTGCTTTAAATTTCTTCAGCAGTGTTAGGAAGAAAAGCAAAACCTGTGGGTATACGATGTGGTAGATCTAAAGGTGCGTATCGGCCAACGGAAAATAAAAATGTTTCAGAGAATCATCAGGGAGCAGAGTACCAATAAGCCCAAGGAAAGTCAACTAGATAATGCCATTTTCTAAGGCAAGTGATTTTATAGCTTAGCACAAATTTTAACACGAACACCATATCCTTTCAATAAACATGAAAATGTCTGATGTGTTTCATTGTAGTTTTAGAAATCTGAGCACCATATCAGGTATGAAAATATCTGCCATCTGGAGTAAACCTACCAGGTTCAGTTTGGGGTTTGTTCTGATGTAAACCAAAAACCATTTACCAGAACCAAATGAAAATAAACCACATAAGAAGTAAATCAACCCCACCAGCTGCGACTGAGTTACAAACCCCACATTTGAAAAACTACATGCGCAGTGTTAAATGTAATACCTGGTAATGATTTGGCTGTACCATATGTTGTGGACTCGGGTAAAATCCTTCACTGGATCTCGGACTGGGGTAACCAGGCCTACTGGGCTGTAAATGTAAAGGAATTTTTAGAGTCTTTAGAAACAGAAAACTATAACCAGAAAATTACTCCTTGGTGAGACATTTGCAGGTGGTGTACCACAAAAGCAAGCTCAACCTCCCCCTCCCCCCAAAATAAATATTCTGAAATGATTAACATTTTTTTTAACAACTAAAATTAAGTTTTCCTCCATTTTTACTTGGAAATGGAAGCAGCTGAATTGTTTGCTAGGTATGTCAATAAATAATGCTTGCTCTGTGAATTCTTTATACATATTTAATTGCTTGCACTAAATGACCTGCTCTGTGCTAACTCTAGAGAAGACATCAGCTAAGAACATAATTCTTAAATCCAGTTTCCAGGTGCAAATATAGCATTGTTTCTAAGCCCACAATCTGCAGTACATAAAGTTTTGCTATTCATTTGTTGCTTTTGTGACCGTTCCCAGAGGTCAGAACTTTTGCTTCAGTCAGAACACAAATCAAGCTGGTTTGTTTAGCATGAATATTTCCATGTGTTATTCTGATGACTAAAGTTAGTTCTGATAATTAACTTCTGTGTAACTAATTGCCTGAACATGGAAGGTGCTTTTGATCATATTCTGAACTCCATGGTCGCTTCATTATCCGTGCTTTGTTTTGCAACCCGTTCCCAGCCAAGAAAAAACAAGACAGAACTAGCTCCTATTAGAAAGGAGAGGTTAAGAACAGCTACAGACAGTCTTTATCTGACTATCTTGCTTTATTCCGTTCAGGAGAAGGGCCATACTTTACATGTAAACAAACAAGATGTATAATCACAGGAATACATGAGAAAAGTCCCCGGAAATCTGGACAGCACTATTATAAAGAATTGCATGAAAAGGTGTCCATTTTTCTGCACACATTGAACAGATCATCCTTTTGCCAGAATAGTTACAGAGATTTCACACTACTCAAAGAAGTAATGTTGGAAAATGTTGCTCAGAACAATATATTTTTACCTTCCAAGCAGAAGTGTCCCTTTTTTTTTTTTTTGTATTTACCTCCAAAGGTATATTTGTTTTTTTTTAATAAGGAATAGTGCTTCTGGGTGTTTCAGGAGGAGAAAAATTAACCCAAGAGGGGAAACCCCCCCCCAAATGTCATCATTCTCCAAATGGGCTCCTTCAGTCCTTCTGGCAGTTAAAGGCGACCACCACATTACTTTGAGATTGCAGTATTTTATCATCATTTTTTCTATCTTACAGTTCTAACTGAAGTCACTGTGAGATACAAGTAATTTCATCTGCGAATTACTTGAGAACATGTAGAAGTTTAAGTTTATAAATAAAATGGAGTTTAAGCCCTATGAAAACCCGAAACTTGCATCATGAATTGCTGGAAGAAAAAAATCAGTTATCATCGTTAGAAAACTAGATAATAAAGAGATACATAAACCCCCTTATCTATGAAATTCAACTTGTTCAAATGTCATTACCATCCGCATCCATATTTTACAGAAAAAGACTGTATAAAAAAAACCCCGAACAACTGTATCGCATATACAGTGAGGACATACTGACCCCCTCAAAAAAGATATGCAGGGGTTCAATCAATTTCAATCGTAACACATCTTTTGTCAAGTGTTTCAGTTTATACATCGCACCCAAAGCTTTAATGATGGTAATTTCTAATACGGTGTAGTTCATATATTACATTAGTAAAAGGTGTTTATTCTAGTTGGATCAGCGCCAAAGCTCCAAGACTAAACGCATTCTTCAAACAGGTTTTCATAATTAAGGAGCATATTGTTCCTATTTATGCAGTTTATCTGGTTCTGTAACTCAGAACATCATCTGTTTATACCTACACCAAATCCTGCTAGTTAATCTCAGGTGACTAAATAGGCTGATGAGTTGTTTGCTGTTTTTAACTCTAAAATGAAAGGAACAATTACACTGTCCATATTTTTTGGTTGCATAAAGCTATCAAAACGTAGAACCAACCTCGGAAATCGATCAGGCAAAACCTGGATATGGGGAAACTAAACAAAATAAAAGTAAGTTGCCTTCCTATGACTGTTGGGGGATCTGGGCAGCAGAAGGTGCCACATGAGTACTACTGAAATTGTTATCAGCACCAGAGCTTGTGTATACAGCTGCAGGAATTCATCACAAACTGATCAGGACGCAGATAATATTCCACATTACAGTGGTGACTGCACAAAAACAAAATTCTTCAAAAGTTTCAAAATCCATACAAATTCCAAGTGCAAAATAACTCCTACGAGAAGCAGACAAGATATAAAGAGTGCTCAGCAACTGCTGGGGTTAGACTACCGGAGCTGCAGAATACATCATCAACATCCGAACAGGACAGACATGTAATGAAACAAAATGAAGTGTAAACTAAAACACATAAGGTCCTTGGAAGCAAACCCCTAATTTTCTGTCCAAAAAAGGAAAATGCAATTAATTGATTTCTATCCCCTCACTGATGTGTTATAAATCAACTTCACGGTGCTGTGAAAGCTCACTAGCTAACGTTTCATAGGAGTACTACAAGAAAGAAGGATAAAGAAAAGCCCAGGAAACAATTCTGTGGCAACAGTGGTAGCCTTTTGCAAGTTAAACAACAAGAAACAGAAAATCGTTAGTGTGATATTACAGCATGGATCAGTTCTAGTAACAGTTCAAGTAGAGCTGGGTCATTTCAGGCAAGTATTACCAGATGAGGACAAAATTGGCCAGAAGGCGTTGTTTGAACTAACCCGTCAAAGGAGGCTTTGAAGAAATAAATGGAATAAAAAGTTTTTTTTTTGTTTGTTTTTAAAACACATATAATTTGCAGTCTTAGCTACCTTGGGAGGAGCTTCATCTGATCCTCCTGAGTCCCACGATACTGTGACTTGTCGCCTGGATTCCATTCTCATTCGTTCTTCTTGCTGCAGCTTCTCTTCCTCCAGTATTGTACTAAGAAAAACATATTATATTTAAGTAAAACTCCAGTTCAGTGTCTAACAAACCTCTCCCCAGAACTCCCACATTTTTCAGACTAATGAATACTATTCGACAAAGTGATTTGGAACTGAAACACAAACTTCTTTTACTTATTAGGCTTCTGAAAATCAGTATCAGGAAGAAATACTTCTGTAGGATTACCAGCATGCTTTTAACAACAGAAACAGCATCAAGTTTTTAGAAAGCTGTGGTTGATCTCGTACAAAAATTTTTTTACACGTTAAGAGTTCTTTTGATGTGTAATTACACAGAGCAATCCTCAAAGACAATAAATCGAGCAGTTACTTGCACGAAAACTTATTTTTCACAAGAAAATATCCTACTGAACTGCTGCAAAGGTTCAAAACAAACCGAAAATGTTCTTTACTGAAACTCAACAGAGCTTCGGATCACTGGGATCTTTTTTTCTTTTTTAAACAAAGCAGTCAAAAAGCATTTTAAATACTATGTCTTCAGCGCCTACATTTTAGTCTAACCAGGAACACGTTCAGCAAACAAATTTAGCAAAACAGAAATACCTGACAGTATTCACTCAGCTTCTCAACATGCAGGTCAAAAGGCTACATTTTCAACAACGTACGAGACAGTAGTAAAACTAGTTCACTACTTACCACTGTTCTGACTATTAAAAAGACTGTTTGAAGTTCAGCGCGATACTGCTGCCCCCACAGCAGCCTCCTCCCAGTTCTGCCGTGCGGATTATTAATGTTGGATATTTGCCATTTGAGAAATACTCAGAATGAAGCTTTGAAATAGGGAACTGCAAATTTGTTGGAGCTGCATGCCTCACAGATATTCTGGAGATGTCAGTAGGGCAGATTATTTACATATTGATATCCCCAGTGTAAAGATAATCCTGAAAAGGAGCTATTTCAGCTTCTTTATCACTCAGGAGTTTTGAGAAACAAAGCTAGGTTCTGAGTTTATCATCTCCTGTTCAGTCTGCTAAATAACCATCCAGAATTACTCATGCAGGGGATGAGATCAACTACAGCAATCTATTCTAATCTTGGAACTTTACTGCTTATTTCAAGAATAAATTCCTGCTGGGTTGGAGACAAGAACTTTGATTTTCCTTACTCAGCCAAAAAAAGAAGAAAAAATCTATGCCACTTCTAAAAAGCAGAGAAGTCATCTCGTCTCACTGCAACTAAACCAAGTTTATAAGTATTGCTGCAATTCCAATCCATCATTGCTGAAGTAACACAAGAATGTGGAACAAAAACAAAATCAGGCAAGTTATTTGCAAAACTCATCCTGATATAACTACCACGGAAACACGGCTACAGTCTAATGGAGGGAACAAGAGAGAGAAAAATCTTCCTATTTTACCTCTCTTTTCCTTCAGAATAAGGAAAATGAAGGATTTCCTACTTGAACCCATGAAGAACTAGCAAAAAACCACTGCTTTACAGCTAGGTCACACTTCAGATATTCAGCATGCATTTTTATGTAGCACGAGAATCAGTCAACATGCATTCAAGAAATACCTCCATTTAAAAAAACCACAACAAAACAACACAAAAATATCTGCCCGGACATTGCATGAATAAAATATAGATTTTTTTTAACAAAGCTGTTGATACAGCAGTTGCTCTAATCTGAGCAAAAGAACAGGACAGGAGTTGGCTAAAAGCAGCTGACTAAATTTAGAGATGGCTTATTGACAATCTGGGGCTATGGGTATAATTTATCACAGCATGGTCCTGTTTTTCCATAAAAAGGAACAAAATGCCAATACCTATCTGCCTTGCTATCAGAGCCATTTTATCTGTGGTGTCATGGTATTCAATACAATACCATTAATTTCAGTCATATCACTGGAAATGAGAAATTTCTACTGAAACAACTTGTTTTTTCTAACGTAGGCTCAGCTTTTTGCCTTACACCTCTCATTCATCCCACCCTGCTCTTTCGTTGCCTGTGTCACCAGGAGGCCCCTTCCCCAGCAACCCAGTAAGTAGCCCGGTCAAAGGCTGATCAGCTGCAGCAGAATTTGTACTTGGATGCCCTTGAGTACTGCTGACACGAATATAGAATAGAAATGCCTCAAAGAAGCATTACTTGAAAAAAAAACACAAAGCGTATAAATGGCTCACAGAAACATCTTTGTTTTTACAAAGGGAAGACCAATCCATAGAGAGAGTAAAAGCGTGCCAAGAGATATTTTTGACCTTTTCTCAGTGCAGCTGGCTTAAGTACTCTGAATAGTTTATTAGAATTTGCAGAAGGTCAGGGAAGTCAGATCTAGGCATATTTTCCCAAACTGCACATATTTTTAGCAGCAAAGAGGAGCAAGCGGAGAAGTATTTCTATTCATATGGTTTCCCTAGAAAAACTTGAGGTAGTACAGTCAAACTTAAACCATCTTCTTGGCTAGGTTAAGTCTGATGAAGAATCTCAGCTATTAAAAGTTTGCATAATTGATAAACTTCTTTAATTTACAAAGAATCTTTTTACCGAAATTCACATTTTACCAAATTTTACATTTACTGGGAGCTTCAGTGTAGCAATATCTGAAATACTAAAAGGTATCCTTACATTTCAAAAGGCACAGCAATACCAGTGTTTGCTGCTATGGTGGTGTGGGAACCTACAGTAAGTGCTGACCCTGAACAAGCAGCAGCTTTTTTTCTCTCTGTGGTCTCCAGGCATCAGAAATGCAAAGCTGGATGCAGATGAACATATTTTTGCATACTGCTTTAATTTAAAAGCACTTTCATATGGATCATAGATTATTCCTAATGGTCACTGTCAAAGACCAAAAGGCTAATGAAATGTTTTGCAGCCTCCATCATGTATTCCAGGTATGTGCTAAAATATTTTCTTGGCAGGATGCCACAAAAGGAGAGGACTCAAACTACCCTTGCCCTTATTGGTTTTGTTTCTTTTGTTTGTAACGGTTCAGGACCTACATCAAATGCAGTCACAAAAAGTTCAGTTCTCACCAGTCTATTATCTTACTGTTGTCATAAAAACAGACTTTAAAAGCATGAATAAGTATTTATTTCTTTTTTTTTTTCTTTCATTTTTAGAGCTGTATTTAATGTGACCTGCAGCACTGGGATGCTAGTGGGGTCATCCGCTCTGTTAAAACATGTGCTGCTTCATCAGGTTCACCAGCATCAACAGAGGGCCGGACTCACACTCTTACCACAGCAGTGATACAACTGCTCTTTATTTTGCTATTTTTAGTAGAGAGAAAGCATTAGCGGTAGGTACTTTATATAAAATTCATTCAATGATGCAGTAAAAATGTCATGCAATTACATTAGTCTGACAGCTCAAAATGAAAATCCAACTTAACCTCCAACGCAAAAACCCCCAGTTTTAACAGAATTACCAACCAAAGGGACAGTCAGGACCACAGCTCACAAGCACAAGCCTGAAAGCCAACTTATAGGAAAGCCTGAGTACGCTGGTGCTACCTTAGCAAGGCACACCTGCAGCACATTGAATACAGCAAAATATAAATTAAATTTAATAATACATGCATGTATGAGATCCTCTGTGGTTATAGTGAGTGTACAAATACAGTATAGTAAATGTATGGTTCTAGTAAGTGGCTAGGAGTCATTCTGAGGAGAAATGCTGGAAAAGTGACACTGCATGATTTGGGTACATTAAACTCTTTGCAAAGAGACTCTTACATTTACCATGTAGTGCAAGACTAAAAATCTCTTCTACACAAAATCAGCAAGGCAACACGTGCATCCTGATTAAAATACCACAGATCATCATTCTGGCCCAGTCAGTGACAGAGCTGCAAGAGCAGCAGTGTAGCACCTCGCTTCCCTGACTTAATCTCACTTTTACCACCCCCCAAAATTGAAAAAAGGACCTAGGGTGTGAGGAGGAATTGAATTTGGAAAGCCATAATCCACCCATCTGTTTCTGTGTATGCTGTGAAGACTAACTCATCCCTATCCATTTTGGACAGATCAAATACTGTAAAATATCAGGCCTTATTACTACCCTAACAACACTACATAAATTCTACCAAAATCAGCAATTTCACATTGCACAAGCAGCTGCAAATAAAGTTTGTGCAAAACAGATGCTAAAAGCTGTTAAAAGATGAAATGGGAAAAGCATGAAATAACAAACAGAGAACCCATGAAGTGCTCCCATCAGTGCTATTTCAGATGCGGAAAAGAAGTTTTTTCCCAAAGCCATGGACTTTTTCTCATTAAACCAGAGAGGAACGCTGCAGTACTGTATCATTGGCTTCAAGCAAACGACGAGTCTGCTCTCAGCTTGAGAGGACTACCCTGGATAGGATCCAGAACGAGCAGCAGCAACACCACACAGAAAAGGCCACCAGGGAAATGGCTTGTTTTTGCAAGTTCATGGGAATTTGAGTTTTGAAACACAATCTTTCCTAGCTGCCTGAGATTGCCTCATCATAAGGGAATTGGCAACCTCTCCAACGAGAGGCTGACTCTGTCTGTGAGCAGCACAAAGAAGCCCTAAGGACGACTGTGCTGCCTAACTTCCAGGAGATAAAGGTCACCAGTCTGGAGTGACAGAAAACTCTCTGCTTTGGTGAGAAGAGAGTAAAAACTGGATTTCAGGTTGCTGTGGCCCCAGGAGAGCCTGTCCTCTAAACAATGCTTCAAATCTTCCAGTGACTACAGCAGCAAAAAAACACCCACCTCAATGCATTTTTCATCTAGAACCAGAGAACCATTTAGGTTGGAAGGGACTCAGGTCTGGAGTCCAATCCCCTGGTAAAGCTAGGCTCCATGCACTGAGAGGTCAGGCTGCTCAGAGCCTTTCCCAGTCAAGGTTCGAAAGCCTCCCAGCATGGAAATTCCAGAGTTTTTCTGGGTGACCTGTTTCAGAGCTTACCCCCCCCCACACGGAAACATTTTGGTTTGTAACTAACGAGAATTTGCCTTGCTGCATGTTGTGAGTGTTTGTTCTCGCCCTTTGGCTGTGTGTTTCTGAGGAGGGCCAGGGTCTTGGGCACTGGTCTATCCCGTTTATCTGGCAATACCATTCCATGTCTTTCACTTTTTTGCCCTCTCCTCCTCCAGCCTCATGCTGTTACAAGTGTTGCTGCCATCACTCCCTCTCTGGGTACAGCCTACATTTATTTCACCCCCCAACACAATTACTTGTACTCTGGATTTACTCTCCCCTTGCTCCTGAGATACTCTCCCTGCCTGGGTTTACACACCATAGCCATCTTCCTAGCCTCATTTTTTCAGGACTTCATTCTCCTCCATGCCAGTCAGCTGTAAGTTACCAGCACAATCTGACTGGAAATTAAAAAGAATCCTATTCTTCCAGAGGAAAAAAAAAAAGAAAAGCAAAGTGAATTGCCATTTTCCACCTATTACCCAAATCGCACAGCCGTGTCATATCTCCTCCTTGCAATCCCTACCAAGCTTTACTATTCCTTCCTCTGCAGTTAACTCCACACAGTCAATAGCAGAAGCTCTTTGTGAGAAGGGTTACATCTTCCTCTAGCTGTGTAAATTCTTAGTCTACACAGGAGCTCCCAGAGTAACAGACGGCAGAACTGTATGACTTTAAGAAACAGGAAAAAACTTAAAGGTAGCTAAGTTATCTATACAGCGACTCTGAAACAGCATCACAATTACATTAAAATCGTCTCTTTTTTTAACGACTTATGAATTATCTTGTACTATGAACATCCAGTGACAGCACAAAATGGTATTATGACAATAAAACGTGCCACAAAGCACAACTTTGAAACAAGACGTAAGATAAAACGGAAGAATTTCACAATGAATTACAACAAATCCAAGAGTGGATTTACAGTGTACAATACCTACACATTGTTTGAAGCTTATACTGACTTAGGCAAAATAGATACTGAGCACTCATAAAATCCCAAAGGTGGTCAAAAAATATCAAATTTGTCTACAAAATATCTCAGCAGTGTTTCAAAGTTTAAATATCACTCCCATTTTGTGGCTGGTGAAATGAAGATATGGACACTGAAATAAATTATTGCAGAATAAACTAGGGTGTGAATTTAGACTGGTCTCAGAAGTGTGTGCTCGTATTTATTCCAAGATAAGTCTATATCCTGGTTTGCAAAGGGCAAAGGAATTTCTAGTTAATGACGCTGCGTTTTTTGCAGGCTCTGTAACTGCACAGACACAGCTGCCACAGGGCAACTAGTGTGCTCCATACGTTATGAAAATAATTTTCAAAAGCACTCACCTGATGGTTCGTTTATTTAAGAAACAATACATTTCTGCCCCAAAACTGTACACTGCATCTTCGACTAAGTAATCATTCTAAATTCCTTCTACTCCCCTCCCCAAGGATTGTAGCATACATAGCTGAAATTATAAACAAATTCCTAGTAAAATCTTAAGTTTTTCTTGGGAAAGAAAGGTATTTCTGGTTATTTGAATTTATTGCCTAGTCTAATTTCCTCCAACAGATAAGGTCCAGATTTCCAAGAGTGCCAACAACCTGGCTTTCTGAAGATAAAACTTAACACCCTACGTCTTGCATTTTCCATGGAAAGAAAATACTGTAAGAAAAGATACAGAGAAAAGAAATATTTCTGAACAAGGAAACAACCTTTCAGAATTATAACCCTACCTGAGTTGTGCTTTAAGTTCAGTAAACCTGGGTCGTCTGCTAGGGTCGTATGCCCAGCACTTGGTCATAAGGCTGTAGAGGGTAGGAGGGCAGTTTGGAGGCATTGGGAGCCGCTCACCGTTCTCAATTCGCCCAATCACATCATTGTTCTTCACTCCCTGGAAGGGCTTTACCCCATGCATTAGGATCTCCCACATACACACACCTGAGAAAGACACACAAAAAAATTGTCCCCAGTGTCAGCAGTCAACTAAACCTATTAAAAAAAGAAACAAACCCCAATTTTGTACAGCCAAACAATGCAATTTCTTCTGAAATGTATAGCTGGGGAATCCGTTTTGACTTACCGGCTGGCAGCAGAGAGGAGCAATGTGCAGTAGGATTACACACGCAGTATCAAACTGAACTATTTATGAGGAAGCATGACCCACAGCTGGCTCACAGGAGCCTGGCTTCACATTTAGCTACCTTTTATCTATTTAAATCAGAATGGTTGCTCATATTCAAATCTACTTTTTTATGAGGTAGAATGAGCTATGTTTGCTTTTCCCTTTGACTAGTTCCAACTGGCTTGTTTCGACACGTAGAGTGTACTTTCACTTTGAGGGTGCTCTAGCACTGGCATTGATCCAAATTTTTTGTGCTGGAGCTGTAATAAAACAGTTTCTGTTGAAACTATGTTAAAAGCACAAAGGGAAAAATGGTCTGTCAGTTTAGGATTGGCCAGAATGTTCCACACTTCATTTTTCTAACTCTGACTGTACTAGAGTTTTCTTCAAACTATTATAAACCTGCTAAAGTTCATATACCCTTCACTTAAAAACATTCAAATTTTATTTTATAAGGAGGGTGAACGCTTACTTGTCTGCCCTGCTCTTATTTCAAGTCTCATCATCTTTGTTCCTTTATACAGCCTATATTTGTTCTGTCTGTCCAGACCAGCTGTTTGTACCAGTTTGAGCACAGGTGATCAGATTCATGTAAAAACTTGCATATTTAGGAAAAAAGATCAAGGCTTCAGGATATTCCCATTTACTCTTATTTTTACTCAGCTTCTGGTCATATTTTGTAAGCTAGCAGGAGCTATGAAAGACAAATTAAATGGGAATTCAGCATTCAAGATCTGGAAACAGGACATCATGTAGGCTGATCTATGCACTAAGCAAGGATGCACATGTATCACCATAAAAGAAAAGAAAAAGTGAAAATATAAAATAGAACAGCCAATAACGATGTTATAACGAAAAGAAATCAGAAGGAAAAGCAACAGTAAAAAAATAATCTCCGTTATGACTATGATCTAATTTCCTTGTACCTTCATTTCTGTCAGCTTCTTACCAGAGGCCAAAAAACCACAGGAAACTTTAAGCTTACTGAGTAGAAAAAGGAAAGAAAAACACAGAGATGGAAAATGTGCCGGAAGAAACTGTATTTTCAGAAAGTACAGTAACAACAGTGCCAAATATCTGGAAATGATTCATCTACAGTAGTTAAAATGAAACATTGAACTTCTCCAACAGAACACTTAAGAAACCCCACCATTTGGTATTCACTTACCAAACATCCACACATCGCTAGCTGAGGTAAACCGTCGGAAGTTGATTGACTCTGGAGCCATCCATTTGATAGGTAATTTTCCTTTGGAAGCTACAGGGAAGGCAAGACAAGGCAGGCTTTTATTCCTGTTACTGAGTTTAAACATAGATTTTGTTCTCAGTGAAATAATTCATAGGCAAACCCCATCTCCAGTGAAGCACTTTGACTATCAACAAGAGATTTCTGCACTGTCTGACCAGTTCTGCTGGTAGTCAGCTCTATCTAGAGAGAAAAGCAGCACTTTTCCTAAATATTCAGACTGATCAACCTCCTTTAAGTTAATTTTTATTTCAAGATGCAACTATTGCAGCTCAGAAGGTACTGGCACCAAATCTGAAGCTGTCACAGAACCTCAGCAAGGGAGTAGGTGTTTTTAAATGATTCATAAAAAAAAGGTAGGTTGTTCAGCCTTACATAAAACAGAATAAAGAACCCACAAAACCCAAAATAATCCCCCAAACCTCCCAAAAAAGCCCCCAAAAGCACAACAAGAAATGATCATGTCAAAAATATTACCCTTCTCCTCTCAGCAATTAAAACAACGATATGTAGCTCACAGTGATGCAAGACACATGAAACACGGAAACATAATGTAGCGTAAGGGGACAGATAAAGGATATTTTAAAATATATGACTGAAACTAGAAATATATTGAAGATTAGATTTATGAATACATGGTTTCATAATATACCCCACATTTCAAATGCTACTGTTTGGCACCCTACAGGCAATCTCTACTCTCCTGCTGTATTTCCCATCTACCAGGCACTGCAGGACATCTCACAGCTGCTGGAGCCACTTAAGATCAGTAATCCATCCAAAGAGGGGAAAAAAGTAGGCTTCAAAGACTTTTTTGTACTGAACCTCCTTAGTCCAGCGGCATCTGAAATATGCGGCATACAATGACAGCACAAACTCAAAATTTATCTGTAGGTAACCTTGAACTCATTGTAGGTTACCTACATTATGCCATGAATATATCTCCAACAACATATTATCTCAAACAAGCCCCAAATGTGGATAATCTTCTAAAAATTGCAAAGAAAGCATTATAAGCTTGCCCTAAAAAGTGGAATTTTACTGACACATGAATTTCAACTTTTTGTAACTGAAATGGGACCTTGTCATTCTTCTTCTTAGGCATACATGCAGGAATTTACTGCCATCTATTAAATTGTTGAATAGCATGCCTTTTTATACAATTACAACAGCTAGACTAAGAAAACCTGGTTAATTCCTTTTGAGAACAAACTCAATATTGTGAGAAGCAACTGTGCTCTAACTGACCTGCAAGAAGGATCCAGTGTCAACTTACCTTTATAGTAAGTACTGTCTTCCATGTATCTGGATAAACCAAAGTCACCCAATTTTACACAGTCAGTGGCAGATACCAGCACGTTTCTAGCAGCAATATCCCTGCCGAACAGAGGAGATGTTTAAAAATTTAAAGTGGTGAAATATTTGAAAGAAATTATTAAAGCCCAGAAGTATCAAATGCCTTTGAGAGGACTGAATTATTTTTCTGGTCATGGTTTGGGTGTGTATGTACAGAAAAAGATGACTACATATTTGTCTATTGATTCTGAGAAGCTTGCAGAAATGCTGCAGTATGTTTGATCCTTATGAGTAATAGCGGTCATCTGAAAGTATAACCATCAATGTCAACATCAGAGGGAACAGTTTTATTCTTCATCTATTTAAAAATCACAGGCTAACAATTTCTGGCAATTAGGAAAGAAGAAAATCTGCCTCCTGACCCTGCAAAGGGAAGTTATCGGGTTAAGGTCTCAGTCCTGTAAGAGGCTTCCTAAGAAGGAGCTTGGTTTTCAGTGATGCCACAGGGATTATGAAAAGACCTGGGCATTTTTCTCTTGCAGTTTCCCAGGTGAGACAACCCACCTTATGTGTCTGTCCGTTCTGGATTTCAGCAGGCTTGACTAAGTATTGACAGGTTTAGCTTTGAGCAGTTAAGTACAGCAAACGTAGTGGTGCTACTTTCTCCCATTTCAGTACAGTATAAGTTGTATTTTGAAATTTGATTGCTAAAGTTAAAATAAACAGCTGCTTGGCCAAAATTCAAGTATCTGTAACAACTGTAAGGGACTGTTATTTACAGTGTTTCAATAGACATATCTGTGTATATATACATACCTAGTACTTACATATACATGTGTTCATATATACAATATCTACAACACATATACAGAATTTGAACATAACACAAGTAAGACATTCAAGTTCAAAATGAAATGGTATATGATAACTGGAGTGCTGTGAACTTTTAACTGTATGCAATAAGAGGCTAAAGCCAGTCTCCTCTCCCTAGGAGGCTCATGCTCAAATTCAAGGGAATGAAATTCAAAATACACCTAGAAGTAAATTTACATTCACTTTCTGGTTAAGCAAGTGCTTGTATATTATAAATACTTTGTTCTCCCTGTTCTTTACTTAAGAAGCCAGCTGGCCCTTGCTTTGCTTTTCTGTATTTGGAATATTACAGCTTCAAAAATATTGTAACCACAGAGCAACAACTCAGCTGCAAGCTACTATGATTAAAACCCAGCACCCTCTCCAACTCAATGCCGGAGTGGGCCAGCAGGTGTCACTCTTGAAAAGGGTGTAATTTTGGTGGCAGCATCTGAAAAAATGACATACTGGTATAGAGCCTGCCATAAAATAAGTAAGTGGGTTTCAGGAGTTTCAAACTAATGCTGCTACACATTCATCATAAGTCAAGGAAAAGACACACAAAAGGAAGGCTTCAAAGAATCAAACTGTGTGTTGTAAGTGTTTTGCCTTCCCTTGAGCAAGTGTATCTAATAGCCAGAATACTGCCAGTCAAAAATCTGGTAATGTAGGACACCTCGTATGCCCTCAGATTCCAAGTAGTTACATATAAAAACACACACGTACACATATATGCGTACAAAATCTTACCTATGTACAAATCTTTTGCTCTCTAAGTATGCAAGTGCTGTGCTAAGCTGGTAAGCGTAGAGTATCAGAGAGGCCAGATCCAAGCTGTATTTTCTTACTTGCAAAAACGATCTCAACTTTTTGCACAAAGAAGGAAAAAAAGGAAAGAAGTTAGGACAAAAAAGTAATAAATTTGAAGAAGGCACATCTCAAATTGTAAAGTTTATGTGAGAATCAATGGCTATGCTTTCCCTTAAGGCTGGATGAGGAAAAAAAAATCACTTGCTATGAAGAAATTTGGCTTTGGGTTAAATTCAAGCAGTTATTTCTACATGAAAACTGTTAGCCAAACAAAAAACCAAACCAAACCAACAAACAAATTAGTGCATTGCTTTCAGGCTCCTTTTGAAGACTGAGAGCACGTGCTGCTCCCATTCCAGAGTAAAGAACTCCTTGACTTTTTATGCATTCTTCTCTTAAGAACTGCACATGTTTTCAGCCTAAATAAAATCAGACCAAAACAGTACGTGGCCAGTCTGACCACGGATCAGACGGAAGCATTAATTTTATTCTACATTTGCTAAAACAATTGCATTTTGCTCAGAGTCGCCAATATCAATGCAGAATTTTTAGAAGCTATAGTCCTAGCATAAGGCAGTTAAGACCTAATGGAAGGTGGCACTAGAGACTCCTTATAATTTGAAAAGTGATTTGGGCACTGGGAAGGAAGTCTGTCATTTTTTGACAGAAAATTACTTCTCCGCTACAGGTTTTTCTGCCCTTTTTTTCTTTTACAAGATATTGCAGTTTAATAATTACAACAACTATCTTTCAATGCAGTATGAAATACCATTTCATCTCACGTTTTCAGAAACATGTAGCTTGAAGAAAACAAACTGATTATAAAAACTGAGATCTAGATTTATTGAAACCCTTCATCCGAAAGACATAATAATGAGGAAAGTCATCTTATCTAGGATCTCTGCTGCAGAAAAAAACCCTAAGCAAACCTGTACAGAAAAAAACCCTAACCAATTCAGTGTTCCCAGGGAAACTGCAGTATTACTCAGGAAGAACAAAAGATCTACCACATAATTTCACTTCTAGAAGGTATGTTTGCAAATGCTGTTTAAATGATATTGCATTATCATCATCCTGACACAGGTCATGCTCTCACTCTGGAACAGCAATTGAAGTTCTCTGAAAACTCTGACTAAACCACTCTGGTATGAGCTGATGCAGTTCCCGCCATGGAGGAGTTAGGTCAAATTCTGCCATTCCTGTTTCTGAGTCCATGATTCTACAAACAAGTATGATATCATGTTTGAGGAGAGTGCCTTTGCGTTAGTGCCGAGAAGTGATTTTCTCAGTCTTTTGTAAAGGTATCTGTGAGCTGAAAGAGAGAAGACCAAAGTTGCACGAGGAATTTTCATACCTCTCCAAGTGTACAGAGCTCCATGATTATCCAAACTGGGTTTTCTGTAATAACACCAATGAGCTTCACAATGTGAGGATGATCAAACTGACGCATTGTTACTAAAAGGAAAAGAAACAAGTTGGTGTGTTATGTAATTAATTTTTTTTAAATAAAAATAAAAAAGTTGGTTAAGAAGCATTTTGCCTATGACCAGAAAATATAATCACAGTTCTGCAGGACTTGAAACAACTGCTTGCAATCGATAACATCTGGTCATTTAATGTTCTGCAGGCAGTATGAAACACTGCTTGCTTTAAGTGTTCTAGTGCTTTACTATTCTTCGCTCGCAAAAAGTGAACTGCTGTGGAAGGTGCAAGTCATGTGAGGCGCTCTGTCTTTTCTGCCCTAGTTGAGCATAACATAAATTAACATAACGACCTATCAATGCATGACCAATTAACCTGTGCCTTTCTACTAGAAGAGGAGGAAGGAAAAAACAGTATGTATAATTCAATGAGTGGAAAAAATGTGTGTCAGTTTATGACATAGACAAAAATCTCATGTAATTATTATGTTCACATCCCATTTTATTTTCCAGGGACTTAATTAACTTTTCAGTCTCAGCAGTGCATTCACTATATATTTTATGCAATAAGACATAGAGATCATAGAATCATCAAATGGTTTGGGTTGCAAAGGACCTTAAAGATCATATTGTTCCAACCTCCCTGCCATGGGCTGCAACACCTTTCACTAGATCAGGTTGCTCAAAGCCCCATCCAGCCTGGCCTTGAACACTTCCAGGGAAGGGGCAGCCACAACTTCTCTGGAAACCTGTTCCAGCGCCTCACCACCCCCACAGTAAAGAATTTCTTCCTAATATCTAATTTAAATAACCCTCTTTCAGTTTAAGATCTTCACCCCTTGTCCCATCACAACACTCCCTGATAAAGAGTCCCTTCCCCATCCTTCCTGTAGGCTCCCTTTAAGTACTGGAAGGCTGCCTTCTCTTCTCCAGACTGAACAACCCCAATTCTCTCAGCCTGTCCTCGTAGGGGAGGTACTCTAGTCCCCAGTCATCTTCATGGCCCTCCTCTCAACCTGCTCGAGCAGGTCCATGCCTGTCTTATGCTGGGGGCCCCAAAGCTGAACGCAGTACTCCAGGTGGGATCTCAGGAGAGCCAAGTAGAGAGGGAGAATCACCTCAGGTGACTGTAGGTTTCTTTTCCCAGGTAACAAGTGGTAGGACAAGAGGAAATGGTGGCCTCAGGTTGTGCTAGGGCAGGTTTAGATTGGATATTAGGGAAAATGTCTTTACTGAAAGAGTCATCAGGCATTGGAACAGGCTGCCCAGAGAGGTGGTAGAGTCACCATTCCTGGAGGTGTTCAAAAAACATGTAGATGTGGTACTTAGGGAAATGGTTTACTGGTGGACTTGGCAGTGTTAGGTTAATCGTTGGACTTGATGATCTTGAGGCTCTTTTCCAACCTAATCAATTCTATGATTCTACAGTCCCAATATGGACCCCTAAGGGACACCACTCCATCACTGATCTCCACCCAGACATTGAGCCATTGACTGCAACTCTTCTGAGTGTGACAATCCAGCCAATTCCTTATCCACCAAGTGCTCCATCCATAGAATCCACCTCTCTTTTTAGAGACAAAGATGTTGTGCAGGACAGTACCAAATGCTTTGCTGAAGGTTCAGGTAGATGACACTAGTTGCTCCTCCCTTATTCACCAATGCTTTAACCCTGTGATAGAAAGCCACTAAAATTATCAGGCATGATTTGGACTTAGTGAAGCCATGTTGGCTGTCACTGATCACCTCCTTATTTTCCATGTGCCTTAGCATAGTTGCCAGGAGGATCCGCTCCATGATCTTGCTGGGCACAGAGGTGAGACTGACCGGCCTGTGGTTCCCCAGGTCTTCTTTTTTTCCCTTTTAAAAAATGGGGATTATGTCTCCCCTTTTCCAGTCACTGAGAACTTCACTGGACTGCCATGACTTCTCAGATCTGATGGATAGTGGCTTAGCAGCCTCATCTGCCAGTTCCCTCAGGACTCACAGGTGCATCTCATCAGGTCCCATGGACCTGTGCACCTTCAGGTTCCTTAGATGGTCTCAAACCTGCTCTTCGCCGACAGTGGGTAGTACTTCATTCTCCCAGTCCCCGCCTTTGGATTCTGTGAATGGCAGCATGGCTAGAGCACTTGCCAGTAAAGACCAAGGCAAAAAAGTTGTTGATTGCCTCAGCCTTCTCCATGTCAACTGTAGCCAGGTCTTGCATTTTGCTCATATGGGCAGGCGGGGTAGGGGTGGTTGCTGTTGGTGGGATGTACAGTTTCTTTCATCTTCCCTTTTTGTCCTTTGTATCTGAAGAAACCCTTCTTGTTATTCCTCACATTCCTAGCCAAGTTCAGCTCCAGCTGTGCCTTGGCTTTCCTGATCCTCTCCCTGCACTCTCAGGCCATATCCCTACAATCTCCCCAGGATGTATATCCCTGGCTCCACTGCCCATGCATTTTGGTTTTGTGTTTTAGTTTGTCTAAGAGGTCTTGACTTAGCCAAGCTGGCCTCCTGCCTCCCCTGCCCAACTCCTTACACATCAGGATTGAGAGCTCTTGGACCCTATGAAAAATGTCTTTAAGTATCTCCCAGCTCTCATTCACTCCTTTGCCTCTGAGGGCAGTTTCCCAAAGGAATTGATGCACTAGTGCCCTAAATGGCCAGAAGTTTGCCTTTTTGAGGTTTAGTGTCCTTACTCTAATTTTACCCATCCTGTACCCCTCAAGTTTGAGAATTCCACCAGGACGTGATCACTGCAGCCCAGGCTACCTCCAATCTTGACGCCTCTGTTAAGTTCTTCTGCATTAATGAGCAACAAGTCCAGAAATGCCTCTCCTCTGGACGGGCTCTCCATCACTTGGTACTAGGAAGTTGTCCTCAATGTACTCCAGTAGTTTCCTGGACTGCTTGCAGTTCGCTGTGCCACTTTTCCAGATGTCCAGCTGGCTGAAGTCCCCTATCAGGAACCAGACCTACAAGTGTGATGTTTCCTGCAGTTGAAGAAAGAACTCTTCATCAACCTCCTCTTCTTGATTGGGTGGCCTGTAGTGGACACCAACTACAAAGTTTCCGTTGTTGGCTTTGTCTCTAACTTTCACTCATAAGCTCTTGACCTGTGCATTGCTATTCTTCAAAGATAGCTCTGTGCAATCAATCCCATTTTTGGCACAGAAGGCAACTCCCTCACCTCTCCTTCCTTGCCTGTCCCTTCTGCATAGTTTATAGTTGTCAATCACAGCACTCCAATTATGCGATTCACCCCATCAAGTTTCTGTGATAGCAATCAGGTCATAGTTTTCCATCTGGGCAGTGGCTACCAGCTCCTCCTGTTTGTTTCCCATGCTGTGTGCATTGGTTTAGAGGCACTTCAAGCTGGGCTGTCAGCCACATACCCTTTCTAGAGGAGCTTGCCCTAATTCCCTTGAGGCAATTCACAGGTGTTTCCCTGTTGCTTCCTAATGCTTCAGCAGCCCCTGCCTCTTGAGTACATAGAACACCACCCCCTCCCACTGCTAAATCTAGTTTAAAGCTCTGTTTATAAGTCCAACCAGCTTATTGCTCAGGACACTCGTGCCCCACTTTGGTCACTTGAGCCCTGTCAGCTGTCAACAGGCCCGGTTTCTCAAAGGTTATGTCAAAGATTGTAGAAGCCAAGACCTTGAGCGTGGCATCAGCTACGCAGCCAGTCTTTCACCTGTTCAATTTGTCTCCTTCTTCTCAAGTTCTCTTCTCCAGCTGGGAGGATAGAGGAGAACACCACCTGTGCTCCTGATCCCTTGAACATCATTCCGAGTGACATAAAAGTCTCTTTTGATATTTCTGAGTCGCCTCATTGCAGCATTTCTGACCTTACTTGGAACAGTAGGAATGGGTGATAGTCCACAGGGTTTACAAGGCTCGGCAGCATCTCTGTGACATCACGGATGCGAGCTGCCAGCAGGCAGCAAACTTCTCTGGAGATTCTGTCTAGGTGACAAATGAGCCCTTTGGTGCCTCTCAGCAAGAAGTCTCTGCTACTAACGCTCTACACACTTTTCTGCTGGCACCGGTTCTAATGCGGGTGGGTGGTTGGACCAACTTTGTGTAGTTGGCCTTTCCTGGGTCTTGCCTGTTCCTGTCTCTTCATTCTGCAGCCCCAGGGCATCATACCTCCATTGGGGTACTCCAAGGGGAAGGGGAAGATTCCTCCTCCTGCCCCGAGCAGAGACGAGAGTCCAGCCTCCTTTGTCTCATTAGTTGGTTGAGTCTGTCACCTCAGGGTTGGAAACAAGCTTACCTTTCCTTTGCAGAGTCTGAAGGCAGTGCTGTCACTCAGCTTGTGACAGTGCACAATACCACATATCAGTCTCTTGCTCAGATATCCGGACAATACGCTGCCTGTTAAGTTCCTCTTGTGACATGGCTACTTGCTTGAGGAGTTCTCCCAGCTGGGCACACTTGCACCCATGACATCCACCTCTGCCTTCGGATCCTAGGGGGACTTTGAGGTTCTGGAGTTCCATGCAACTTTGGCTCTGGGCAGGTCTTTCAGTTCTTGGGGGGTCAGTCTGGGTGTAGGTGTCCACATCAGGAGGCTTTACCACTTCCATCTGGGTTTCAGTCACAGATTTGCAGTTGTAGCAGGTGGAAACTGTTTTGTTTCAACAGGAGGCTATTTCTGTCTGGCTCCCAGAAGGAAACAGCCTATTTGCCGGAGGCCACCCTCCCTTTGTGCCCTTCCACAGAAACTGCAGCACCACACTGTTTGCCTGCCCTGGTCGCAAGTGCTCCCTAGGGACTGCCTTTTACGGATGTGGGGGTTGGCCAAGGTTGCTCCTGGCCCTGCCCAAGCCTCATCAACCACTCTCAAGACAGCTGCCAGCTCCTGGAGGCTCTCTCCGTGACCCTGGTGTTGCCCGAGGTCAGGAATTCCCCCTGTACACCACTATCCTCCGTTCTGCCGTGGATTGTGCTGGCACCAAAGCTGCTCGCCTTGGCAACTGACTCAATGCTTATAATGTTTTGGGGATGTGTATTTGGTAGGTGAAATGAAGCATCAGTCCTCTGATTAAGTTCTTCTCTTCCAACACATGGATGAGAAACACCCTTAATTTAATCTTGAAGTAGTCTCTCTTTTACATTTACAGTTTGTGGTGTCAACAGAAATACATGGTAATTACCAAACTGGAAAGTCTGCTTCATTTGCCTAAAATTGGAGAAGAATAAAAAATGCTATCTTTTGGCTTTTAATCAATCACAAGCTAAAAGCAGCAGGTGTTTTTGGATTCCTATTCTGATGACCTCTGAATTCTACTTCTGTCCACTGGTACACAGCAGCTGTCTAACCAAGCATCTTGCAACACCACAAATCCCAAGAAAAATCCTTGGACAATGATATTTCTAAGACCTAGTGTATAACAGTTCAGTAACATATTCTCCTGTGAAGAAACTTATGTGGGCAAACTTAAGAGAACATATTCTTTAAAATATTAATGTGTTATGAAAAATACAGAAAAAAAATCAGTAAAACAAACATCCCTATCAATGCCACAGCTTAACACATTAATAAAAAGTAATAAATAATGTGGTGAAATGTCAAATGGGCAATAATAACTGCTAAAATACTACACAGAATTGATGTTAGATTCCTAAATCATTAAATTCCTCTCTTCCCTTTTGACGTAAATGGAACTTCACAGAGGGAAGCTGTTTCTGACTCCTCGAAAAAGTATCTACTGCTAAACTAGTTTATCTGAACCCAATGTTAGTATTAAAAACTTGGTAAATAGAGTGTATATTCCAAACAAACCCCAAAGATTTAGGTTAAGGGTTCTCTTGTGCTAACCTGTCTCAATGCAATTTACAATGCTTTATAACATGGAAAAGTTGCTTCATTGATGTAAAAGTGAAGCAGGAATACAGTTTTAATTATCAAAGCAATGGAGAGGCAATTAACACAAATAGTTTCATATCATATGGTCTTATCAGTTTTAAACATTAAATCCTCCATTGTTGGAAAAAAGGTAGTAGAGTTGTTACATCATTTTGCCACCCAGCTTCTAGAGGTAAGATGAATGAACCCAAGCCATTGGAAGAGCAATAAACATCTCCCCAAACCAGGTGGTTTGTATTTTAGCATATACAAATGCATTAATAGTTACACACTGCCGCACAAAAGCAGACAGGAATGAAGAGACAGGCGCTGCTTGTAAAAACATTTTCTTCCACCTACTTTCTATACTGAGGTGTTCCTCCTTGCAAGATTCAATACTAAGTCTTTTCAGCATTGAAAACTACACCACAACAAACAACTAAAGCCCACAAACATTTTAATGCTCCTAATATTAAAATATTAGGAAATAAATTTCTTAATTCAGTGACATAACCAACTCTGCCTCTCCAGATGTCAGATCTGGGCCTTTTGAAGAGTGCTCTTAAAAACCAGGAGGCAGTGTCTTCTGAGAAAGTTTGCAATCTGAACGCAAACAAGAGGAAGGTAACAGATGGGAATTAGAATAAAAAAAAGAAAGAAGACATGACAAAACTATTAAATCAAAATTGAAAAGCACTATTTATCTGTCTGCTACGCTGGCATTTCCTAATCTGTCAAGTTCACAGCATAATAAGGAGCATTCAATGAGCAATTATTTTCTACATTGTTAAGAGACAGCAGCCTACCTTTGACTGCTAAGTTATTACTATAAGCAATGGTATTTACTTTTCCAACAGCTAGAAATGTAATGGAAAAAATTATAGTAATTTAAGAAAAACCTGACATCCAAAAATAAGAAGCCATTAGCTATGAACACAGATTATTTGAATAACTGGAGAAAAAAAAATCCTTGAACAAAGGAATAGGGAATAAAAGTGTACTGTAACATCTGGCCATAACCAAATAATTCATTGATATAATACAATACCTTTACGAGGTTTATAGATATACAATAGCAGACAATAATAGGCAAGAATTAAGGCCTAAGTCTTGCATCTTAATTTGCTTGCCATACCAAACAGTAGAGAAATCAATAACTACAACACACAGAAGTTTTCTGTTAGTATCCATCTCAACAAAAAGACTCCCTCCATGTGTGAAGTGCACCCTTTGGGGAATGCAATATTTGGGGGCAATTATTTAGAAAGTTGGTTCATTCTATCATCATTTTTAAATCTGAATTTTCAAAACAGATCTTAGATATTACATTTTTAGCAAAATAAAGACAACCACCATTCTAAAGTAATACACTGAAACAAGTGCTATGGGTTTTTTAATTCACTGAGGAGGAAGAAGGAAATAGACGAACAGAGAGGCGGTCAATGCCCAATTCCTGGAAACATTCCAGGGCAGGTTGGACGGGGCTCTGAGCAACCCGATATAGTGGAAGATGTCCCTGCTCACTGCAGGGGGGTTGGACTAGATGGCCTCTAAAAGTCCCTTCCAACCCAAACCATTCTATGATTCTGTGATTCTATGATCTTTAATATTCCAAAACTGGTTCTGAAGTCTTACAGGAGTCAGACATCCCTGTTCAACTCAGAGAAGTCAAAGAACCCCCATACAATCATATCCACAGGCAATGCAAGGATGTAAAGCACTCTTCCTGGCACATATTGCAGAAGAGGAGAAGGTCATGCAATGTATTAATAAAAGATTCACATTAGCATCAGAAGTTTCTGGCACAGATGGCTGCAGTCTTTGCAAGGAGCAGTTACAGAAGCTACCCCAAAAGAAGTATTTTAATACTCACAGGCTTCTTGTAAGAATTTTTCTCTAACGCTGTCTGAGGTGCAGTTTTTACATGTTTTGATTGCAACAGCCATAGCTGGATTTTCCTGAAAGACATTATTGAGAAACAACTGAAATACCACCCACCAAATACAGCCCACCAAAAGCTACATCCTTTAAAATTCTAGCAAAGCTGCTTTACTTTAGAGGGAATTACTATTAGCTAAAATATCTTCAGTTAAGAAATTACATTTTGAAAGCTTGAATATTAAAATATTATCATAATCAATACACCTAGTGTACAACATTTACATCTAATGCACCTAGTTTAAAACATCAAATATTTCCTATGTTAAATTGTACAAAAATTATGACAAAAGACAGCAAGTTTAACTGAATAGTACTGTAAACTTTTTGTGTTATTGAGGATGGTAAACTCTTGACAATATTTAGCAAAAGCAGAGGAAACAAGTAGATATACACCTAAAAAACCCACACTTGACTTACGCAAGCAAGCAACCTGGAAAGCCAAATAAAGGACTTCTTGTGGCTTTTGCAGAACAAAGACTGGCTATAATTTTGAACTTAAACTACAAAGGCAAGTAAAATAAAGATTTTTACATATTAGCTTCACAATCAGTTATATCAAGGGCTTAAAACAGAGCTGAACAGAACACGTATTCAAAATCGGAAACAGATTTTACCATCTGATGGCTTATCCTCTGAATACTGAAAAATGAGAAGCACTGAGACAGCGCAAAGGAGGCCTCTTGGGTCAGGTGGCATCTTTCATCTTCTCTTGCTTTGGTGTGTTTTACAAATACCCTTCCCACAAATTGCAGACAGCACAGAGAAGCTGCAAGCGTTTTTCTCCTGAAAAGAAGCTTTAGGTGTTCAAGCTTCGCTAATATTGAAAACGCCATGACTGACTTAGAAAATGGTATTTTTACAACACAGTGTATCCTCACAGTAATCTACAATACTCAGATGATATCCTTCATACAAGTTCTTAATGGGCTGAAAGCAGCTGGAGGCCTGCTCAAGGACTAGTATGCCTTCCTTCCTACTGGTAAACTGGGAATTGTGCATTGTTTAATGGGAAGATTACAAATGAACCTTTCCCCGAAAGGCTACGCAGTGTTGACGGACGTCCTCACCTAGTTTTTAAGGCCAGTGAGAGCTGAAGATTCATAGAGTTATGTTCTATGTCTGCTCACGCTTGCTCTATTTTAAATCTATTTTTACAGAAAAACATTATCGGAATTAGAATAATATTTATATTTTTCAGGCTTAAATGTCTATTTGCTCTTCAAGTTGACTTTGCCAGAAAATACTAATTAAAACCTTCTCTCACACATAAAAATGCCCATAAACTGACTGAAAAAATGGTGGTAAATTAAGATGATTTTATTCCCTTCTGAAATCAGGATTCAGTAATCAGTACTGGATGAGACCTCTGGAGGGCAGCCAGACCAATCCCTCTCCTGGTGCTCTACAGAGAGTTTCTGAAAAATCTCATAACCAATATTAGCATCAAAAGGAAGAGTTTCAGTGTCTGCAACCAGCAGAGACTCCAGACATTTTGCAAATAAATATAGGAAAGGGCCTGATATCAGGGTTTTGCTGATCTTTGGTTTTCAGGTAAGGAGATAAAACAGTGAATACCGCAAACTGGTAACAGTTTGTGTACTGAGCAGCAAACACTATTTTAAATGACCCTTTTGGATTAATCCCACAGTATATCAGCCTTTAAAGACAGTCTTATTTGAATTCCTTACATCTGAGCAATAGGATCCTGTATTTATACATATATTTTACATACATTTTACATTCATTACCCTACAAATACAGGCTGGTTGTGATATTTCAGGAATACCTAGTAGTAAGCGCATTCAAGAAGAGATGGATGCTGCACAGTCACTAGAATAGAAACTTTCCAAATGCAATGAACAGGGATGAGATATTTCAGATTCAGATCTGAGCTAGCAGAACAAGAGGCCAGAAATCTCCCCTATATTTTTGCACACAAGCTGAATATATACAAGGATGGAAACACTATTGTGTTATTGTAACTGATCTATTGTAAGATTTCTTCCAAAAGTTTAAGTTACTGTGTGACTTATACATTAAAACATAATTATAAAACCACCTTTCTGTCTTCCCTTCACATATTCAAGTGTCTTAAATGTAGTAACATTTTATTAATAAAAGTAATCCGCAGATTGCCATTTAAAAAACTTATACTAGACACAGGATGATTGAATGAAATCTGTTTTCCAATTCAAGAAAAAGAACAGAGACAGCATTTTCAAAACAATAGTCCCTAAGAAAAAGGGTCTTTAATTGGTTTTACAGACCACTAGATTTATCCACCGTGCTCCAAGTTCAGTGAAACACCACTCCTCAAGTACTCCTGTCAACTTGGACAGGATTAAATGGAAGGCAAGGATCTCCCTTAATGCAAAATATATCAGAGCTGCTTTTCTAAATGAAGGTATCAGAAGAGGCTTCAAACCTGTCTGAAATATATAACATTTATCCGTATTTATTTACTTAAAAATTGCATTGAAGAAGTACTTACTTAACCCACTGAGCCCAGGACGCTAACCAGTTCTTTGTGGGAAATACTGTTTCTGAAGTTAGAACTAGATTGTTGTCCACATGAATTATTACTTCATCTATCGAAAATCCAGAGACTTAATTTCTTCAAATGAGAAATAAATCTTCATTTTACACTTGCATTACTAGTTTATTGTTAGCTTGAAATTGGTTGAAATTAAGTAATTTTCCAGCTTTCTCTTGCTTTTTTCCACAAACTTAACTTTTCATCCATTTAAATTGCAATCTTAATCTTTGTGGCAGCAGTGTAGAAAAACACATAAGAACCAGCCTATATTATGCCAAGTCCCGCCAACCTCACTGGTTTCATTGAGATGGCTCTTGTGCATTGGGGTTTTGCTGGATCAGTGCCCAAAGTTTTCTGCATCTTTTCTTTCAGGAGAAAGTAGCAACTTTATTAACACAAGCTTCTTTGTGAGAAATCTTCCCTGTGAGAAACTGTGATCTGGACAGACTGGATTGATTGGCCAAGGTCAACTGTATGAGGTTTAACAATGCCAAGCACTGGGTCCTGCACAACAATCCCAGGCAATACTACAGGCTTGGGGAAGAGTGGCTGGAAAGCTGCCCGGTGGAGAAGGACCTGGGGGTGTTGGTTGACAGCTGGCTGAACATGAGCCAGGAGTGTGCCCAGGTGGCCAAGAAGGCCAACAGCATCCTGGCTTGTGTCAGCAATAGTGTGGCCAGCAGGAGCAGGGCAGTGATCGTGTCCCTGTGCTCGGCACTGGTGAGGCCACACTTCAAATCCTGTGTTCAGTTTTGGGCCCCTCAGTCCAAGAAGGACATTGAGGTGCTGGAGCGTGTCCAGAGAAGGGCAAAGAAGCTGGTGAAGGGTCTGGAGAACAAGTCTGACGAGGAGCTGCTGAGGGAACTGGGGTTGTTTAGCCTGGAGAAGAGGAGGCTGAGGGGAGACCTTGTCACTCTCTACAACTCACTGAAAGGGTCTTGTAGTGAGGTGTGTGTTGGTTTCTTCTCCCAAGTATCGAGTGACAGGACAAGAGGAAATGGCTTCAAACTGCACCAGGGGAAGTTTAGACTGGATATTAGGGAAAATGTCTTTACTGAAAGAGTGGTCAGGCATTGGAACAGGCTGCCCAGAGAGGTGGTGGAGTTGCCATCCCTGGGGGTGTTCAAAAAACATGTAGATGTGGTACTTAGGGACATGGTTTAGGAGGCATGGCGGTGTTGGGTTGAGGGTTGGACTTGATAATCTTAAGGTCTTTTTCAACCTTAATGATTCTATGATAAATATAGTGACATCCTCACTGGAGAAACAGACACATTTGTTTAACATTATTGTCCCTCTCTTGTAGGCTACTGCCCTTCCAGTATAACAGACTACAATTTTTTGCTCTGTATTTCAGCACAGAAGTTAGATTAGCTTACCCTGACACAGTTGGCAGCAGGACTGAACACATCCTAAGCCCAAGTCACACTGAACACTCATAAACACTGTTTTAAACTTTGGAAAATGTTCTGAAGCACTCAACGCTCAGTAGGGGAGTATGGACAAAGGGATGTGTGCTCACCATGCTTGGACACACTCAAAAAAGAGGAAATTGTATGGTTGGTGTTAAAAGCAATGACTTCTAATTCCGACTCAGCCAGTGGCTTTGGTTCAGTCCTGAATAGTTTACTTGGCTCTTTTGATGCCCTTCCCGATGTATTAAAAAAATGGGGAAACAGGAGCAGACAAACTACTCTTGAGCTAGTTTTCTATTCATCTGAAATATGGGGAATATTCTTTACATGTTGATTATTCTGAAAAATAAATGACAAAGTCAATTTTTATTTGTTCTGGAAGACTTAGACCAAGGCATCTAAGAAATAAATTATTTTTTTTTCATTTAACTAGAAGCTTTATTGTTTGTTCATTTTCATTCCAGAAGTGAGGCTTACCGGACTCATGTAAACTCCTTGGTGTACATCTCCAAACTGTCCTTCACCAATGCAGCGCCCCAGTTCAATTCTCTCCCTTTGAATTTCATAATCTCTGGCTATAAGAATATAATGCACTTAAAACACCAAATTTCGGATGAAGGGCAAAGAAATATTCCACAAGATACGAAAGTCAAAGTAAGTCACTCAAATGTCTCACATATGAATAGCTAAGATTAACATTTGTTTCACACCAACCTATACAAATGCTGTATATACACAGTGGAAACCTCTTAAACAAATGTTTGAATCAAAGCAATGAAAAAGGAATTGTGAAATCTAATTTGCTAAATTAACTGCTATGCATTATTTATTTCAATGCAATAGACATAATTGAATCCTCCTTAATTATAGGTAGTAAAAGACAAAGAACACAAATAGCCTTGGGCAATACCAATGATATTGAGTACAGCCTCAGCACGCATCCTTTTGTATGTTTAAGAGAACTCCACTATGCGGTATTTTAGATTTTGGAACCATCAAATGTGCCTGGAGAACTTTTAAAGAGGTAACTGCAAGAAAAAATACAGAAAGAAGAGCATGGCAAATAAAGATAAAATAAAAGAGTAAAATTTTGAGTGCACTACACCTCTAACAGTGTGTAATTGAAGTAAAATTGATGTTTTGTGGACGTATGCAATTTTGTTAAGTCGGTTGTTTAACAGACTGAGAATATACTGATTAAAATGGATCAATACTTCAGCAAAACATTTATCAATTGCAATTGAATTACTTCATTTGCAATTTACTTTCTAGTGGACATGGAAAAATATTTCAGGAATAGCAGAAAAGCATGTACAGTATATGTTTTCACCTCTACTTGTATTATTCAGAGAAAAAAAATGTGATCAACCAGCTTAGGACTTCGTGACCAATGGTTTTGACTTCATTAACACTACAGAAATAATGCCATCTAGAGCTGGATAACAAGGTGGTAAACGCCTTTTTAATTACTTTAAGTACTGCATTTTCCTCTTTAAAATCCCAAAGCTAACTGGTTTAACTATAAATAAATAATGTATATTAAATGAAAGTGAATAGTAAACTTAAAAATTCCACATCATTCCAAATTGCAAGCATACAGGGATGGGTAAAGGGTCTCCTGTTACCTTCATCTATTCCATAGCTTTCTGCAGTGCAATTAAGAGAAAAATCAAATGCTTACTTAAATATAGCTTCTTAAGACACGGACAAACATTTTTTAACATTGTTTTTAAAAATGAAGAAATATACTGATGCAATTTTAAGTTTACATTAGCAGAAGTCACAGGTCTGTTCTTGTGATCTTTACTCAGTCCTTTGAGAGCTGAACACTTGAGTCCACTTCAATCTAGCAAAGCACTTAATGAATTTCACTTCAACAGCCCATCTCTTGGGCTTTGAATTGAAGGCATACTTAAGTGTTCAGCATCATCCAGGGCTGGGCCCACAAGTAATTACTTCCATGAGAATTTAAATGAAAAGATTAGGAAAAAAAAAACCCAAAACCAAAACTACACAATGTTAGTATGTTAAAAAATACAAAGGATATAATTTATCACAGTACTTTTTGATCCTGCAATTATTTTAGTAGAATCATGTAGTGACTTACTGCAAGACATTCAAAACACATTGTTTATTTCTGGAAAACATATATTCTTGCTTTTCAAATATTTATGTTCAAATATATATGTTTTTCAAAACATATATTCTTGTTTTTCAAATATTTTCCACAGTAGTGGAAATGATGTAGTAAACACTGAAGTGACCACGAAACATTCCTGCCACATGGTAAACTCTGGAAACCCTTACATCCATTCATGGTTCTTCAGCAGAACACGGCACCAGTTTAGGACCATCGTCCCCTCTTACACTAACAAAACCCGACGTTTTTGCAGGTCTGTGTATCAACGGATTGTCTACATCTTGAGAAATCCTTGGTTGCCAAAACATGACTGTAATTTCACAAACGCAACTTTTAAAATCAGAATATTAGACTTTCATGTTAAATTTGTTACCCTCAACTGTTTAAGGTTATAATTCAAATATACCATAAGACAAAATCCTTGTGGTGGCTAATGCATAATTTTTTTGACTTCAAAGATGAAGACTCGGAAGAACTTTGAATTTTTGTTTTTGTTCCTGAAGTCTTTCATCTTTAACAAAATTGCATGTGGTACAGATGACTATCAAGGAATTCGAGAGGCTGTCACAGAGCAAGGGTGAGACAGTTAGACAGCAATACACAGAAACTTTCCAAATTGTTTGCTCTTAGCACAGAAATCTTATCCATTCTTTCTTTAAGTGTTGTGTTCAGCATCACAATCAAAAAAATAAAATCTACATTTTGAGACGTAAAAGAAATTTCACTGTGAAGTCACTGACAGCAGCAAAACAGAATTTGGTTTTATTTGCTTCAAAACCTGAACCTGAAAAACACTGAATCTATGAGTTTTCACAACATCATAAAGAACATTTTCTTTGCATACATATTACTTAGAGCTGAAACAAAAGATTCAGTCCCTGCTAAACCAGAGAAGCCTTCGGATAGAAAACTTCCTAAGTTAACTACCATACTTACTTGACGGCATTGTATAAGTATCTTCTTCATCTATAATCTCTGCGTAGTCATCTGTCTCTGTAAAGGGAGGAATTGAAGAGTTTCGGGAAAAGCAGATGAAAACAATTCTCCAGAACAATATCTCCAATTTATCAGGACTGATATGTCACAACCCCCAACTTCAACATTGCTGGGACGCATTTACAATAGCATGAATAAAACTTGCTCATGCATAATTTATGGTATGATAATGACCTCAGTGCCAATTATACTACGTCACATAGATGCATTCAACAAGGAATAAAAGGAAGATTCATTTGTATTCAAAAAAGTTCAAGCTCTGTAATTGAAACCCATCTAAACTGTTGGCTTAAAAAGAAAATCTTTTTAATGGCAAATTCCACTGCAGTAAAGAGAAAACATTATTAATGGATTAAATTGCTTTACCTTCAATAAAGTGTGAATATTAGTTTGCTAGTTTTTTATGTCAAACAGGCAGAACAGACAGTAAAGATGTTCCAGGGCAGCATCTACCTACTGTCAGTGTGGCAAAGTAAGTTATTTTCCATAGTCATCTAGAGTATAAAGATCTTTTCAGCCACACTCTCGCCTTACGCCCATTTTTCTTGCATTAGTCTCAATTTTCCTCTCACGGACAGTGCTGGAAAACAACCAGTTCTCAAATTTTTCTGAAAAACAATGTATTTCTTCCTCTGTTTAAAACTTAGGACTTTTACATCATCTGTTCTCAAAATGCTTTAAGTGGTGTCAAGTAACATCAGAAGGTCCTTCTCTTGCTCTAAAGAACTTCCAGTGTGTGTAGGTCATTTCCTAAAGGTCAGATAAATTCCTCTGGGGGGTTACAAAACCAGTCCACAACAGTGAGATAATTTTTCACTGCAAGGCTGTTAAATTCTACTCACCAACTTCAAAAGCATAGAGAGGTTCTCAAAATTGAATAATTTCAAATCCAGTTTTCATGGTTAGTTTCAGGTGATCGCATACTGGACCACCTTTGCAAGGCATTATTTACTCCCCCTTTTCCCCATCTGCCCTGGAGCATATGTACATCCCTACGACTCCCTGGCATCACCTCTAGAGGTATGATTTCTGAACAATGAATGAGACAAAGCCACAGTGAAACTGGAAAGAAGGATGGGGTGATCCCTTTTGGCAGCAGCCCTCAGTTCAACCAACTTAAGCCAGCTCTGAAACCAGAGCAAGGCTTACAAATATTATACACAAACAAAAGGCTTAATTTTAATACAAACTGAACGTTCAACCATTAGGAAACTACAGGTTGCCTGTAACCTTTGAAGTTCAACACACTTCAGTGAGTAAATGTAGTTTTATGATCCTAACTTTGTACTACTTAAATAAAATTAAAGCTATTTTTCTTTCAAACTCCTGTAGGAATACACCATGTCTTGTAAAAACAAAACCAGGAAATTCTACGCCATTTAAATTTTTGCTAGGCAATTTCTATTTAGGGCAGAGCAAACCAGAGTCACCTAATGAAAATTCAAGTAATTATAAAGACAGTGCACAATTCTAAAAAGGCAGAATAATCCAGAGGCACTAATCTCTTACTTGGTAGTTTATTCCTCCCTGCATTAGAAACTAAATTTTTTTGTAGAAAACAAGCCCAGTTTGATCTGAAAAATAAGCGTATTTTTGATAGAAATCATTAGTGTCACACCAATGTGACCGGGATAAATCACTTTGCTTCCTTGTAAAGACTGTGGTAAGATGTTTTTACCTTTTGTTACGCGTGACAGATACCAACTACTGTTACAAGCTAATATTTGAGGATACCAGAAAGTTCTTAATCTATGTAAAAAAAAAATGTACTGAACAAAAGATATTATAAACATATTTGCAAAGAATTTAAGAAGTTTGGAAACTAGAACTGGTGCCACACTGGTCGTTAAAAAAACAAAAACATTTGTCATATTAGATTATGGAACAGTGCTTACAAAATGTGATAAATGACTTGGCTTGTTCATCTGTTTTAAATTAATGAAGTTAATTCATAATAAAAGCATTATCAGAACACCGCAGAGCACTTTACATATTTTTGATATCTTGCCTCAAACTGTCCTGAAACTAAAAAGGTCTTCAGTAGCTAATCCAAATAAATTAAATGTATGCAATTAACTAAACAAATATTTTTTGTTACACGTTTAACACTCTGGAGAGGAATTTATTATAAGAATATGAAAATAATTCCTATACATGTCTGCGTTGTTTCTGGGAATTAGAGGAAAATTCAATCAAGGCATTACCAGTGATGTGCTCAAAGTGTTCTTCAACAAAGATGACTGACCTCTCTCACATGGAGTCTCTGCCCCACGATTAGAGTCGTGTAGTATGAGACTATTACCAAGTCTGCTGAGACTATGACTACGTCTGCTAAGAGATATTCCAGAACCCACGTGGAGTCTAAAGCAAAACTCAGCTCGGCAAGGCTCTCCAGGCTGCTTCGCAAGAAGGATGTGCCCTAGGAGTCTCAAGAGCTAAACACTGACAACAAAGCAGTGATTCCAGGAGATGTTCTATCTTCAAGGCCCTTGATAAGTCTAGAAATACTAAGATTTAAAAACAGGGCTCATTACTGCTACGCTCTTGCACATTTTAAAACCAGCACTGAACCTTTTCACCTGTTGGTCAACCCCAGATTCTTCTAGATGGAAACACAAATAGGTTGCTTCTGGACAAAGATACAGTGTTGGTGGTACAGGTGAATGAGCCAATTTTAGCTTTACTAAATCTGAATGCATTTATTAAACAGTACAAAAAAAAACATCTTAGGATATTAAATCCGTAATAGCTAATCCACGATCTTAAACACTTGTTTGAAATTTCCCTTTTCATGATTTTTTCCCATTTATCAGAGCCTGTAATTTATAAAAGATAAGCACTGATAAAAAGCTATGTAGGGTTAATATCTAAAATACAACTTCTGAATTTATGACAGAAAAAAATGTCCTTTGAGTTTTTAATGTTTAAGAAAATAAAATTGGGGTAGTATTATCTTTGATTAGATCTGAAGGAGAGAAAGGAGATGAAAAGTTATACACCCCCTTCACATTTTACTGAGAGGAAGGCCACAAGACGTTATCTTTTTTTCTTCTTATCGTCTTACTTTGCATACTTTTATGTGCTTTTAGTACCTCCTACTTACAAGAACAAAGATACATACACTATCAGTAGCAGTTTTGATTTTTTTCCAACATCAGATGGAATCGTTTAGAAAAATAGCTAAAAAATCTCTTTAAAACACCAAAAACAAAACCCAACTTGTTTTCAGAGGATAGCAAGTGAATATTTTCTAGAAAAAAAGACTTCTAAGAAGTCTGGAGAAGTTAAATATTTTGTACTAATTTCAAAGTTTTATAGAAAAACATTAAAATCTGTCTTTAAAATTAGCAGTTTGAGTAGCTGAAACCTGATTAATTTATCCATTTATCCAGTCTACTTTATCTTGTACAGCTTGTTTGTACGCAAGGAGCAGTAGTGGACTACAGAGCACTTTGATGCTACCATGCCTTCAAAGCATCACTTAGTAGATTCACTTCTTACGTAACATCCATTGATCTCACCCCGACCAAAAAAATGCTGTGATACAACCATTTCAATCAAACTGAATGGACACTCTTGCAAGCCTATAAACCTTCTTTGCATCATGCCAGAATTCCCATTGCAAATGCATGCAATACCACATCCCTGTGTGTTTGAAATAGTGTTTCCCTTTTCAATTGCAGTTTAGCAGAAAGTGTTAGTTGCACAGCCTGTGAAGTACAATATTTACTGGCTAATGTCCAAAGCAGACTGCTTTTTAATACTAAAATCCATATAAAATTTATTACTGAAATGTGCATTAAGTGGTATATGGATATAAGAGTTGCATATTGCACGTTAGTAACACACAGACTAGAAAACATATTACCGTCCCCACTAATTTCATCTGCAGATCCAGGTGGCATGCAAGGAAAGAGAAAAACAGGGGGAGAGAGAAGGGACAGAGAAGGGGGAGGGGAAAATATACTATTAAATTCATGAGTAATCCAAAAGTATTCAGACTGCAGTTATATTATATACCTGACTCAAGAGAAACCAGAAAAGCAGCAGAATTTAAGACTTCTCACCTAAAACCCAAGGGACTAATATATGTTCTAAGAAGCTTGTACGATGAAACAGAGTTAATGACTTTCAAACACAAATTTACACAAAAATTAAATTTGGGAGCGGAACTATTTTGATGCATTGTTAAGAAATGCCAATTTCTGGTTTAAGTCAATACTTCGCTACAAAATATATCTCCTACAGCCAGATGAGTCAGTTCAATTTGACTTTTCACACACACTGATGACTTTGGATAACTAGAGCTGGTGTTCACCCTTTCAAAGGAAATGCGCTCCTGCGCTACCACTACAACATGAGTAAAGAACAGAACCAGCTGAGGATTAATCACACAGCGCATACTGCAGTTATACAAAGCTGAAATCTAAACCAGCGGCAAATGGAGCAACTCTACTGGGAAGCTGTTCAAATGAGCACCATACTCCGCATTTACAGTAGCAACCCTATTCCACACCAATACCCACAGCCCAAGCTGATGCACTTTAGACATTATTTGTAAGTAAAAGAAAAATGAGCATTAATGTTGTAAAAATAATGCACCTATTACTCCAATTCTTCTTACCCCTAACAAAGCCAAACTGGTCGAGACCAAATGCTGAACCAGTATGCAGCCAAAAGCATCACTGTATTCAATATTTAATTTGAAGTGATCTTAGCTGATGCTTATTGTTGCTATTCTATTTCATTCATAAGCATGCTGTATCAGGGGTCCAAGAATGAAGTAAAAATATAGTAACCAAAACCCCCATGGGTATACAGGGGCTGCACAGCTACGCAAATGAAATTATTAACATGTTTGTCATTGTAGAACATGATGTTTAAAACTAAATCCCCCATAAAGATGGGGACAAGCAAGTTTGTGAAATGAAAATCCAATTCAATTGGAGGAAAGGGGTAGCAGAAATTTCACGAAATTATTCTTGGAACTCTGTTTACCTGAGGCTAAAGTAGTAAAAAAAACCAGTAACTGCATTAGTATATTCAGCTTTTGGGTTAATAAGGCAGCCTATACAAAGAGCAGTGCAGTACCCTTAGGCGGCGGCTCATGGGAACAGAAGACGAAAGGGAGAAAGCGTCTAGCTTTCTTTACTTTATGCTGACAGTGATTGACTCCTTTACAAAGAGGCAAGAAAAGGGAAGAGAAAAACAGAAACAAATTATTTGGAAATAAAATAAAAGAGACTGGAGAAAACATCTACAATGAATGAACATAAAGGTTTACATTACAATTCTGTATATGCGAATGGTTATACGAATGTTGTTGAAACTCTAAAGCATATTTAGTATTTTCCTTCAAATTCCTTTCTACAGCAAAGTTATTATTTTTTCCATTTTGAGAAGTGAGACTATAATCTATTAAAAAGACAGCTTTTGCCAACTGTATATACCATCCATTCACAACGCAAAGAACATTTGCTACCCCAGAAAGGTAACCCGCTTTTGCAAGCTCCCCATCTAAGTTCTACTAAACTGTTCTATGGCTAAATTCTGGTTTAAGTGGCACTCATCAGACTTAAACATGGGCGTATTGACTTTCTGGACCCTTAAAAGAACTTAACACAAAACAAGTATTTCACAAGCAGGGTTACATAGAACAAGGAAAAACACAGTTTCTCTGTCCCACTGAAATACAGTACTGAGGTATTTTATGATCTGAAATCTGCCACTGGAGTTTGAGCCCCAGTACAGACCTGCCTTACCAGTTGATATTCTAGCTCACCAAGGGGCTCTGGGCGAACGCCCCATGGTACTGTCCTCACTGCCCCCTTTCCTAGTTGCCCTGCTGCATTTCATTAGCGAAGCGCTTATCGGGAGGGGAGATTTAGAGTAGGAGAAAATACAAAGAAGCCACAACTGATTTCACAAGGTGAGAAAGAAGGACACAAGAGGACCCTAAGAACCTGTGGATAGCTGCTCCTTTTGTTTCTCTTGTTATCTGTTTGCTCCTCTCTGCTTTCCTCTTTTCCCTCTCTCTTATCTCAGGAAATGTGAGAGGTGGTTTTAAAAGCCAATCAACTAAAAACCTGCATCTTGTTGCTGGTAGTCCTTCCCTGTCAAAACTCAAGAGCAAGGTCCAGCCACCATGAGTAATACAGGCTGGAGGCAGAGGTGGTAAAAGAGGAGCCCGGTACTGCAGAAGCAGCACACTGGCACAGCATACTAGACAGCGGTGGGAGGAGTGGAGGAAGGGTAGCAAAGGAGAATTGCCTTTTAACAGAAAAAAAACTTCACATTTTTCATAGATTCTGGAAACTTAAGAACCAGCAAAACAGCCATACTTACACAAAAGCACCACCTTATACACAGGCCCGCAATTTTTAGTGGCCAGATTTTGAGGGATAACATGCAGGATTTTTTTTAAAAGGTGTACAAAGTGTGTTCAATCACTGTCTGGTCTGGAGGCTGCATGTTGAATTTCATGCATGCAAATCCAATGGGTAACGCACTACTATGTACAACTCATTCTTTGCTAAGATGGCAATTTTAATCCAAAGTTAAAACAAGTGGATGAGATTTATCATAGAATCCTAAACAACAAAAAAAATACTGCCGGGGTGATTAAACAAACAGAAATCATTCATTGATTGTGAAAATGTACAAGTCACTGAAAATGACAGAACATTTATCAGATTCAAAGCTAAAAGCTAAAAGAGGTGCAAAGGTAGTGGATCAGTATTTCCATGTATACCGTGTTACTGCAGTCCTAGGGACTTCTCTTCCTACCATCATGTAGCACAAATTTCAGTGCTATCATTCTACCACAAAATGTGAGGTAACATTCATAAAAACCTTCATAGTATGAAAGAAAAGAAAAAAATACTACAGCTATTTTAAGAGACTACTGAAAGGTACTGAAATGAGAATAAAGGTATCCAATACTCTGTACTGAAACAGAAGAACAGATACAGAGTCACTGGAAGCAACACAACCTATCTAAAAGGCAAGAGATGTTTCAACTCCTGACCTGTCTGCTCAGGCTACAAAGCTAATTTAAGCTTGAAATGCAGAAAAGCTGTTCACGCTTACATTGATACATCGGTAGCAGAAGCTGACTGAAACCTGACAAAGCTATTTCATATGAAGAGCACATCGAAATGACAAAGGTGGTTTTAATTCATCATGTACATGTCCTGATAGCCCGTGATACTCGGTGCGACTTGTCTTCTGCATTTCACACTTTGCCTTTATGATCTACTGTCTAAAGTTTGTTCAACTTTTCTGCCAGACTACACAGAAGACTGCTTTGTCTTAAACTTACTGCATCTTCAAGGCTAGCTACGAACGAAAGTTTATTTAGGTAAAGAGTTGATTCTAAGTTAAAAAAAGAAGTTCCAACACTTTTTCAGGAGCTTAAAGAGTACCTGCTTGAAATCAATACTACTTAAAAGGATTTCTACCATTCTACACTGGCTTCCAGCCAGGATATCACTGGCATCTACCTCAATGACCATAAAGCTCAGAAATGCTGCTGAAAACTGCACTGGACTTCTTTTTTTATTTAGTTCCTTTTCTCGATACTAAGTATTGTGTTAAAAAAAAAAAAATAAAAAAGAACAAATCACTTGCTGTGCAACAGACTATGTTAGAAAGGAAGTGACCAGGCTAGAGGGCAGTTACTACTGGAGCTCCTGGTTAGGACTGTGTGAGCAGATAACCACTACTGGAAGGCTGAAACTGATAATGTCCCATCCTATTTTAGTCATCCATTCCTGAACCAGTTTGAGCAAAAACCCTGAAAAAAAGATCTGCAGAAGGAACACATCTATTTGTTTTCAGGCTTTTGAAATAAAATGAGCACTATGCAGTTGTCACATCAAGTATGTTTATACATAAACAACAAAACCCCAAACCTAATACTGCATGAAACATTTTAGTCATACCACTTTGTTATTACTAGCAAAGCAAAAGTGTCTGCTCAAATCAAATGAACGGCTCACAAAGGAGGAGCGTAGGAGGGTAAGAACTCTTTTACCAACAACACAGACTGATGAAATCAGTGCAGTAACTTCCTAGGCACTGGCATGGAAGAAATCTGTTTCGGCTGTCACCAGTTCATTCTGGTCTTCTTATGCATGAAAAGAAGCATTTCAGTTAGTCTAAAATACAAAAAGATAACACCACCAGTCTCTTAAACTGTGATGGGAATCTGAAATATTGTAATTTATTAGCATTAAGGGTGTTTTAGACTATATTACCTTATTAATCAGCCGAATAGCTGGGTGAGTTAAGAAGCAAGTAACTCCCTTTGTGAACTTGGAGACTAATGACTTCCTCACAGTTTGTAATATTAACCTGCAGTAAGCCTTAGGCTTGAATGTCTCCCAGTCCTGTGACCATATGGCAGAGCTACAGCTCTTCAGAGCCTTTATATTCTTCCAATTACTTACTAATTTGAATGTATAACTGTGTAACTTATGTGAAGACTGTTAGTCTTTCTTTCCAGAAGCGAGCTACAGAGTACGACATAACTGAGCTAGCAGTCACAGTCATAAGCACACAAGACACAATTTTTTGTCTTAAAAATTTACTCTGTTTGCAGTGACTTGATAAAAAGTACATTAAAAACTCCCCAACTTTACAACCTCATGCAAAGAACACCTTTTTCCCCTACTGACTAATTCAAGTGGAACTAGGAAACAGAAGTCCTACACAAGAAACTCTTTCACAGTTGAGCACAGGGCAGACCTTCATTTTGAGCTCAAGAATCATGAAACAGAGCATGCACTGTGCTTTGCAAGCAGAAGCGATTAAATAAAATTGTATTTGTCTTTCCATCCTTGCTCACAGCTTTGCTTGGGATTAGCCTGTATCGTTCACCCATACATCAGGTCCTTTCATATGCCGACGTCTCCTTCATTAAGAACTTTTTTGAGTGTTCTAATACTGAAATCAGGTGAATATATTTATTATTTTTTTCCCTCCTGTTTGCTGCGTTTTAACATTTGGCTCCTGCTATATTTCAGTTTGTTCTAGGTAATCTACTGGAAGTGTCTCTCGCAGGTAAACTATACCATGTAATTTTTTTTCTGCATGCTAAAATCTCACTTAAATCATGCTTATCGCCTTCAAAAGAGGAATTTTTTCATTCGAATTGATATTCCAGCTAAATGGTATGACTGAATTGGCAACTATCTCCAACAGGATCAAACTATTTCAAACATGAGTAGCACCTTAGAGAAGAACTCTCATGCCACTTCACTGCCATGATCAGGAATGAACCACAGTATGTGATTTAAGTGTAATTGTATCATACTATAAACCTGTGATTCTAAGGCAGAACCTGGAAACTTTCTGAGAAGCCCCTCTTTCAGGATGCTAAAATCCTTCAGGTCCTTCAGAAAGAAAGCTCTCTCCAAGAGACCCGATTTCTCCTTTGCAGGGCATGTTACTGCGATATACCTAAACCATGGGGTGCAGTCAGAATTTCTTACAGAGTCACTATAAGCAAACAATTTTTCTTTTTTTCCTCTACAGAGAGGCAATGGCACACCAGCATTATTAGAAACTTACGCCATCATATTGCCATGCACTTACAGCTACACCCTCTTGACTTTTAAAATGCTATTTGTGTTAGTAACAACAGCCGCGCCAGCTAGGGAACGAGATGACAAACACATTTCTCTTTAAGATGCCTATTTCCCTATTAAAGGCACGTGTCCTGGGGTCTGTTACTTAGATGGCTTGAACAGCCTGCCTTACCATCTGAAAGAGCAATCGTATTTTTAAACACCTTTCAATTTCCTTCACCAAATAAGCACATACTAAAGCTGCAAAGCCAGCACTCGCTTTGAACCAAGACCAACCCTGCAGCGAGCCCTAAAAAGCTCCTTCATGCACATGCCTGGTGCTGGCTCCTGTTCATCTTCTTCCTTACTGTTATCTTTCCAGTTACAGCTTCCCACAAGCATGTTACTTTATTCAGCAGTACCTGAATATCCATATGCCAAGAGTGACTGCTGAGAATCACAGAATCATTTAGGTTGAAAAGACCCTTAAGATCGAGTCCAACCATAAACCTCCTAACACTGCCAAGATTCGTTCAATACTCTGCTTGTTCAATACTCGCTGAAACAAGTGGGCCTGAAATGTCATACTCTGTAGCACTGCATGTATAGTAACGTTTGAGCTACAATTAAAATTATTTACGTCCACAGAATTTTCTAGTGCAAAGGAGGCACAACTATTAGCCAAAGGATGCAAAAGCATATTTATTCTTTCTAGATGTATTTATATAAGCGAGGATGGGGCAGGAGAAACCAAAGTCGTCTGTGTTAGAATTTATGTAAAAAGGGAGCAAGTCAACTAAGACTTCATTGATTTCATTTTATGAAGAACTTTTTATAATATATAATTGACTAGGTAAATTATTATTTTTGGAAATATGTGTATCAGGAAATACGTGCATCCCCTTGCTAAGGCTAGCGTTTGCTATATCAAAACAAACTCCTGGCCAAAATAAGTTCCTTTAGGCTGGAGTAGAGCATTTTAATAAGGTGACTCCAAGCAGAACAGGAGGAAATCTAGTAAATAAAATGATAGTAAACTGGTATGCTGCTTCTTACAAATTTGATATACTATTTGCACACAGCCTTGAAACAGCCTTACCGCTTCCTGAGCGTACACTCTTGGCCAAGTACAAAGAATTCTTTTCTAATGTAAAGACAGAAGTAGAGGGAGAAGGAGATGAAAGTTGGAACCACCTATCTAGTAGCTAAAGCACTCATTGCTTCTGGTGAATCACAGTAACTGAAATGAAAACATCATAGGTATACCAAAGAAATCTGAAATTGAGCTAATTTAATTTGGCTTCTTATTTGTATTTATTCATAATCCTACACACACACAAATGTAAAATTTGAAGATGAAATTATTGCTATACTTTAAAAAAATGGGGAAATCTGGCAGCCATCTTACTTGCACACAGTGAAAGACAGTGCCCACTGCAAGGAACATATAATTTGAAGAAGCGAGGCAAACAAGTAATACCAGAAGAAACAGAAACAGAAGCACGCAGTAAGAGGTGTGTGGTGAAACCTGGTTCAGTGACACACAGCTGTAAGAGAACACTTCTTGGCTCCCAGGTCCAGCAATCTGCTGCTTTGGATTCCTGAAACCAACTTCACCCTTCACTAATTTGAAAATGCCTTTATTTAGAGCACGGGCAAAAAAAAAATGGTATTCAAAACCTTCTACCTTTGTCTGCTTTGGAATATTGAAACACTTGGAAAGAACAAGTTTTCATTTCACTAGACCAGAAATATTTCAAGGTATGTTAATAAATATTTCAAAAAGAAAGACAAGGTGTCTTTCATTAACAGGCTTATTTTTAAACCTACAAAATTTCAAGACAAATACCTGAACTTTAGACCACCAGATCATGTTCTGCACTGGTTTTTGGCTATTGCTGGTTTCCCCAAAGTGTGGTGGGGAACTCACTGTGAAACTTTTCTTTAGAACTAAGGGTACTAATACTATAAATATGTCTGTCTGCTTAATTTTCCTGCCGAGTACGTGTCTCAGATTTTTGCTGTTCAGCTTTAGCATTGGAAGAGCTTTAAACAAAGGATAGCAATGTCACTGAAAACAAACAGCACAGTTAATTTATGATTTAAACCACCAAAGGCATGAAGGACGTTACAGCTGTCAGTAAGTTCTAAAAGCTCGTCTTATTTGAAGCCTTTAGCTCTAAGTCATTTAAATGTCACCAGAGAAAAGCTCTTATTCTGCAAACCAAGATAGCATCATCCACAGCTGGCTTTGCACTGGATGCTGTCAGCTGTCAGACTCTGCTGACCTGTAACTCTCGGGTTAACTGAACATTATGTACATCTGTTGCCTCCGTTGTTCCATACCGATGGATCAGTTACAAGTGACAACAGCAGTGACACTCCCTCACATCTACATGAAGTACCTACTTAATTTATAACAAGTTGATTCCATTGGGGACTCCAAGATTCTTAAAGAAAGCACCTCCCGAGAAAAAAACACTTATCACGCAGCTCCATCTCAACAATCTGTCTGTGGTTTAAAGTTAATATACTGACATCCATGCCACACTCAATGTATTGCAAATAATTTTGGGGCAAAAAACCCAAACCACCACCACCAAAAAGTACATCAGTGTTCTGTGTATCGCTATTAAAAAGAATAAGCCTTGATAATGAATAATAAATGCAATGGCTTGAATCATTCCAGTATTATGTCAGTGTTTCCAGTGGTTTGTAACACAGTACAAAAATCAAGAATCAAGCACAACTATTTCATTGTGGAAAGATACAAAACCTTACTACAATACAAGAAAAATACCTAATTGGTTTTGATTTCAGTATTGGAAAGAAAGGGAGTGGCATCTGCTTGTCTAATTTTATTGTTTTGCTTCTGGTATCCAACTGATACCAACTGGAGCCAACTTTGCACCTTACAGCTTCCTTGACATCTACTTGGACCAGCCAGATCACCTCCAGCACTGTTACTTCTGTCACTTCTGTGGTGCTACCTGCAAACCTCTCATTCGCCCATCATCCACCTTTATGTGACACCCTAACCTCTAGAGTTATGTGGTATTACAACTGAAGTCACCATTAATATCAAACTACTACTTCAAAAGAGTAGAGAAGAGACAAGTTTGTGCTCTGAGACACAAACTACTTCAGATAAAATGCATCAAACAAAGGACACCTAAATTAGCAAAGTCAAAGTGACAGCAATAAAGGATCATGAAGTAAGTATTTATTACTGCTTTTACTAGTAAAAGTATATCGGCATTCTTACAAAAACTGAAAGGGTGAAAATCTGAGGTGGCAGGGGAATACGACTATTTTGTCCTGAAGATTAGCTTTTTCTGTGTGTGTGTGGAGTGACTAAAAAGCACAGCAATAATCACTTCAAATTTCAGCTTTTTCTAACAGCTAAAATAAGCCACACAGGTAAGAATCAAGACAGCCACGCTGACCATGCATCATGCTTATCTACCTTATCTACCATGCCTGCTCGATAGGTACGGAAGGAAGAAGAGCTGCTATTTGACTCTGAGGGGTAACAGTAACTGATGAAGCTCTATTACACCTCTGCAGCTTGAAACACGTTTTAATTCCAGTTCCTCTCATCTATTACCTTGCACAAGGTCTGTTTACTTGGGCTTCCTATACCAAAGGGCGAATCTCAAACATCTTTAAAAAAAGGCTAAGGGTAGGGAAAGAAATCTGAGAAGTAGGAAATCAAGTAAATATCTACGTATCCTTCCTCCTTCTTGTAGGAAACATATCAATTTTTTGAATATGTGCCCCCAAGCACTCATGTACATGTTGAAGTGGGGCTGTAGCTTCCTTGCAAGTCAGGGGTACACACTCCACTCCAATGGGTCACAATATTGGTTCCTGAAGTTTGTGGCCAAATACCAGAAATCCATAGGAATATATCATAATATTAATATGCTTTTGCACTGAAAATCTCCTTAATAAATGTTATGTATAAGGATTTAGAAATGTATTTTCTATGAAGACACTGAATCAATCCCTCAGAAGGATGTTTTAAGATTTCATAAAAGAAAAATTTCTCTCAAGTATAAAAGCTTAAAAAACCCCCACAGTAACTAACAGAAATCTTAGAAGCCTATAAACTTTAGAAACAACATGTATTACCTCACATGCTCATGCTTCAATTAATTTGTGATTTTCGACAGCAAAAATTAAGTACTTTGATCTAAACAGCAGCTACCAAAAATAGCTATTAAGTTTCTTCTTTCTGAAAAGTGATGATTAATATTTAATTGCCTATTTTCACTTTTCAAAGCTGCTCCTTCATAATTAACACATACTCAGGTAATTTGAATTCTAGCCCACAACACTCTACTTCATGACAAAGCCAAGTGAAAATACTGACAAGCAGCCTTGCTTTGAAGGATTCTGGCCCTGCGTTACTGCGCGGATCTGCCTGCTCTCACAAGTGACGCTACACAGGATAGCTGCAGAAAGTTTCTCTTTAGAAACTGCACTACAAAGGCAGCACAGCTACGGTCTTGGGAAAGTCAATCGCCATGTAGCAAGAAGCAAGCTAAGCACAAGTGAAAAATCTGCCTAAACATCTGCTAGCTTTATAAATAAACTTGCTTTTTTTTTTTTTAATGAGCCTTACCTGACACAGAGACCGTGTGTGACCTTACTCCTTGCTTCTCATTGTTGGCCAGCCTGTAAAACAGAGGTTGGAATCGCTGAATGCTGTACATTCTTCACGGTCACATACACTGGGAATTCACCCTAACAGGGCACCTACTGTAATTAGCAGGGCCAATCCATTTCCCACAGTGACAGATTTTGAGGGGGAGAAAAGTCAGAAAGGAATCTACCATTTCAAACCCATCTGGGGGAGTAAGAGCGGAAAGAATGCGTTACCGTTTTAATGACCATATTGATTCACAAAGACCAAGCAAACTTCAAGGAAAAAACAAAACCTAAGCTTTACAAACTTTTAAGATCAATCCACACATGTCTAAATATTGTCAGTGTATGTAATCTGACGGTGCTTCTACTTCCTGTATTATCTATTGGAAATAAAGTATGAATTGGGTTTTTGTCTGTAAGATGATTTAGCCTGTACAACAATTTTAAATTAATTAAATGCAGTTAGGTATAAACGTTCATTAGTATCAGCAACTGAAATGAATTATTCCAAATTTTTTTCATTATTATATAAACACGATTTTAATGGTTAGAGAGTACTGCACTTCATGCTTTCAGAAACCTGGAATTTCATCTGGCAAACACAAATCTTTCCAGATGCAAGATGGTATTGGCTAGTCGTTTTATATATTAGAAAAAAGCCCACTCCTCTGCCACCAGACTAAAAGCATACGTGGTGCCCTTGTTTAAACAGACTCAAGCGTACAAATTCAGTTTTGGTGCACTGTCCCAAAGATGGGGAGAAGCTTTACCTTCAAACTTTATTTTATCCCAGAAATCCCTCCAAATAAAAAAAAAAAGGATAAACTTTATGTAATTAGGAAGTTATTCTGTGTTTCTCAGTTGTATCTATTTAAGTAAAAACTGACTTTCCTCTTCCATACGAGTGCACACTAAGTTAACCAATTTTACAGCTTCCAGCCTTAGCTTTCATTTCCTTTTCCTCCTTGCATTTTAACTCCTCTTTCTGCACCATGAGAAAGCCACCTGGCTAGCGAGGACTGCAGCACGACCTGTGAAGGAAGAGCAACCACTAGTATCTAAGCGGCTGGTTTCTTACAGATTCAGGAACGAATTCTGTTCCACAGTTAAAAAGTAGTAATAATAATTCTGGACTCCTTCCAGGAACCAAGGAAGAAACAGAATAAGGTGGCTGGGTTGAAGTAGGCACACTCCGTGTCCCAAAGGAAAAAGGAAGAGCTAAGACACTATAAACTGCTAAATTTATTTGGTCTTTCAACAATTATCTCTTGCTACTGGATACTGGTGACGCTGCCCGATAAGGTTCAAGGAAAATAATCTGATGAGACATGGCTATAAACTGGGGCTGGATGTGGCTACAGAGAAAGCAGTCAGATTGCAAAGGGAAAAAAGAAAAGTGGCTTGGTTAAAGGACTGAAGTTTAAGAGTTTAGGAGGCCACAATAAGAAACTGCACATGGGAAGGGGAAACAGCCACAACTTGCCAGATAGGATGGAGACCTACCTAGCCACTGACAGAGAATCAGCAGGAAGAGTTAACGGCCTTGCGTACCACTGCGTTACAGACTACCAACTCCACCAAGGTAAGAAGTATTCTTGGTTCAAACAGGGTTAAATGAGAAATCTTTCCTTATTTACCTTAAAGCTTGGGAAGGAGAAGAATGCAGAGAGGTGTCTTAGCATATTTTATATTAGAATTATTAGATGAAGACAACACGTCTCAGCATACCTCAGATACAATATCACCATAAAACTAGCAAGAGAAAAAAATGCAACTCTATTTGCCTGACATAGATTAGCATTTTCTACAAATACACAATTACTATTGGAGAAGAATTATTCTACGTTAGTCTATTTTAAAAAATAGATTTAGAAGTATTTACTAATTAAATGGTATTCTCTATTACATTGAACCTAGAGATCCCAACTCAGACTGGCCCCGGTATGGAAATTTTATTAGATAAAGGTGTTGTGACAGATTTATGATAAGTGAAAAAAATACTTTCTGTACTTCATGTAAGCAGAAAAGGGGACAAATAGGAAGAGCATAGACTGACTCACAGATTGAAACCACAATTCAAAAACTTTTTAGCACCACCCCTATAATTAAATTTACTCATGGACTCAAAATAAATAGCCTGAATCCCAATCAAGTATTTTCCAAAACATCCTTCTTTTGTTACTGTCAAATATGATCAATGCATTACATTTTTTTTCCTCAGATTTTATTTCTCACATATTTGTAGCTTAATGCTGCTGTCAGTCGGTTATGCCCCATGGTCCTAAATGACTGCCTGCTATTTGTCCTAGAATCCAAAAGCAACAATAAAAATTAAGCATGTATAAAAAGTCCTTAAGCGCCACTTAAGCAAAAGTATTTTCCAGAACATTTTTTAAATACATCAGAAAAGAAAGCATAAAACTTACTTTGGTATCGATGGTAAAGCTCGTTCACCTTCTGTGTAAACAAGAAGAAAACAGGATTAAATTTTTCTCAAGTTTCCAAATAACCTCTCAATGTGCAATACATACATGGCTGAAACTATAATCATCACAACCTCTCAGGGAAACTTATGTTGATTCAAAAGACTGTTCTTTACATATATTTAGAGCAACGTATCAACACAACTCCTAACCAGTGACACAGACCTTTTAGCAAACTCTTGTCTGCGAGAATAATGGATACAGAATATAAAAGTTCTTTTTATTCTGAACAAGTAACGACGATAAATCACCTGACAGTATCTCATCTCTCTAGAAATAAAAGCTTTTCTTTTATCTCCAAGATGTGCTAAGTGCCAACATATAAATAAAACAATTGAAGCCAACTTGGACTTCCAAGCAAGGTAACTGAAAAAAACCATTAAAGCACATAACGTATCATATTGATTTCACATTTAGTTGAGATTATACAATATTAATGCTTAGTAGCCAGAGAAGAAGTTGGCTTTTTGTAAACTATTTTTTAAATACTTGCCAATCTTCCTTTCATAATGGTACTGTGTAACAAAAGCCTGGATGTACATAATCAAGCTTTTTTTTCCCTATTGGATTTGATAAGACAGTTGGTATCCAGGTGGGGAAGGATGATGTGGTAGTCACTAATCCTTCAGTAAAACAGCAACAATTTACAGTAGATTGAAGTATGAAGGGAAGGAGAGAAACTGGGCAATTAAAATGGGTATCACTCTCTAAATTGCTGTAGTACTGATAAAGTGGCCTGAAAGAAAATGGAAAAGCCACACTTTCAAAAAATGGCGATATATACTGATCACACAAAAATCAAATAAATTCCAGTTTGTTCTTATCCTATGTTAAAATACCTTAAATTTCCAGACCTTACAAAAGAAAACTACAGTTTCACCTTTGTGTATTACAGGACTGAGTAGAGAAATGCCCAAATACCCAGATGCCACACTCAGCATGCCAAACTACAGTATTTGTCACAATTTTTTTGCTGTCTAAAGGTAGAACACCACAGCTTGGCTCACCAACCTAAGTACGATTTTAAGTTTATTTGAAACAATATTTAGTCATAAACAACTCATGGCCTGTTAAGTTCAGAGATCCATTTTCCGTTCCCTACAATTTAGCTGTACTTTCACTGCCCAGGTCTATTGCTTCCATGCTATATTTCTGCTACAGGCTGCCTGGCTGCCTTTTACGGGACCTTTTATATTTAAGAAAAACAAAAGACCCCTTTGGAAGTTGCCTAGGCCTCTATAGTTTTGAGCCTGGATGCACTGTAATTTGCTATGAGATGGGTGTTTCCTTTCACCATCTCAATGAAAGTGTGCCTAATTTTAGTCAAGCTATCAGGGTTTTTTGCGGGGAAGGAACCCCACTGCAGTGCAGCCATGCTCAGCAGAGCTCTTATATGGCCTCAAGGCTAAATTCCTCCTCAGTGAGGAGACTCCAGCACTAGACTTGGCTGCACATGCTCCAAGTCAAGCCCAGAGAAACAAAGTCAGATCTTTCCCAGTGGTTTTGGACACAGGAATAAAAAGATGGGCTCAATGGAACTTAAAAGTACTGAAGAACAAGTGGGTCCACCTTAAGTGCAGAAAGAGTAAGAGGCATGCACCTCAGGGTCTGATGGGGGTGTTGAAAAGAAAAGAAGGAAAGAGAAACAAAGACCTGAGGTTTGGGAGGTGACCTAGAGCAGCTCGGCAAAGGGACTACAGCAAACACCTGAAACTGGAGGGCAGAGTAAGGACAGCAAGATTATACAAGAAGCATGAGGTGGGAAATAAAGGTTTTGTGATGTTAGGGTAAATGATACCTTTTGGGAATGGAAACAAAAGACAAAGATCCTGAAGGGTAGTGTAGACCGGCAAGTATCAGATCAGATGCTTGAAGGTGACAGCCTGCAATAAAAGGACTGGGGGAGGAAGGTACCCAAAAAAGCAACTGGAATGACACTAAAGAATTCATGCTGCATGGAACTGGGCAAAAGACATCAAGCTTAGAGAAACAGGTGGAAGAGTCCTGCCCACTACTGTGCAGACCTCCCTAGGGTTGTGAATGAGACTCAAGAACTTTAACTTACAGCTGTAATCTACACCAGCTGTCATCATTATGTGTGAGAGCATCCCATGTTCTAAATCATAACAAGCTATGATACTACTGTTAGTTATTCCAACACCGCTCCTACATTTGGCAATGGATGTAATGGTTTAGATGCTGCTGATTAATTGTGTGTTACTGGTAAAAGATACTTGTAGCTTGCTGTGCTTAAACACTTAGGAAATGATACAAACTACAAACCTCTGGTAAAAGAACTTTATTAAACTGCGAAGTTAACTTCATCATTTGATACTTTTAAATTGAGATAACTGGTGCAAAATTAATGAGCAGCTATTCAAAATTATTTTCCTTGCTGTTTAATTACACACAGAATCGCACAGAGAATTGTATAGGTTGGAAAAGACCTTTAAGATCATCAAGTCCAACTGTAAAACTAACGCTGCCAGTCCACCACTAAACCATGTCCCTGAGCACCACATCCAAACTGTCTTTTAAATACCTCCAGGATGGTGACTCCACCACTTCCCTCAGCAGCGTGGTCCAGCGCTCGACAACCCTTTCAGTGAAGTAATAGTTCCTACTTGCCAATCTAAACCTCCCCTGGTGCAACCTGAAGCCATTTCCTCTTGTCCTGTCACTCGTTACTTGGGAGAAGAGACCAACACACACCTTGCTACAAGATCCTCTCAATGAGTTGTAGAGAGCGACAAGGTCTCCCCTCAGCCTCTCTTCTCCAGGCTAAACAACCCCAGTTCCCTCAACCTCTCCTCATAAGACCTGCTCTCCAGACCCTTCACCAGCTTCGTTGCCCTTCTCTGGACACACTCTAGCACCTCAATGTGTGGCCTCACCAGTGCCGAGCACAGGGACACGATCACTGCCCTGCTCCTGCTGGCCACACTATTGCTGACACAAGCCAGGATGCTGTTGGCCTTCTTGGCCACCTGGGCACACTCCTGGCTCATGTTCAGCCAGCTGTCAACCAACACCCCCAGGTCCTTCTCCACTGGGCAGCTTTCCAGCCACTCTTCCCCAAGCCTGCAGCATTGCCTGGGATTGTTGTGACCCAGGTGCAGGACCCAGCACTTGGCCTTGTTAAACCTCATAAAATTGACCTCAACCATCAATCCAGCCTGTCCAGATGCCTCTGCAGAGCCTTCCTGTGCTTGAGCAGATCAACACTCCCACCCAATTTGGTGTCATCGGTAAATTTACTGAGGGTGCACTTGATCACCTCATCCAGATCATTGATATAGGTATTAAACAGAACCATCCACAACACTGAGCCCTGGGGAACACCATTTGTGATTGGTCACTAACTGAATCTAATTCCATTCACCACAACTCTTTGGGCTCAGCCACCAGCCAGTCTTTTACCCAGCAAACAGTACACCTGTCCGAGCCATGAGCAGCCAGTTTCTCCAGGAGAATGCTTTACTAAAGTCTAGGTAGACAATATCCACAGCCTTTCTCTCATCCACTAAGGCAGTCACCTTGCCACAGAAGGCAATCAGGTTACTCAAGCAGGACCTGCCTTTCATAAACCCATGCTGGCTGGCTGGGCCTGATCACTTGGTTATCCCCTATGCACCACATGATGGCACTCAGATGATCTGCTCCATAACCTTCCCTGGTACTGAGGTCAGGCTGACAGGCCTGTAGTTCCCCAGATCCTCCTTCCGACTCTTCTTGAAGATAGATGTCACATTTGCTAACCTCCAGACAAATGGGACCTCCCCAGTTAGCCAGGACTGCTGATAAAGGATAGTAAGTGGCTTGGTGAGCACGTCTGCCAGTTCTTCCAGTACTCTCGGGTAGATCCCATCCGGCCCCATAGACTTGTATTTGTGTAGATGGCATGGCAGTTGCTAACCATTTCCTCTTGGATTATGAGAGCTCCATTCTGCTCCTTGTCTTCAAGCTCAAGGGGCTGGGTACCTGGAGGACAGATGGTCTTACTATTAAAGACTGTGGCAAAGGCGGCATTAAGTGCCTCAGCCTTTACCTCAGCCTTTGTCACTATGTTTCCCCCACATCCAATAAAGGACTGAGATTCTCCTTAGGCCTCCTTTTGTTGTGAATGTGTTTATAGAAACATTTTTAATTGTCTTTTATAGCAGTAATCAGATTAAGTTCTCATTCGCCCTTCTAATTTTCTCCCTCTGCATAACCTGACAATGTACTTCTAGCACTCCTGAGTTTCCTGCCCCTTCTTCTAAAGGACATCAACTCTCTTTTTTTTCCTGAGCTCCAGCCAAAGCTCTCTGTTCAGCCAGACCAGTCATCTTCCCCACTGGCTCATCTTTTGGCACATGGGGATGGCCTGCGCCTTTAAGATTTCCTCCTTGAAGAATGCCCAGCCTTCCTGCACTACTTTGCCCTTAGGACTGCCTCCCCATAGGCTCTGTCAACCAGGTCACTAAACAGGCCGAAGTCTGCTCTCTGGATGTCCAAAGTAGCAGTTCTGCTGACCCCTGTCCTTCTCCAAGAATCAAAACTTCTATTATTTTGTGATCTCTGTGCCCAAGGCAGCCTCCAACTGTCACATCACCCACAGGTCCTTCTCTGTTCACAAACAACAGATCCAGCAGGTCACCGTCCCTAGTTGGCCCACTCACCAACTCTGTCAGGAAGTCTTCTTCCACACACTCTGGAACTTCCTAGACTGTTTCCTCTCTGCTGTTTTTTATTTCCAGCAGACATCCAGTAGATTGAAGTCCCCCATGAGAACAAGGGCTAGTGATTGTGAGGATTCTTCCAGCAGCTTGTAGAATATTTCATCTGTCTCTTCATCCTGGCTGGGTGGTCTGTAACAGACTCCCACCATGATATCTGCCTTGTTGGCCTTCCCCCTCATTCTTACGCATAAACACTCAACCCTATCGTCACTATCATTAAGCTCTAGATAATCCATATGCTCCCTAACATACAGGGCTACCCCACTGCCTGTCCTGCTTTGCCTATCCCTTCTGAAGAGTTTATAGTCATCCATTGCAGCACTCCAGTTGTGCAAGTCATCCCAACAAGCTCCCATGGCAACTCTATCAGTTTTCCTGCTGTATAACGGCCTCCAGCTCCTCCCATTTCCTGCCCATGCTGCATGCATTTCTGTAGAGGGACTTCAGCTGGGTTGTCGCCCATATCACCTCCTTAGAGCAACACCCCTTAATTCCTTTGAGGCATTTCACTGGTGTTCCCTACTTGGCTCCTATTACCTCAGTAGCCCCTGGCTCATCTCTGTACAACTGTACTCCAGTGAACCGAGCAAATCTCAGAGACACAGACTGAGGGCCCTTGCTAGCACCCTGTCCCTCTAACCTTGGCGTGTCATCCCACAGCTTGTCTTGGGCAAGCCTCATATTAAGCCCCTCCCCTTTCAAGTCTAGGCCAAAGCTCTGTCAATGTGCCCTGCAAGCTCATGAGCAAAGACCCTCCTTCCCCTTTGAGAAAGGTGAATCCCATCAGATGCCAGTGGGCTTGGAGCTGCGTAGGCCATCCCATTATCAAAAAGATCCAAAATTGTGGTGATGACACCAGCCACAGAGCCATGTGTCAATAGGCTGGGTGCATCTGTTCCTTCCATTGTCGCTGCCTGCAACTGGAAAGAGTGGAAAAAATTACCTGTGCTTCAGAGCCCCTTACTAGCCCTCCAAAGGCCCTGAAGTCTCTTTTGATGGCCCTTGGACTACACGTTGCAGCTGCATCACCTCCCACATGGAAGAGCAGTAATAGGTAATAGTCAGAGGGCCGTACTAGGCTAGGAAGTTTCCAGCAACGTCCTTAAGCTGGACTCCAGGGAGGCAGCAGACTTCCCTAAGAAGAGGGTCCATCCAGCATATTGGACCCTCTGTCATCCTCAGAAGGGAGTCTCCTACAATGATTACCTGTCTATTTCTTCCTTGTGGAGGCAGTTTTGACAGGGAGGGGGATAGGCCCTTCTGACCTTGGCAACACTACTGGTATAGATGGACTGCTATCCATATCTTCCATTGACTGGCCTTCCACCTGCAGAGCCTCATACCTCTTGTACAGAGGCATCTGGGAAGGCGAGGTAGGCAAGGAGGGGGTTCACCTGCTGCCCTGAGCTTAGACTTGCCTCCATTCACTCTTTTCCTTTGAGCTACTGCCTTCAGCCTGGCAGGAGGAGGATACAGGATCTCCTTGATCTTGGTTTTTTTCTGGTGGCTGCTACTGTTCCTGTCTCAGGGAGGGCAGAGCATGGCACCACTGGCCTATCTCCTTCTCAGATTCCCTGATGGTCTTTAACCTTTCTACTTCCTCCTGTAGCTCTGCCAACAGGCTGAGCAGATCATCTACCTGATCACACCTCACATAGCTGTTCTCATGGCTGCCAATCATTATCAGTGAAAGGCTCTGGCACTTCCTGTAGCCTGAGGCCTGGACAGCTGCACATTTTCCTGGGAGCTCTGTCTGGGTTGCCACATCCATTCCGGTGAGTACAGAGGGCGTATGTTTCCACACAGTGGATACCATGGCTAAGTTCCTACTGAAAAGATGATGACTACCAAATGAACTCACCCCTTGGCTGGTAGGGTGACTACTCCCTTCCTGTGTGCCCTTCCACACAATCTGCTGCACCACGCCCTGGCTGATGCGCCTTACTCTTCTGGCAGCACTCCTGGTCGCTCACGTTACAGACGCTGCTTTTTGTAAGGTGTGGGATGGGCCACCGTTGCTTTGCCAATGCCCTCGCCTCACCTTATCAGCATCTCCCATGAGAGCTACCGCCTCCTGGCAGACCTCTTCGCTGCTCTGGTGCTTCCCTGCCTCAGGAAAACCCCTGTGTGCCAAGATCTGCCACTCCACTGCAGACCGGGCTGGCTCCAGAGCAGCTCCCCTTGGTGACTCTATCACATATTAACTGCACACTATTCAAACTGTATTCTAAAGATAGAACATTTAATTTCCTCTAGGGACTCTTTTCTTTTTTTTTTTTTGCGTGTATGGAGCACATCAATATTACATTTGGGGACTTCAGAAACATCAGTGAATGATTTCATAACATTTGCATGGCCACAATGATTCATCCGTTCGAAGTACTGACCTCAGCTGCAGATCAGATTGTTTTGCTCCCCTGCAAATATAGACCCCAAATTCTTAAGCAAGTGAGAAATATCACAGGAGACAACTGCTAGCATATGCTGAAGTTAATTGCTACCTATCAAAAAGGATGTAAGAGAGATAAAGGTAGAATCTAACGTTCCATTCCAGTGCAGTATTAAATTTCCTTAACCATAAGATTCCTGTTCTGTTCCTGCAAGTCCTTCTTCATTGTGAGGGTGGTGAGACAATGGAACCGGCTGCCCAGAGTGGTTGTGAATGTCCCATCCCTGGAAGTGTTCAAGGTCAGATTGGATGTGGCTTTTAAGTAACCTGGTTTGAGATACCCCTACCCATGGCAAGGGGGTTGAAATGAGGTGACCTTTAAGGTCCCTTCCAACCCAAACCAGTCTATAACTCAACGACTCTATGATTCCAAGTCCCTACTTAACTGAACAGCTTCCTATTGGTGCGAAATATAAAGCAAGGATCATCATAAAAATACTCTTTCACAACAAAATCATGATTCCATCTTAATATTAAACCTATTCTACACCTTTTGTAGGAGAATGTGAATTGAAGTGGCATTACGTAGTTAACTGAGGATTAGTAATATGATATAGTTAATGAGCAGAGTGTGACAAAGGTTCAAAGAATTGAAGATGGCTAGAAAATGGTAAGAGGAGATTATGGGGATCAACAGAGAAAAGCAAAGATCCTAATCCAAGTTAAATGAATGTTTGTTTCAAGATTGGTTGGAAAAACAGGCAGCATGCATGGGTCCAATGTAAATAAACCCATTATTTCTCATCATCTTCCTTTTCAGTGTCCTTTGCCAAATTCCATAAGGCATGACTGATTTTGTTCTCATTAGCAGCAGAGCAACATGCTGTCATGCACTGACCAGAACTGGGCCCCTGTCCTCTGGGATGATGGGGGTGGCAGAGGTGGACAATGCATGCTTAGCCTTGTGGAGAAGGAAACATCACACAGCACCACTCCTAAGCCACAATCTGATATATCCATTGACACAGGGTCAAGTGGAGGGCCAGATATGGACAGCGGAAACTGGGAAATTAAGCTTAATTTAAGGAAGGAAAAAAAAAAAAAGTAGCCAGAAATAAAAACCAACTATCAAGTAGTATTAGAGACACCTCCCCTTTCACTGGAGAAAATTCAAGAAAAATCCACCTGCATGGAGCTACTGTTGAAATGGCATATCAAAGCCTATTTTATAGGCGTCTACATGCTCTCTTGATACAAAATGCTCACTCCAGGCAGTGTTTCCCAAGTTGGTGCTTATCCGTTTACAGCTTATATTCCAAATAAAATACAAAACATTCATTAGTACCCTTGCAGGTCTGAAGTCAAAATTCGTTACTAACAGCATCCCAGTAAAAGCATATGTTGTTTTTCACAATTTGAAACCCACAGCATTTTGCCCAATTTTATGTTCAGTTAAAAAAAGATACGCATGATCATATTGGTGTGGCTGTGCCCAGATGCTGGCAGTGGGTTGCAGGGCAGCCTCTGTGAGGAGGCCGGGGCTGCCCCGTGCCGGGCACAGCCGGTCCCGGCCGGCTCCAGCGGCCCCACGGCAGGGCACAGCTGGGCCCCTCAGCCGAGCTGGGGGCGCCGGGGGGAAACGGGCTTCAGAAAGGGCCAAAGGCAAAACATGGCACAGGAGGAGGAAGCCGAGGAGGGAGCAGCAGCAGAGGCACCCCCAGGCCGGAGGAGGGGGAGGAGGGCAGGAGGTGGTGCAGGCCCGGAGCAGGGACCCCCCGCAGCCCTGCAGAGACCCCGCCTGCAGCCCGGGGAGGGCCCCACGCCGCAGCCGGGGGATATTTCCTGCGGGGGCTGCGGCCATGGAGAGCCCAGGCGGGAGCAGGGGGTCCCTGAAGGGCTGCAGCCCGGGGAAGGGCCCGCGCGGGAGCAGTGAGGGGTGTGAGGAGGGAGGGGCGGCCGAGAGGGGCTGGGATGGGCTGACCGCAGCCCCCGAGCCCACCCCTGCGCCCCTCGGGGTGGGGAGAGGGGTCGGGAGGGAAGGGGTGAAGGTGGGAATGGGGCAGAAGTGTGTGTGTGTGGAAGCTGTTCCTCTAGTTTTGTCTTTGGTTCTCACTACCCAAATTAATCTAACTGGTAATAGTTAATTTTCCCCAATTTGAATCTGTTTTGCCCTTGATGGTCATTAGTAAGAGACCTACCTGCCTTTATCTCCACCCATTAATTTTCTCATCCTATTTTCTCCCTCTGTACTGCTGCAGAAGCAGCTGAGGTTGGCTGCTGGCCACGGCTAACCCACATTTTTGGTGCCCATCGTGGGGTGTCAGAAGGTCAAGGCAGCAACAGTAATTGAAAGAGGTAGCAGCCGTAAGTCAGACTGGAGAATACCAGGGAGTGCAATAATTGTAATAATTGCGGGGAGCCTGGATGCTGGTGTTGGGAATTCATTGTCATAAAGTGCTGATGGGACAAGGAGGAGTTTTATTGGTTTGGTTTGTGGGTTTGTTTTGTTTTTTTTTTTTTTTTCTTTTTTTCTCTTTTGTGACGATGATACTTTATCTTTCAATGCTGGGACTTTTTGTTGATGTAAGTGACAGTCGTAAAGAATGTGTGATGAATGTGTATTTCAATGATAATTATCAAGTGTGTGTGTGTGTGTCAGAGGCAAGGGGTGGAATGATGTGGAGGCAGCTGTGCGCGGCGCAGCCCCAGTCTGTTCCCCCAGCAGCCACCCCTGCTGCCCCGCTACCACCAAAACCTTGACACGTATGCCCAGTACCTTCCACCACTCCTATAACCCCTGGCTCCAGATGTGAAAAGAACTCTCAAGTATTTTGATTTACCACAACACATACAGTCCTCATCTGCTTGAAATTATTTTTAGCCTTTTTATAAGAGTTTTGAGAATTTTTCATTACCTCCAAAGCTTGTTTAAAGAGATTAATAGATAAAAAATTCAGCCACCAGACATAAGGTCACAGGAAAGCTACTTAAGCATAGTCCAATCAGTCAATAGCCGCTTACTATCAGTTTACATTTTTATCAGTTGCTTCATTTGTACTGTAAGAGTTAAGTGTGATAATGGAGACACAAATATTAATTTTAAAGATTCCACATTGGTCTAAAGGGACCTGTATACCATAATATCTATGAAAATTAAAACAAACTGAATGGAAATATACCAAAGACTGTCCAGGTCTTAACCATTACCAAGTGCTCTCACCAAATTAAGAGAAACTGGATCATTAATGGATAGTGAGACAGATACCACAAAAACACAGGTTCTTTTAGTAATCAAGAAGGATATTTTATGAGGAGACTTGCAATAAACATGTAAATTTACCACAAAGGGAGAAACTCTTTCCTCTTTGGGAAAGCTCGAAGAGGGGAGAAAACACATCTGCTGGATCAAGAGTCACTACATGATTTGTTTCTGATGTGCCTTGTATAATCAAAGCTCACTGTGGGAGGGATCTGGGAATGCACATCATAGTGGGCACAGCTCTCCCACAAAATGTTTAATTAATACATTGACTATTGCGATGAACTTCAAAAAACGAAACCTCATCAAAAGAACCCCACAATTTATTTTAACTGGAGGGATTCTTAATGTTTGCATAAAGAGGAGTGCTCCCAACGCGCTATATAATGTCCCTTTAACTCAATCACTGCTCATTTGCTCTGTGTTCAAATACACCAATAAGACTATCACACAAATAAACACACTCCATTAAATGCATTTATTTATTCTGCATTCACACCTACCGGCAAGCCACCACACAGAGCACAGCTGTGCCTAGTACTGTACAACACATAGAAAAATCAGAGGTCTTGCCCTTAACAGAGCTTAGTGATTACAGAAGATGTAACAGTTAAATGATAAGGAAGTGAGGTCAGAGGAAGGCAACAATTAGGATGGAAAAGTGCGAACAGAGTAGCTCAACTTTTACTGCCACATACAGCAGCAGTAAGTCAGGATCCACGTGCCCTGCTGATCTTAGAGGTTCATATGCATCATGAAACAAGTAAGTACTGAAGTAAATGGTAAATCTGGTAGGGATTTTGACTGGGAGCTGCTCCCTTGCTTGGGTGAGACCAGCACAGAGGGCAGCAGAGCAGGGTTTGGCTGAGAAACAGAAACACATGTGACTGGAGCACGATCAGTGCCACAATGCACAGCACTGGAAGCTTGCGAGCTCGATGAACAGAGCTAGGGCTTGGTGAAGGCCTTGACTGCTCACAGTTACTGCTGTGAATGACAGAACTGGAAACCATCAGGCAGTGGTATTTTACAGCGTTAAGAGCATTTATGTCAAGGTAAGAAAAGGAAAGCCATTCTAATAGCAGAGGAGCAAGCCTGTAATAACACTGGCAACGTAGACTGAATAGACCCCATTTCTGAAATACCACCAGGGCATAAGTGGCAAGAACTGGACATACTCTACATGTGTGCCTCTAAAGAAAAAGCAAAGGATAGTGTCAGAGCTATCCATCAACTTAGCGTGACTGAGAGGTGGGGAGAGGTAATGTGTTAAGATATGATCAATTTTAAAAGCTCAGCTTTGGCTACTATAGTTCAGGCTAAAAACCACCCAATCCACTGGGAAAGATGGAAAGTTTTGGGAGTGAATAACAAGGATTTTAACAAACTCTGAACTATGACTTTTCAGAAAAGAAGAGGCACAGAAGACAATCGCCCACAGGTATAGACTAGACCAGTGCAACAAAAATCTTGGTTTGTGATGACTATTTTGTTTTTAGAACAATAAACTAGCATTATCACTGATGCTAGCTTATCCTTTCGGTTCATCATCACTGAGATGCGCACTGAGTTGGCCAGAGGAGCTGAATTTCTGTCGAGGGAAGATTTCCTTTGCATGGAGATAAGGTTGCATGACTAATGCAAATTCTAACAAAGCTGCTTGTGTTGGGGCTAAAGGGTAGCCACACATGCTAAGGGTCAGAAATAACAAATGTGCAAATTTAAGAGTAATTTGAACAATTACTAAGTGCTGTCAAAACATCTAACACCCTACAATCACATTTCTTCACTACCGAATAACCAAGTTTCAGGTGGGTTTTCTTCTGTCATGCACAGGCAGGATGCTCTATATGGACCTGGAGAAGACCCGAACTATGTTAATAACATTACCCATTTGAACCACTACAGACCAGGGAAAATTAGTGGCACAAAAAAAGCAAAAACATGCCTAACAAGGGACTCAGCTTCAGATTGGAGAGCTTCTGGGATAGTTTGTGTACTTTCTTCTATTACAAATAAGGAAGAAGGAAATAGTTTATTCATTGTTATAGAAACCAAAAATGTTGGATGAATTTCCACAAGTAAAGATAAGTACAGGTGGACAGAAATTTCCACTCTCAAGCAGCTTTGCTTGGACATTTTTCAATAATTAAAGCTGGCTGAAATTAGAAAAAAAATCTCATGAAATTTAATTAAAATTCTCTCTTCGAAGCAAGGTGTACCTGCACCCTGGTCTCACTGCTTCCAGTTCGTGGGTTGCTACAAAAACGACTGATCAACACTACAAAATGTGTCTCTGCTCTTTAGTTCTATTTTATGAGAAAAGCCCAGGAGACTTCTCCCAAGTTTTGGGTATCTAGGAGGAATGCAGAAATCTTAAAAAATGATCACTAGCCAGAACCTTATTCAAATGCACTCTAACTCTCTGAATTTCCACTTGTATATTAGGGAATCACATTTCAAGGTAACACATACTTGTTAGGAGTGCCTCTAATTACCAATTATTTACCTATGCTATTTAAGTTTAGAATAGCATAAAGCAGTGATCACTGAAAAGTAGTCTAAATTATCAGTCATTAAGTAATTTTTGATGGTGTGACATTTACTATCAGCATTTCTCGTAACAAAAATACTTGCTGGTTCCTCACTGAAAGACAAGAGCCTCCAAGTAAGGCTTTTGCTGATAACTTGTGTCTTCTATTCAAATGCAAAATAATCTATCAGTAGATATGATTCTAGCAACTACCAGGATGAAACTCCTCCTTACCTTTCTGTGGCCTGATAATAAAAGATTGCGTAGCTCCATTCACCAGTCGGCAGTACCCGTCTATCAAGTCAGCCATATTCTCTGCAATGGTTAAGGATGGTGCTGTCACTGTCAGAGGCTAAAGAAGGAAAAAAAACAAGGCACCAACAAAGAGGTTTTATTGTAGTTGCAAACACTGAGTACAACGGCTGTGTCACTGCATCTGGACTTTAAGCATGCTTGCAAACAGTAAACAGAAAAATGTGGATGAGCAAAGAACGATCAGATTCTTGCTTTACCTTTTATGCAGTAGCGAATTTAAAACACGAGGTTCAGAAAGCACAGATGGTAAACCCCGCCCAAATGTAATACTAATCTGGGTTATCAGGTAGCTTGCTAGCTAAACTTTCGGTCAACCACTGCTCATTGCAACTGCTATCATTTTTATGGTTATAACTATGACAATTTTGAAGTAGCTCCTTATTCCTTAAAACTCTTACAGGTGGTATCTTTTTCCCACCCTTTTGCAGCAACTTATTCTTTGCCCTAAAAAGAAACCTTCCCAATTTCAAAAAAGATAATAATACTACTAATAAAAAAATAGACAGTGGAAAAGGAGATAAAAGACATACAGATAAACTAACAATTTTAATACTACCAACATTTATCATATTCTGCATGAATTTGCCAACCCGCCCTCAATCTTTCTCTACTACAGTGACTCTTCCAGTGCATAGAACCAAGGAAAAGATTTTATTTCAGTTCCAGCTCTGCCTCCCTGTAATATGTGGGAAAAAAATTTCCCTCTTTCGTATTTCCCCTTCTCACAAAAGTGAAATTACTCCGTTTCCTCTTTAGGGTGTAGCATTTTAAAATTAAACTTTTATAAATATCAAAATATATAAAGCACCTGATGCAAAGCCTAAAACATGTAGTGAGCTCTAAATCTATTTTAAACCCAAAAATATTAGACTAGTATAATGATGACTGCTTATACTCAACTTCCCTTTCTCCTTAAAGAACAAGAAATGTAAAACATCTGCAGAATGCCCAGAATGCAAAATGTTAAAATATAATGCACTGGCTGTACCTACAGGAGGAGCAAGACAGTTTAAAAATAACTGAAGTCTTTGTACACATACACAGACAGGCAGTCCCCAGCTTACGCATGCACATGCAAAAGTGAATTAGACTTTCATTTACAAACCAGAACCAGAGCACAATATAGAGAATATATTCATTAGGAGTACACTAATCTCCACCCTTTCCCAAGAAATCCAAAGCTAGTAAGTCTATCACAACTGTCAGTATCGTACCTCAGGTGCACCTGCTATCTTGAGTTGCAACATCCCTTTTCTGTCCTTGTCTTCACTGTTTGAATACTGAATAGTTTGCACTTGATTGAAGTCTGCTAGATGTGTTGGCTGCAGAAAGGCAATGGAAAAAATGGGGGAAATTTCAAAATTACAGCAAAATACTTTGCCTTTATCCCTGATCTTGTAAAAACACGTGTAGACTTCGATCTCTAAATTACACTTGTAGAAATCTTTTCCTCTGTTGCTTTCTTTCATTAGGCTTCGATTAACAACATGTACAATACCCACAGTATTTGTGAAATGAAAGCAAGCACCAAGTTCGCCTACAGAGGTCACTCTTGAGTAACTCCAGGCACACACTGAAGTACCTCGTGGAAACAATCTTGGTGGCCAAGACAGAAAACTCAACAGGTTACCCACGAAGAACCTGCACTCACAGCATACTTAACGTACCTCCAGACTGCTGTAAAAGGTACGTTCTTAGCTGGCTATGTGTTCCTGACCTCCAAACCTTTTCACTACCTTTGAATTAATTTCAATGTAAGTTGGACACTCATTCAACTTATGAACGTAAAGATCCCAAACATTTTGCTAGAATAACCTGTCTGAACATAACTTCCTTGTGCCATGGAACAACATCCAGGAAATACTGTAATACAGTCAATATCAGGTAACGAGAAGGCTATTAAGGGTACGAAGTAAACAAATAAGCCAGTAATGACCGCACAAATGCTTAACACTAAACAATGAAACAAGTTCTTCATTTATACATTCCTAAGAAAGAGGATCACAGAATCACAGGTTGGAAGGGACCTCAGGGATCATCTGATTTAGAATAATTTGCATGTTTCATTGTTAAAAAGTCACCATTAATGCTTCAAATTCTGCAGGTGAGCACTTCACTGGGTACAACAGCCACCAAGTTCAGTGCTAAGGCTGACACTGTCTCTCAACTGCATTTTTCTCCAATCCCAAATCATGAGTTAATATGTAACAGCTGTATACGCTGAATCTCCCAGTTCTCTGTGTTTAAGTCAAAGATTAGACTTGTCATTTGTATGAAGTTCAGTTCACGACAGGTCATGGTTGTTAAGGCAGTAACCGAGAAAAGAAAACAAAAATAGACTTACATTTGCACCCTTGTCTGTAAGGTAACTGATTCCTTCTTCCGGGCCAATGGCCAGTTCCACTGAAATAATCCAGCTTGACTTCAGAATCAAAGGAGAAAGACAGGGCAAAATTTCAACAGTAAGACAAGACCTTGCTATGGAATACTATCCTCCATTGTTACAATTACAGTTTTTAGTAATTAATCTCTAGAAGTTTTTAAACTCTCTGAACAATATATTAAAATCGAGTAATTCTATAAGTAGCAAAACTCCTCATGACTGGTTTCCTGGGGATCCCTGCTAGTCAAAATGCGTTTCCATATGTTTTATCTTAGGTCTACATGAGAACTGCATACTTCCTATATTTCCTCTTCTCTTCACATGGACATTGACGTTCTAATTTCTACTTGAGTGTGTATTTTCACAAAGCTTGCAGACTTAAGGCCCTTTCTCAAAATTTATTCAAAAGTGGTAGAGATTAAAAGGCATTAGAGGAAAACTTACAAACGGAAGAAGCTGAGAAGTCTCCCTTCCTCACAAAACCGACTTAAAAACTGCTTGACATTCACAAACAAAGCACCAATAAAAACATTTATTAATGCAGAATTCTTACCCTAGTAATGAATGGTCCTTTTTTAACAGTCAGCTAAGAAAGTTCTAAATAAAATCAATTACTATATTTTGTTGTTAATGAAATAAAATATTCTCTACATCAAAACAGGAACTAAGCAAGCAATTAGTTGCAAAAGTAAGCAAAATTAGAGTCATAACTACAGCATGTATTCTGGTGACTGTCACAGTCCTCTACTTACACCGAGAGCACACTTGAAGTATTCCTTGTCAAATCTGTACACGGGAGAGAGGATCTCAAAGAATTTCAAAATACTTTCTTCTCTATTGAGGTTGGCAAATTGTCGAAATGTTTGTTGGATCAATTTTCGTAGTGTTTTGGCCTGTGTATTAAAATGTTTAAAGATCAATTATTTTAAATCTAATCAGTGACAGTGCATTTTAAGAGTTTCAGTCACTTACCAACAGTTTCTTTACCAATGAGATGCAGACAATTCTCGAGACAAAAAATAAACTTCTAATTATAAGTAACAGTTCTGCCTTCTAACTTCTGCTTGGGAACAAAATTATTTCTGCTACATGTTATAGAAGGAATATCTAACTAATAATGTTTTGAGAATAAATTATAAGAAAAGAAAACGTTAACATTTGCAGGAACTATTTTTTTTCATATTCCTCATTTCTCCCAACTTCTTAACTGTGTGCCAACACAAAAACACAGCAGCCTACACCTTCATACTAGGTTTTAAACTTAAAACACCATTCTCTTATCTGGTAGTAACAAGCCAGCTGTAGCTGTACCTTAATCTCTGCACGCAATATCTTAGATTATCCATAATATAGTGAATGCTTTAAGTCTGATAACATGCAAAATAACTTCCATATAGAAAGATTAAATAGTAAATAAAAAAATTAATGTAAAAAGTAAATAAAACATTTAAACTAAACTATTTTAACTATATTGCATATCATTTTATTAACTCTTTTCAGGGTAGGAATAACCACAGCAGCACAAATCATCCTCCCAACATCTGGGACAAGTGGGACAGAAGAAGATACCTAATTACATATCCTGAAAAAAGCAAGCATACCTAAAGTAAGACATGAAAAGTGAACAATCTGCCTGTATATAATGTATAACCCCTGGGAAGGGTGCCACACATATGAAAATAAGAACAGAATCTGAGAAGCAATCTCTTCAACATGCCCCAAAACTAAACAACGAAAAATCCTGAATAAAATCATCTGTTTCTAAACACTAGAATTCATCTAGACAAAAGTGCAGTGCCTTCTCCTCATCTGTCCTACGAATCACAGAATCATTTCAATTGAAAGAGACCTAAGAGCACAGGTATGCTCTGTGAATAGCGTAGGGCCAGCTGACCCACTGTTTATATTCCATAGTGCCAAACTGTCAAAACCACAAACATATCCTATTATTTTTCCCTTTGTCCAAGCTTGACCCGTGTCAGAAGTGACTGAACGGGTTTAAAAAACCTTAGTAATACCCATTTCTAATATATCTTCCAGCTAACAACAATGATAGAAGGCAAAAGCATGCTTATTTTTGCATTATGTCACGGTCAAGACAGGAATTACCATTGTTCCTCTACCAAAACATATCTGAATGTCCTATTGTAACAGGATTAAAACTCTTAATTCTTTCATGCTGCCTGTTAACAGGTCCAGGCTCTACACAAATAGAAACTTCCTTTCGTCATTAGCACTCCCAGTCAGATTAGGCATTCATTTTTAGTAAGCCTTTAAAGAACTCTGAATAGCCAGACTTTTTTAAAAATGAGTGTTCAGAACAGAGTTACTTTAATAGCAGGGATCCAAGAGTGGTGCGTAGCCACATACTAAATGATGATGATTTGCAACTACACGTATATGGGTTCAAAGAAAAAAAAAAACCTCAGCTCAGCACAAAAACTTTATGTTATAAAGTTAACAAAGACCTTCAGTGCCATTTTAGTGTAATTTCAAATTACTGTGTCACTTTGACAGAACCTTTTACCAACTATCAGGTGGATCATTACTCTAACAGGTTGCAGATACTTGGGTAGGATAAAGAAAGCATCTGGCAGTCAGGAGACCTCCCAGAGCTGCCTCAGGCTCTGTCAGGACTCAGACATACTACACTGGACCTTTCTGTTACATTCCTTTTCACAGAGAAAACCAACATTAGAGGAACTGAAGGCCTTAGCCTTAATTGAACACCTGCCAAATACCAGGAGCAAGACACTACAAAAAGAAGAAAATCTACTACCTCAAGTTGTCCCAAGTATTTCAACCACTCAGTTGTTGAAATATACTTTATTCTGCCCATGGTTTGTTCTCCTGGCCTGTTTCAGCATCATCTCGACTTCCATGCATAGCGGTATACGTTATTTGGCTTGTAAGTCCACAATGAAGACTTACTCTTCACTTTGAGATCATTAATACGGTGCAAACATAGAAAGCCAGTTAGAAAAACACACTACTTCTGTAACAGAAGGGAGCCATTCATGACAAATATCTGTAAATGACAACTTCAAAGGAAATGCACGGAGAATTTCCTCTTAAAATATTTCTTAAGAACAGGGTTTTTCCTCCACTTTTGCTCCAGGCATGCTCTAGAGTAACAGGGAAGCCTTCTAATTTGCAAAGTAAACACAATCTGGCACATATCTATTTCCCCACATCCTTTCGGCCCCCAATTATTGGTTTAGTGTAAGCAGGTTTTCTTCTCCCATGCCATTTGCATAGAATCATAGAATTGTTAAGGTTGGAAAAGACCTTTAAGATCATCGAGTCCAACCGCTAACCCATCACTGCCAAGTCCACCACTAAACTATATCCTCAAGCACCATGTCTACCCTTCTTTTAAATACCTCCAGGGATGGAGACTCCACCACCTCCCTGGGCAGCCTGTTCCAATGTTTGACAACCCTTTCGGTGAAGAAGTTTTTCCTAATATCCAACCTAAACTGCCCCTGCTGCAGCTTGAGGCCATTTCCTCTCGTCCTATGTATACTTATGTATATTATGTATATACTTGATATACCTACATACAGAGAGCATAGCTTACAATCATGTCACCTCAGAGGCACCATTTACTACTTTACTAAGCTAAATGCAAGAACATTTCTTATTCTCCTCTAGTGAAGTTATGAAAATGGAAGGCCTGTTGACTCAATAACTTTTCCTCTAGACTTGAATTAGGCTGACTTAATCTTTTCTTGGACATGGATAAACAGAACTTTTTGCAGCGTATATGAATATAGTACATTGTCCAATGACTTTAACGTTTCCTCCTGAAGAAACCTCCCTAGACACCTCCTGGGACAGCACTCACTTTCTTTTACAATCTTATGTCTTACAGACACTCTGATGAGCTAATATATAGATGTCTTTGAACTCCTGACTTCTTAGAATTTTTTGAATGAGCTCCCCAAATAAAGCTGAACTTTCTGGTTTTATACCCCTGTATATCACCTCATCTTTTGCACTGTTAAATATTTTGATTTTCATTTTTCTAATCTTCTGGTCTTCCTATACATAGAGTGATATCCTCTGTATAGCTAGCATCTCCTAAATGTGTAACATCAACAAACTTGATTATCACTGCACTAAACTCTAAGTTTTACCTCACTCATAGAGAGTAATAATTCTGTATTTCATGGCCCTCAGGAGCCCTCCTTTGCCTGCCAGTTCAAAACCATTGGTCTTCACAAAGTAAAAGAGTAATTTCATAATTTGAACCAATCCTAGGTTGTTTACAATAAGAATTTCATGTTCATTAAAAAGCAGACCCATTTTTCCTTCCCTTGTTTTTCCTCTTCATATGTCCCAACATTTTTTTTGTGTCTTTGCAAGGTTCTGCTCAGCTTCACCTTCTGGCAATTCTTGCTATTTCTTCCTGCTATTCTCTCCATTTCATGATTTATAAAGAAGAGTTTTCTTTGTTGGTCAGTTTTCTGGCTCCATAATATAATTTTTGAGTAGTTATTCATTCTTTTACGTCTGGAGCCACCACAGTTTCTCCCTTTAGCAGAGAATACAGTTTCAGATAATTGCTTAAATTAAAATGCAGAGGGATTACTTAAATCCACTTGACTTCATTAGCTTCTGATTTTTGAAAGTCTTTTGAAACAAAACCTCTTCATGACAGACCTTTTCTGTTTATCTTAAATCACAGTGTAGAAAATTTCTAAATCTGAAGTTGAATTCTGTTATTTCTATAAAACCATCACTGCTTACCAAAACCAGCTCCAAAATAGAAATTTATGATTTATACGTTCACACATGAATGGTAGGAGATATTTCACCAGGACATTGATATCAATACAGCTATAGCTGTGAAAATACTTAGTGACCATTCTTAATCCCCCTTTTCAAAATGTGATGGGGAAAATTTGCATTTTTTTTTTTTTTTTACTGTGGGAACATATGGGCTTCAATGGAAGCGAGATTCGGCTAACATTTATAGCCTTAATTAGGATTAACATAAGCAGAAATTACTGCAAATCTTCCTTGAATGAGTCTGATAGTCTTGAACAGGGAAAGCAGAATTTGGTTTATCGAGCTGCTAAAATGCTGTTTTCTTACAAGTCCCCTTCCGCTTTCTCCAGAAGTCTCATCTCTCTTTTTTCTTTTGGTGGTGGGGAAGTTATTTGATACTGGAGGATCTGAGGATTTATTTTGAACTTTTGGCCATAAAGTTTGACAGATAGAGGTGTTTCTCTCTCACAGTAGCTCAGCGAGGCCACGTAAATTCCTACTACCTCAGTTCTGCCAGTTGCACAGTTGTACTATGGGGATTTATATCTTACCAATTCAATATTTTTTCTCCAAGACAGCACAATTGCACAGCAATTCCCTTATAACTATATGGGGAAAGTGATAATGCAATCTTTTGATTTCTGACACATTTTTTTAAAGTAGTATACAACAGACTGGAACTATAATTACCTTCACTGAATCTAGTAAACTCTTCGGAAAAAAACGTCTTAAACCAACATCTTTCCTGAAACAAAAACACACACAGCATTAATATAAAAAACATTACACAATATTATATCACTCTTTTTCAAGGTCACGTTTTGAGTTTGGTTTTGTTTTGTTCAGTTTATTAACTAGCACATGCAATATAGTAAATGATTTTCAGAGTAAGGTCCTGGACAACTTCAGAGTAACAAACACAGCACCATTAAATTCTAACCACAGCCACTCCACAGCAAATGCAGGATAGCAGCATCTTCAGTTTAAACTCAAAAGGTCATCGCATTTCCAACAGGCACCTGCTGTGGTAAGTGTATTATTTGAAACGCTGGCTTGGGCACAGAGAAGTCTGGAGAAGAAAAAGTGTTCTTTGTACATGTTTTAATAAATTAAAGAATATTGAAAAAATATTCTTACAGAGTGTAGTCAGGTGAGATGGCAACAACATGAAAACGGCAAATTCTAATACACAACTATTGCAATTGAATAGAAGATACAACATAAAGGAAGCATGGACAAGTTAACCCTGAGGCAGCACTGTGCCCTTGGGGCCAAGGCCAACAGTATCCTGGGGTGCATTAAAAGGAGTGTGGCCAGTAGGTCAAGGGAGGTTATCCTCCCCCTCTACTCTGCCCTAGTGAGGCAACATCTGGAGTCCTGCATCCAGTTCTGGGCTCCCCAGTTTAAGAAGTTCAAGGGAACTCCTTGAGCAAGTCCAGCGGAGAGCTACCAAGATGATGAGGGGGCTGGAGCATCTCCCTTATGAGGAAAGGCTGAGACGCTTGGGTTTATACAGCCTGGAGAAGAGAAGGATGAGGGGGGAATCTCATCAACACCTATAAATATCTAAAGGGTGGGTGTCAGGACGATGGGACTAGGCTCTTTCCAATAGTGCCCAACGACAGGCCAAGGGGCAATGGGCACAAGTTGGAACACAGGAAGTTCCACCTAAACATGAGAAAACACTTCTTTCCTGTGTGGGTGCCAGAGCAGTGGAACAGGCTGCCCAGGGAGGCTGTGGAGTCCCTTCCCTGGAGACATTCACACCCCCGCCTGGACGCGTTCCTGTGCCCCCTGCTCTGGGTGTGCCTGCTCAAGCAGGGGGTTGGACAAGATGATCTCCAGAGGTCCCTTCCAACCCCTGCCATTCCGTGATTCTGTGAAAGGACTTATCATATCATCTTAGCATGTTGACTACCATTCCACTACTGTTCTACCTATTACAGCACTATAATTGAAGCTTTTGTCATTTCTACGGTCGCTTTTTCCTCATAGTAAGCATCCAACATTAAAATTCCAGCTTTTTATTGCAAGCAATTTCAATTTTTGCATCTGTAAATCAAGGTCATACTCCTGCCTTGTGAGCTCAGATTTTGCAAACTGAATTACCTCAAGCTCAAGTACCTCAATACTCAGAGATAGGGTTGCAGCCCTAGTTTGAAACTCAGAGCCATAAGTATCAAGTATTTTTCTGGCTCAGATGTGCTTCACCTAGCTTATGTCTGACATGTGTCAGCCATGGCATGTTAGTGTGTCATTACAACTACACATCAGCTTCAGGAAAGATGCCTGAGAAGTTGCCAGAGATCTCTTAGTGCAGCAGGAGATCATTACACAAGCAGGTACATAAAAAGTTGCATGACTGTGAACTAGTTGTATAGAATTAGCAAAAAATTTGCATGAGAAAAAGGAAAAACTAAAAGAAAAATGTAAATTGATAAAGGACTTATATCCTTGCCTCTCAAAGGTGTTACTGACTTTTTTCCTTTAAATTTAAGAGGTCACAACCTCTTTTAAATACAAACCCTTATCTGCTTCTGAAATGAATATGAAAGAAAGCTTTCCATGACTGCATGCTTTGAACATAAACAGAAAAGCTGTTAGCAAGCCTGAGATATGCTGTATGTATTCACTGCTATCTAACGGCACAAGATGGAAGGCAATATTAAAATTAACGCAAAACGCTTACTCAAAACAATAAAACAGGTTATTTTGTTAAAGCTCTCTAACGACAAGTACTATAAAATTTCACAAAACATACTAAAAGCATCCTCAATTAAGAGGAGCAGAACATTGATGTGCAGCAGCGAACACTGGCATCTGTGCGATGACAGTAAGCTGAAAAATTATAAAACTTTCATAAATGTTAATTCCTCTGATGCATTTCTTCTCAAATGCAAATTATATGCGGTTTATCATCCCACACGGTTAAATAAATCTAACACACTATTACCATCTAAATAACATGCAAAGACATTTTGACAAGGAATATATTAGTTTAGCATTAAGCATTTGAGAGAGAAATGGTGTTTTCAAAAATGAAGTACCCTACATCACTCCAGTATTACTCGTTTTAACAGTACTGCAGCACATGGCTGTGACAACCTGGTTCAATTCATTCCTAAAAAGAGTTGTAGAGTAGCCTTTTTGTACAGATCTGTGTGTAACAAATTCAGAGTAAATTCTTATTCACAACTCTTCAACTCTTCACAACTCTCAATAAAACTTGTTAATAAAGCACATCCTGTGTTTAACTGAGACAGCAAATTCATTTACTGAAGGAGAATTTAACATAGCAGCATACAGATTTAATGCCATGCTCAATAACAAACTATGGGTACCTATAAATAAGAGAATAAGCATTGGCAATTGGAACATACCAAGTTTTAACACACCACCCTACAGACTCTTTCCCTCCCCTTGCAGGCTGCACTATGTGGGAGCAAAACGGCCAACCTGGGATACACACCAGCTCAGTCCTCCAGATTAAGAACTCAGACATGTTTTCTGATTGCCAGTAAGAGATAATTAGTAACGAGATCCTGGTTCATACAGTTCTACTACAGCTTTGTATTTAACCTCATCTACTCCATCCTAGTTGTGGGCTTAAATGTAAATTTTTTTTTTTTAATGTAGAAACTTCAATAGGATTAATAAAATACCAACTACAGATAGATGATAGTTTGTCATATAATGATAAGCAGCTTTAGGCAACATATATCTTTATTTCTATTTTTCATCTCAATTGAAGTTACAACAAAAAAGTAATGTTAGATTAACATAATAGACTTTTAACATGCTTCTTACGAAATTGTGGCTGCAGCTGTTCCTTCATATAGCTCCCATTTTTGTACTTGTAATTATCCCTGTTTTATGCTAACAGGCTTCACATTTATTATGAAAAAATTCTTCTTTCATCACATGAAGGCCCAACTATTGAAGGCTACTTAACAGTTTGATTCTATCTACTATTTCCCATCCAGATTTGCTCTTGTATGAAAATCTGATCAAAGACAAATATACATCAAATAGACAGCTGACAAAGACAGGCAAGAGGCAATCACACCACATGCAAAAAACTGCCATTTAAAAATTGCACTCAGCTGTTTAAGTGCCTCATGATGTACTAAAATGAGCAACCCCCCCCCAAACAAACAAAAGGCCTCACTTGAGAAATAAATATTACTTGTGTAGATAAACCTTTATAGGGTATTAAGGTGGCAAGATTGAGTAAGTACATTCTGGGGATTGCTGGCACGTTTTGCAGACTTTTACTAGCTTATAATTATCTATAGCCACGTTAAGGTGCTTTTACCCTTCATCTCTCCCAGCTAAATCCCATAAAAACCACATTTTGCTCCTCAAAAAAACCCAAACACAACCACAACAAAACCCACAACAACCCCAAAACCAAATCAAAAACATCACCACCCTAAAAATAATCTTGAAGTGCACAATTCTACATGTCCAATTTTGCACGGCAGTAAGCTGTTAAATTTTGCATATCAGGGTTTTGCTTCACTCAGTCTTTCACAGCAACAGTTATTTCCTACCAAAACAGTTACTTCTTGTAAAAACACAGGCACTGAAAGAAGCAAGTCACTGTTCAACTGGAAGCAACCTCATACCAAGTCCTCCAGGAACTCTCACCTGTTCCAATTATTAATTAATACTTTGTGCCATCTGTTATGACCCGTGTTTCTTTTGGCTCCTAGTTTCCAAAGTTGTTGACCTAATAACTAATGTTGTGGCTTATGAGTTGCTGACTTAAAAATACCTTTCTCAAGTTCTTGCTGGAACATACATAAACTGCAACCAGTGTAACTCATAAGTTCCCTTTTCCCAAAGAGGATGACATGAGATCTGAATTCCTCCAGGTCACAGTACTTTCAAATCTTCTTTAAAATCACCTTTTAGCCTTGATCAACTCAGCTGGACTCAACTTAGACCTTGATCAGCCAACTTGATAAAGGCCTATCAACCTTTCAGCCTATCTGCTCATCCTGTTCATCTTTATTAGGCCTTTCTCATTTTGTTATGTATTTCCTCAACCAGGATATTTCTACTAGTGGCTACCGACAGAAAGGATGAAGTCCTTAAAAAAAAAAAGTTCAAATGAAAACAAAGCTTTAAAAATTCTGCACAGATAGAGGAGCACTACACTAATAAGCAGGCAATTCATTAAAGTTACCTTTACCTATTAAAATCATGTAACATCCTCAAAAATCCTTGTGAATTTCTTCATTGTGACAAAAAAATCCTACCTTCCACCTCCAAATTCTTTAATTTCACACTGCTAAAAGTTAGCACGTGTTATTAAAAATAGGAGACTTCACTGCTACACCAATCTTTCATCCCAATTTTATGTTAAACTGTACAGCATCTTTTCACAGAGATATTCAGTAATGAAGAGCAGATCATTGGTTTATGTATGTATGAACCATTGATCCACTAAATTAATACAAATAAAACCAGTTTTCAACCCCTGAAGCTTCTAAAGGACTTGATTGTTTGGACTGAATCCATCTACTGTACAACAGGATTAAGTAACCAAAATACTTTCAGTATAAGGCTGCATCTTGGTGCTCTTAAAATTTGTGATACGTAGACAGATAATAAACTTGCTAACTTCAAGGTCAGAATTCAGGAAATCCACATACTGAGCAATCAGAAGAAAAAACAATACCGCAAACATTTGTAAGTAACTCAAACTTTACCACAGATGAGTCACAACTGAAGAATGCAACTATGCACAGAAAACCATTTAGAAACAAAATCACCTATTAGACTTGATGAACCCATAAACATTAGCAAAATTGCAAAAAAAAATCACGAGCAGCCTCATGATCAAGTTCAAACAGCTTCAACCCTGTTTCCCTGGACCAGAGTTAAAGGTGCTCTTTCTACTTCTATACCTTGGTAGGTTTCATCATCCTTTGCTTATATTGAAGTACTCAAAGATCTCAACAAACTTGGTGGAATAAAAAAAAATTACAACAGAAACATTCTGTGATTGAACTGAATATAATGTTCCTGATTAAGAAACAGTTCAAACCTCAAGCTAGAGCACAATACTTACTCTAACACTTCATAGTTGGACTTCTTTTCTAATGCATTGCCTCTCATCTCTCCGTAGGATCTCCTGAAGTCAGGAAAAATATTTGAAAGCAACAATTATTGGATGATCCAGCCTAAAACTACAACATCAATGTAGTCAAATCTTTCACAGACTTAACATTAGAAAACTTTGGCAGAATGAATTCAAATAGAAATATTAGTACTTTATTCTCCTACTTCAACAGATCAAGTTGTAATTTACAAAATAATTTCATCTATGGAACATTACACAGGACTACAGCAGTACTGCATTTTTAGAACCACTTTGAACCAGCTTAACTACAGTGCTACCAAAAGAAGTGATCTAACCTGCCCTTCAGCAGCTCCCTTCTACTTCCAACAGTATCTCCCTCCTTCATATCAGCACTCATGTCTGTGCGTGCAACAGGGAGAACCAGAGGAAGCAAGGAGTGATGAAAACTAACACTTTCAATTCAGACACGTTCACATTTAAAAAAAAGCCAAATTAATAAATGAATCACAAATGAGTAGCTGCTGTTGGGAGAGGGCTGGGATCATTGCTTTCACTGAGGAAGTGGACTAGTAATGTTACGGGAAGACGGTCTCAGTAGCCACCTACTAGTAATATCTCATGAAAATGCTCTGAAGAGCCCCGACATGAGCATCATGGAAAGCAGGACTCAACAATCATGGATTATCATACTCATTACATGTTTTGAAATACAGCACCAACAATTTTGTAAGTGTGTAAGGAGTCTGCAGTTACACAAAGAATTTTTGTTTCCTCTGGGGCTACTGGCAAGACTTACAGAAAGGACATCCAGTTCTCCTACGCTAACTAGGCAATTTCATAAGCCTAAATTTTGTTTTGGAAAGTACTGTTCAAAGGACACTTTCATTCTCTGCGAACAAGTTTACATTTGCCATTAATTTCTTATCAATTTTACTTCTCCCCTAGTCTCCTTGTGCAAGGCAACAGCATAACTAAAGCAAATGTTTCAGGCTGGAAACGCTCCATAAATTAGCAAAAACCAAAACATGCATTTCAAAAGCTGTGCTGGGAGCTCTCTCAAGGATCACTTAATCTGATAACTTTATCTTTATTTTCCAGCTGTCTATACAGTTGACAGGAACACCAAAAACACCCAAAAGAATCCTTAAGATTTAATCACTTGAAAATAGCACATTAAAAATTGACTAAATGCTGAGAGGAAAGGTAGTACAATTTATCTTTAATTACTCTTTAGCTGAAGGATTTATATATGCACAATGACAAGACTATTCGCTAAATAAGACCACAGATGCATTTTTTTAAGTATACTTTGCTGTACTCTACAGGCCTTTGAATTATTCAGACGAAGAATTCACCCAAAAGGCAGTATCAAGATGTAATTAATTAAAATTTTAAAATTAATGCTAATTTAAAAATCACTAGAAATTGGTTACAATACAGTCTATTCAGTTTTCCTTCAAACTACCGTGTAGCAACAGAGTCTTATGTTTATTTCAGCTATGCTGGTCAGAAATCGATGAACTATAAGCAGGTTCAAAATTAATGTATATATTCTGTCAGAAACATGTTGAATAATAAATGAAATTATCAGCTTACCGGATTTCAAGGCAACCTAGTTTCAAAGCAATTTCCTGGTCCACTTGATCTGCTATTTCTAACATATAGTCATTTTTCACCTACAGCAAAAGAAGTAGGTACGCATCACAGAAAGATCAGTTCAGTGTCCATACAGACTAAAATACTGCCCAAAGAACTACAGAGTAAGTACATCTTATGTTTAATTTTTTGGAATGACTAATTTCAGTGCATAAAGAGAAAAAAAAAAAGGTTACGTTCATATTCTCCACAAATGAGCTGTGCTTTTGTAAGAAACCCATTTCAACTGCGATGAATTTGATTCAAAAAAATTTCCTTATCTACATTAATATTGCCTATGTTTTATTAAATATAATAAAAATCTTCACAGGAGGCTGAGCAGATGGTCACAGCTGCATTCAAGATCTGTAAACGTATGCTGTATTCTTGAACCATCTTGGTCAATAGTTTTTAATTTTGTAGGTGCGTATAATCATGCATATAGAAGACAAATGCCCATGCATTACAGTGAAAATAAAAATATCACTAAGCAAAAAGAGTAGTATGTGAAAATCATATTACATACTTACTTAAAATAATGTTTGAACTAGCAAGAAGAAGAAACAAGAGTAACTAGATGGTTACCATCTACAGTAGGAAATAAGACAGGCCAAGGAGTGTGCTCTGACCTTGAAGGCAAATGCTATGGCCAAGTGGCCATCCCTCCTGAAGAGGACAGTTGGGCCAAAACAGCGTATCTCGACCACTGCTGCCATGCAACAAGCCCCAGCTGTGCTCGGGCGCAGGCTAGAGGAGTGGTAATGTGGCACGTGGTGCAAATGCTGTGCCGCAGAGCATGTGAAATAGTCAACAAGATGGACTGTGGTGGGTCAAAGCTTCCTCATGTGACCTGGGCCTGTTTTATTTACTAACATTGATGCCTACTTTTTAGGTAATACTTTCACCACACCAAAGTAAGCAATTTATACAGTTATTACAAAAAAAAAAAAAGACGATACAAAAGAACAGAACTAGTGCCCAAGAACTTAAGTATGCAAATCCTGTCTTCTATGCAACAGGCATTTTTTACCAGTGACATATCTCTACAGAAGTACAACTTTTAACTACTCACATTATCCTCTATTTTACACAATCATAAACTTGCCACTAAGATCCTAAAGCCTAAGATTCTAAAGTTGCAGAAAGTCCTGAAATATCAGAAAAATCCCTGACTCAAAATCACACATTATGGAAGAAATACACTTCACAAAATGTTTTTGAGTGATGACAAGTAACAAAAGCTATTGCTACAGCTACGAAATTAATAATTTAAAAGATAAGGAAATACAGCAGGAGTTCCAACAGCTGGAGGCCCTCTCCAGTATCCTCCCCGTAACACATGAGCAGGCACCGCAGCATCCCCTCCCCATCAATATGACAGCTGACTACAAAGCAACAAATACCTGAGACATTCCTAGTTCTGAAATGCATGAAAAATTTTGTTACTGAAAGATGTGAAAGAACAAAATTGAGAAACTGTGAAAGAGTGAGAATATAAATTATTACAATAGCTGCAACATCAGGAGAAAGCTTCTTGCATTTGGACTCATCCAGGTACTCAACAAAACAAGAAGCTTTTTAACTCTTCTCAGTTCAACTCCTACAAATACTAATGAGAGAGACAGGAGAAGAAATAACTGTCCTTCACCACCATGTAGTTTTCAATTTGTATACACATACAGAAGCAGTCATCATCTATCCCCATGGTAGTAATACACAAATTAAAATATGTAGAATTAATAATTGTCTGTCTTCATTATGCTTACAATTAAAACAAACTTCCTTATATGAAACAACATTCTATTTGGGTTTTTCTGGTAACATTTACAAAGATTTATCTGATTAAAGGTTAAAAAAGAGCCACCCTTCCCAACCCCCCACCCCCACCCCACAGACACCATAGATTTGGTAATTACAATGGCTCTAAGTGATAAAAACAGAGATATATGCATCTTCCAGGAAGTCACAATGTTTTTATTCTGTATTTTCATTCAAAACCATGAAGGTCCCTAACCGCAGAGTTCTGTGTTTTAACCAAGCAAACGGTCACTGCTCTACTGGATGAAATGTCTTCTAATTTATGAAATTTTTTAGCAACAACCATGTATAAATTAGAGAAAACTGTCAGTTGTATGACCACACATTATGCATATCTACAGTATCTGTTTATTTATAAGATACAGCAGATTCAGATGAGTGGAATGTAAGACTCGACAAAGGCGGCATTGCAGAAATATTTTCTGCAGGGGGAATTTAAGGTCTAATTCTTCAGCATCAGGTGTAAAACACTGCCTCATGTTACAAAGGTACTGAAGAGTTCTCCCACCTGAATCACCCAGAATCACACAGGGAAGGAACCTCTGGAGGTCATATGCTCCAACCCCCTGGTTCAAGGAGGGCCACCTAAAGCCAGATGCCCAGGACTACGTCCAGATGGATTTTGAGTATCTGCAGGGATGGAGACTCCAACAACCTCTCTGGGCAACCTGTACGAGCGCTTGGTCACCCTCACAGTAAAAGAGTGTTTCCTGATGTTCAGAGGGAACCTCCAGCATTTCAGTTTGTGCCCACTGCCTCTGGTCCTGGCACCAGGCATCAATGAACAAAGCCTGGCTCCATCCTCCCTCCCCTCAGGTATTTACAGACGCTGGTAAGATCCCCCTTGAGCCTTCTCTTCTCCAGGCTAAACAGTCCCACGTCTCAGCCTTTCCTCAGAGAAGAGATACTCCAGGCCCTTCATCATCTTCGTGACCCTTCACTGGACTCTCTGCAGAAGCCTGATCTCTCTCGTGCTCAAAAGTCATTACAACACCTGGAGGCATTTTTACAAAATTTGGCAATCCAGAAGTTTGGGCATTTCTGACCAGCCTGTGCTGCTCAGTATCACCAAGTGCCAAAATAGGAAGAAGTTTCCCTGGAAAGGGCACTTCTGGCAACTGGACAAGAAATGCAGAGATTCTGAGAATCTCTACTAGCGTCCGTTTACAACTACTCTTCATTTCACTGCAGAACTGCACCTGTTAGTATCGGTATAGCAGTCCTCTAAGAGAAAACCTTCTATAACCGAAGTTTTGTTTAACTTTAAATCAGAACTACTGTCTAGATGCCTCCATAAATGGCACAACGTAGTAACTTAAACAGAGGATTAGAGCTTCTATTCATCAGTAGCGATATGAAACCTGTCAGACCCAAGCTCAGAGCATTTAAATCAGTAATGTAATTTCCAGGCCGCCATGTTATTTCCATAAAATACTTCTGCAGCACTGTCGTGGTTTAGCCGGCAGCTCAGCCCCACACAGTCGCTCGCCCACTCCCCCACCGGTGAGATGGGGGAGAGAATCAGAAGGGTAACGCTCGTGGGTTGGGATAAGAACAGTTTAATAATTAAAATTAAAAGAAACAACAACAGAAATGCAATGTAAAGGAGAACAACGAGAGGCGCAAAGCCCCGGGGGAGGGGGGAGGGGGAACGAACCGCCGAAACGAACCGCACGCGCCGCAGCCACCCGCCGACCCGACGCCGCGCCGCCTCCGCGCTGCCGCTGCCCCCCCTCCATACACTGGTCATGGTGTCACATGGTATGGAATGAACCTGCCATTGGCCAGTCGGGGTCAGCCGCCCCCACCACGGCCCTGCCCCTCCCAGCCCCCACCACCACGCGGCAGAGCGCGGGAAGCTGGAAAGGCAGCCGACCCCCACAGTGAGGAGAATTAACCTCTTCTCAGCCAAAACCAGCACAAGCACCCATAACAGCAAACAACGGAACAGTACTCTCTGTCTCCAGGTCTACACGGGGGGTATTTGAAAAGTAAGAAACAAACTGAAAATGCAAATTCTACGTGAGTTCAGTTCTTACATGGATGCCCGTATTCCAGAAATGTAGCAAGTTAAAAAGAAACTATAATCAATTTACTTTTTGTTTTTATCATCCGTACTGAGGTTTAATGAACGTGAATTGTACTTTACAATACAAGCTTTAATTTCATTCTCCTACCCTTTTTTCTGAGAATTCACCTTCATGTTTCATGTATAGCCAAGTTACTGTACCTAAAACACTAATACACCCGTTCACAAAATCCATTAGCTAGCCTGCCTTAGATCCACCCAAATCAAATACCCACTGGATAGTTCTCTTATATTTAATTAAACCTTTTTCTTTCAAAACTAGGCAATTCAGTTTTTTGAACCATTTCAAGAACTTTGCGTCACCAGGAAATTTCAGAGCTTTTATCCACCGATTGCTTGAGGCATTCAGACACCGAGATGAACTGACTGTAGCAAAGTACTCTTTCCAATCCTGACATATAAAACTTCCTAGTGAAGAAACTATGCTAAATTGAGGCTACTGGTATATCATGATCCAATTTGTATTCATTTATTTTCACAGCGCATTGCCTTGTAGATCCCAGTACTGAAGTACTTCATTTGTTAAACTAAACAGCTTAAGAACATCTTCAGTTTCATGCAAACATATTTTAAAATGCTGCTAGCCTCAAGTAACTACTACTCCATAAATAAATAAGCAACATTACCCAAACATGCGAAGTTTGGAGCTTCTTTCCTCTTGCCCTCTGGCTTGTGAGCTTTCACAGATTCTGGTCATGTTTTCCCAGTTTGATTCTGCAACTACAGGCACCAGAACTTGACTATGAAAATTTTAAAAACCCTCCTGATCCCAACAATTTGGAAGAAAAAAATGTATTGTGCAAATTCTCAGCTTATTTGCAAGACAAAAGTGAGACATTTTCACCATAATGCTGCCAGCAGACAGTTGCCTACTTGACTGCATAATTTTGTTAGTGAGACAAGCAGAAAAAATGGGGTTCTTTGGCACATCCCAGACCAGAGGAGATGAATAAACACAGATATTTCAAAAAGGTGGAGTAAATTACATATATTCTTTCCAGCTCCAGCTACATATATTCAGCCAACAGAGACTCTGCCTTCCTGATTTATTGTGTGTATGGGGTGTTTCAGGAGTTGTTTCTGACGCTCCTTGGTACAGTAACATGGAGTTTTAAGTATTTCAAATTCACTGCATTATTCAACCTGAAGAGTGGGATAAAAATGCCTTTACCTACCTAAGAAATGAGATGGGCAACATAGAAAAAACACCCTCCTTCAGTATCCACAAGTGACTAACAGCAGTGTTCATAAAATCAGGCATAACACCCTCCCTCAAAATTAATAGCTGCACTTGATTATCATAAAGCACTGCATACACATTATATACACCTATTTATTTTTGAGTTTAAACTTTGGAAGGTATACAAAGAGATTCAGGAGGCCTATGGCCATAATCTGGTTGTCTAATTAAATTCAGCAGTGTCCTTGTATGGATTGCAGAGGTAATAAGTTGATAGAAGGAATTAATTTTATCTTGCTTTTTTCAGAAACTTGTCTGTGCATTATTCTTTAAATTTCAGCAAGTCGGTGGGTGGGGGGAGAGGCAGATTCAATTTCTACTCCCAGAATACTAATGAGAACTTCTCTTATCACCTTTAATTTTTCTTGACTATTCTCTTTGAGATGGCATTAGATCAATGCATGAGCTAATGCTCGTGCAAAGATTAGGTACGAGTTTTGCAAGAGGTTCAGCACGGGCTGCATAACCTCCTAAGGAAAAAGCCTGAACAAATATTAAATGGAAGAGACACAAGAGATAATTTAAAGGTAATTAAGCACACTGCCACAGGGCAATAGTGTGCTTGCTTGGATAGTTTTCCTACAAGTCTGTTGTGTTTGTGCAATTACTTATTATTAATATAGTTAAATGAGAGAAATATTTTTTGTCTGTTTAAGAGAAAAAAGGTCCTATCTTTTGAGATCATAAAGCCTACATATGTACAAAAACACAAATTTAAAGAATTCTACCAGTTTCTCCTGTTTACTACGAGTTCAGAAGGAGTATGTTAAGAGGGAGGCTGAATCCTAATCTGTGGGTTTTGGAGGTACTGTTATCTGTGACCCTGTGTTACACCTGCAGAACTGCCCTCCTTGGTGGCATGTGCAGACCTTTACTTCCAGCTTGGGAGTTCAGTTAACAGTATGCAATGCCTGGAGGAAGGCTGAAGAGTGTCTCATCAAGATATATATATATTCTTCAAGCAGACCAAGTACCACTGCTTCTGTTCTGATGCCCATTTTAATTGTTCAGAATGAGGTATCTCCAAAGGCTAAATTCAGGAAAAAGTTGTAGGATGCTACTTAATTTTACCTAGTTTGTAAGAGAACACTGATTTATATAAACTTGTCACACAAACCTGGTTTTGAAAGAGCCACCCCAAAAAAACCAACCAGCCAAACAAGAAACTGCAAAGCAGCAGCCCTTACCGGTTTCCACCAACCCCACGAAGCCTTTAAAGTACCCCTGCTGAACCTGTGTGGCATTACTGCAGTTACACCATATACTAGACCAGATGCTCTGGCAGCGATGAAGACTATGTGAAGCCTGCAGTCATCTGAAATACTTCTCGATCACAACGTTTTAGCAATGAAAATGCACAAAATTAACAAGGCAAACACTTAGATTTACACTAGTATTATGAATGCAAGTGTTATACTGCTTAAAGCATATGTAAGTTTTATCTGGTGACAAACCTCAAAAATACGTCTTAAGTGGATCCCTTTGGTTTACACCGCTTGCAACACTCGCTCACCCATTTTGCATTCTAGAAGTATGTGCTCATCTGAACTTCCAGAGAAAAATATATTGGAAAAAAATTTTAAAGGAGGACAGAGACAAAAATAATTTCTTGCTGCAAACTGTGGTGTAGATTTCAAGCACCTTTTCCCTTGGGTGTTTTTTTTGGTACATCTTCTAATAAGTTTAAATCAGTTTTACAGTCAAGCAGGTGTATGCTTTGGGGGAGGGAAAGATTAGTCTAAGTTCTATTAAAGATGGTATAATGGAAGTACAAACTACTTCAGGCTTCTGGATGAGCACTACATCAGTGTTAGAAGAAATACTGTACTTGCCCTTGCTCATTCACAGGCTGGCAAATAAGAAGCAACACGTGACCTAGGCTTCACATTTGTAGCTAACACCTTGGTCATGACAGCTACGAACAATCTGCTACAGGGAAAGGGATGCAGTATGTGGAAAACATGAATGCCAAGCATAAAGGTACCTCTCAGGTAGGAAAAAAGTGTCTTTTACACATCCTGATAAAATAAGAGGCGAAATAAAACTGCCGCCCCCCCAGCATGCCCAACCTGTGTTCAATGAATACCTGCTTAGAGAGGGCACCAGTATTTATAACAAAGAAGAATTTCGAAGTTCAACACAATCCTATGCCACAATGCGTTGCTTGACATATTAATGTCCTGACACTCAGTGACAATTCACTTTGTTTTTTTACTTTCTATGCTCACCAATATCTTAAAACACTTTTTCATCACTATTCTTCACTGGTTAGCCAGAACAAAAATCTCTTATGTCTCTACTCTTCTGAGCATTAAAAGTTCAAAAATACTCTTAAGTCTTTTTTTTTTTAAAAAAAAAAGAAGGAGCTGAACACCAAACCATGAACTAATAAGCTTTTTCCACAAGGAAGACGGGCACATAAACAAAAGCCCGGTTTCACTCCTGATGCCAGATTTTGAAAGTATTTGGTTTTTCACTTGAATGGGCAAACTACCAATGGTGTAACTTCTAACTTATCAACATGTACTAGGAGCTAACGGGCACTTTCCTAGCTAACGGCTAGCAAATCCCAGCTGGTATAATTTAAAATAAAAATTGGAGACAGAGGAAAGCCCATGTTTGTGAAGATGGAGAAATTAGAGAATAGTCCTACGGTAGCACACATGATTTAAGAAGAAATCTATCACAGGCCTCGTATTTTATATACCAGCTGCTACTTTCAAAAGCCATCTGCTTCATTTTTCTGCACACGATTTTTTTTATGCAGCTGCAGTATTTCAGAAAAATGTTCACTCAGGCTGACAAGCCATCTTGCCAGTGCAGTTCATGAAAACACCATGCTGGATTTAAATTTCTTTATTAAGAACAAGAATAAAAAAATTCTCAACTCAGTACTGAATGCTCTCCAGGAGTTTACAGATTTAAAAAAACCTACTTGCTGTGCCTTAAAAAATACATTTTTAGGTTTGAATTTGTTTATACCCTTAGAAATTATTAAATAAGAATATCAAACTTTCTATTGAGCTTTCTTTTCAAGCCTAACTACTGTGGAAATTCTTTAGCAACATTACTATCAAATGGTGTCTCAAAAAGGGCAAAACCAATAATTAGTCACTACACTGGCTTTCCCAGCTCATTTAATATTACCAAGAAATTTCCCACAGGATAATCTCCAATTTTTCAGGAGGACAGTTTAAAAATAAGCAATCTATTTCTCTTGCTTTACTTTCAAGGTCTATGACCTACTTACACAACTTAGTCTGTTTTTTTTTTCAAATTGGCATTGCTTTGAAATCTTCATTTAAACAGCACTGCAGTGATAAAGTACCTCCTAAAAAGTTAAGTGCATAATCAAAAAAAATCACGACCGCAACATACAAGATATTTAGCTAAGCAAACGAAGAAACAAGCTGTCTTTAGTACTCCATTTAGTAAGGAGCATAAAAATCCTAGTTATAATAGTTTGACGAAGCAGGAAAATAAAGATACACTTTACATCATTTCCTCTATCCAGATACTTTTTGGCTGGTGTTTTTTCTATTCAGAAGCTATGTACTCATACTTAGTGGCATTTATATTAACAAACACAACCTTCCTTTTAACCTTCCTGTATCTGCAAGAATTATTCATATATTTTCCTTCTTAAGAGCTCAGGTGTGTTCTAACACCTGCTTTTAAACAGTCAAGTTTCTAAAACCTGAAGGTATTTTGGTGTCTGGTTTTTATATGTAACAGCTCACTCTCAGCTACCACAGAAACTGCTCATCAGGATCTTCATTTGAGACACACCACTTCTGGTGTCATCGGTTCTACAAAAGTCTAGTGAAATTATTCCTGTAATTTACCAACCTCTGTAACTCGGAAGTCCGGAACACCTCAATATATCCATGGGAAAAGCTGATCTTCAGTAACTACTTACATGACCAAGACAACAACTGAAGCATACACCCACGTCTGTTTTCCCCACAATTTCACATTCAAAATGAACAAGGTTGCTCTGTGCTCAGAGTACTCCTGTCCAGACTGCATTTTGTTCCGCACTTGCAGCGGGTACCACATGCTAATCCACCACAATCCACAACACAGCTCTTCCATGGTACCCTCTCAGACATAATTATCTCAAATATTTTGTCTTGTAGTGTTAAATGCACCACAGAAATGCTGTAGCATACCCTGGGACAGAGACATTATTAGATGAATGCCGAACAGTCACCCAACATAACTGCTTATATCTGTAACTGCAAAAGGAGACGGCTCCTCCAGCTTTTCACAGCAGAGTCCATCCTCATTTACCAACAGCAGGTTCCTGCAGGACAATGAATTTTCTTCACTACAGAAACAGAACAATCAGCTTGAAAGAGTAAGGTCCCAACCCACATTACTACAGCTTCAGAAATCTTATGCAAAATTAACCCTCAAAGATTCGTGCCTCATCTGCTCTGAATGAAGTACCATATGCACAAAAGCCCAAAGCATGCTTCTAATGTCATCAGGGTTTTTAGGAGCCACCTTAATGATCATAATGGTAGTTTTTAAAATATGCACAGGAGGGAAACACATATGTGTTTCCAGCCCTATTTACCCATCTGATAGTGTTAGACTTATTACAGGAGATAAGTCTACATTAGGGAAAATTAAGGCTTTGGCCTTTTCTAGTTGAGTTAAAAGCACTGATTCAGTATCAGGATAACATTCATTTGCCATCTGCCCTCAGCTGCTCCTCCTCTTCGCCTTCCAAGGTCACAGTCTCTGTATTATCTAGAGGTGAACTTTGACATCTCTAACTAGTTTTGGAAGCTCCTCTGTTAATAATAAGGGCATTAGAGATCGGGTGGGGGGGGAATCAACTTCTGACGAGGCATTGTTAGGGACAGAATGGCTAAAAACGATCCCTTCTGTCCGAGTGGGCTGATCTCCAGATGTCACTGCAATATACGCTACTGCCTCTCAGATCTTCGATAAAGTAGGACTGTACTCTTGGGAGCCATATAGTACTCAACCTACTAAGCATGCCTTGCTAACAGCTAATTCTATACTTCTCCTCCCCAACACAGAATTTTGCTTTTCCAGAACAAATGAGTCCAAGGATTGACATGAATTAATTTTTGTGTGTGTGTCTGATGCATGTTATATACAACCTAATACACTCATCAGAATAACATTTTGTTCAAGATTACTAACAAAGACATACACACGCATCAGTACATGGAAACCTGTCCCAAGCATTTTAAATGTATTATCTTGAAGTAAGATTAATTCACATACGACTGCAAGAAAGCCCACAAGCACTATTTTCACCGCTCTGGTTGACAGGTGGAAATTTTAAATCAAAGCAGGCATTCTTCTTCAGACTGAGCTCTGCTGACTATTTAAGAGGGATTTAGGAATACAAGTATGTTTTACATTCCTATCATACAGCACTGCTAACAGAAAGCAGACATTTGACACAGAACATTTGGACGATACCAAAGCAGCTACACAAGGACACACAGCAAGATCTACAACAAGAATGCCAGCATAGTTTTGGGAGTGTGTAACTTTTATAGTTAAAAAATTAGTACTTTATGAGGAATTATGAATTTCAGCAATTTCAAGAAACTAACCCCTGTAAAGGATTATCTCAATTACTTTTACAAGCTGTAATGAGCAGACAGTTGATGTTCAGTTTGATTTATATTTTTATCTTTTTTTTTCCTTTTAAATATATTTTTTAAATATCTTTCTAAGCAGCTGCAATTCTTATGCTTAGTACCACTTCCCTTTAGGGCACAGTTTATGTGTCAACCATTAACTCTTCCTGAAAGATTATTTTTTTTTTTGTTATATTTGTTGTTTTAATCAGGCTGCCAATACCAGGAACAATGCCAGGTTTTCTCCCTATGTCCTTGATATTCTTCAAAGCTTTTCCTGTCAAAGTCACTTGCTTTAGGTCTCCTATTTTTATTAGGGTGTAAGAGATGTTGTTATTTAATTAGGTTAAAGAGTCTAATTCCCAGCCTGTGCTTGAAATTATATCTCATGCACCTAAGCCTTATAAAACTTTAATCATTTAAGTTATTACAGTAATTGCCTGGACTTCAAATTTCCTACATGTTGGGAGACAGTGCTATAAAACGAATTTATTTTGCATGATGCATTTTTCTGCCACATTATAAAAGAGAATCTTAATTTAAGGAAATACATTTTTAGCATTAACATTGTCTTCACTGACACTGCAGAGATAGCAAAAGAGTACCATTCGTCCACAGGAAACTTTGCCTCCTCCATTAGAGAAGCTGTTTTGTAAGAAGAAAACAAATGTTACTTTTTTCCTCGTTTCTTTTTAAAAAGTTTTCTTATGAAAATGAACCTGCATTGTATTTGCCTGGTGAAACACAGAACCCCTGTGGCATGGAGTTCAGCTGGATTTTTGCAGAACATCATTTACCTGCCCTAACTTTGAGATCACCCTCTCTCTGCTTGCAGTTCCTTCTCTCATGCATTACACAGACTTCGGCTCATTTTAAAAAGCAAAACCAAAACACGGTCCAGTCCCATGGTCTTCCTTTATTATATACATGTACACCTCCAGGGCAGTTCCATGCTGAAGGCTAAATGAGGCAGCACAGAGAAAAATTTTGTGGTGATAAAAATGACTTTTTCTTGTTCTGCAGGAACTAAAAACCCCAAAAGTTTCTTTAACAGTATTCTGTTTGAAGCACAAGGACAGCAACAATGGAACAGCTGATGCCTAAGAGCTGGTTTCCCCCCCACTCTCATACAGATGCTTATTCCCTTTTCATCAAGGGATAAACCATCTCCAATTACCAGGGGCTAACATGTTATTCAAGGATAAATGTGTGCAGGCTCTTGTCCCACAATAAAAGGAAGGCAATTCAAGTAGCTTACGTCTGATTCTCATTATATGAATGTTTTTAAAAGCTGTATTCTATCTTGATATGGCTTTCGCTCCTCACTCAGCTATTAAGGGAAAAGAGAGAAGCCTGTCTCCTTTATTTCTACCTCCCAACAGCCTTGTCACTAGAACAGAGGGAAAGGAAGACACTCGCAATGAATTTCACCAGTACTTATTTAAAGCAACTGGAAATGCTCCCAAAAAGTACAAGAAAAATAGGAAGTCTAATTTTAATTCCTTGAAAATCTCCAATTTTAAATTTTCCTTTTATACCCTTATGCTTCTTTCTACTGATTTTTTCTTGCAAAATGGTAAAAAGTCATACGAGAGAGATATCTTTATTCTTGAGGTTTACAGAACAGTCCACTGAACAAAAAGAGAAAAAAAAATTAGGTTACTTACTGATAAAGATTAACTTACAGTATTTTTACCCAGCTATCTTGAGCACTCCATGTTTAAGGTTTTAGGAGTGGGGTTAGAGTTCACTTTGGTTCAGATTTGGGTGTACGACACAACAGGACACAACTGAAGGCTGGCACATAAAACCTGTGCAGCAAGCGTTTGCCAACTGTGCAGACAACCATAAATCTGGCATTTCCCGATTTCTTAATACTTTAACCTCAGAATTCCAACAACACTGGGCGGGATCCAATTTGCCTAATTCAGCTGAAATTGTAAGCAGTTGGGCCCAGGGGAATAATAATACAGTTGATGACGTATCACCACCTAATGAAAGAAAAAAAAAAAAAAAAAGAAGACTACATCTCTGAAGACCTGCCATTCACTACCTTTGACACCTTCCAAACAGACCAGTTAAAAAAAAAAAATACAGTTCTAGCATAAGTCTGTTGATCAGAGCTCTCAACTGGGATGTAAACTGACATGTCATGACCACACAACTCCTCCAGTCAAGAGGAATGGCCTAAGCGTCAGCCTCTCCCCCATCTCAAGTCTCAAAGCTGAAGCGCAGCCTGGAACACAGATGCTTAAACAAACTGCATGGCATCAATATTACTATGACTAATTCTGACATTACAAACAAGTTGCGTGGCTCCCTTCCCTCTCACACACTAATTTTAATCTTTGCTGTACAGATTGCAAACCAGGGGCACTCTTATGAAAAGTCTCATTAAGTGCCCTGCTTTTATAGTTCCAATTAGAACAGCCTACGCCCGCTGCAGATGGCAGAATGACCGCCACCGATTACAAACGGCTGTACGTCAACCTACAAACAGTTCTGGTCATAGGTTCTTGATTTGTTCAAGACTCTCGAAAATAAAGAATATCCAAAACAAAGGTCACAGCATCCTTAAAATAGAATTAAGAAGAAAAGATTTCATGTATTAAGGCCAAGCTGAGAAGACTTAAATGCTTGCACCAATTTATACAGGGCAATGCACTCATTGAAGTGAATGGGAGTAGTCATGCATGTGAAGTCACAACCCTGTGCCAGTTTTCAGTTTAACAGCCTGGCAATTGTGGTTTGGGTTAACTGTGTGAATAAACTGTGTCTGTTGACAGCGATTAAGGTAGCATTTTGTTATCTTTACAAATGTTCAGTGCTTTTCTGAAAGATGAAGATCACTTGAGGATTCAGTACCTTACTCAAACTTTTATCTTCTTTTTCAACAATACTGCTGCTCTGCAACTCAAATTCAAGAAAATAATTCCATTTTCCAAAATCCATGGATAATGATTGGGTGACAGAGGTCATTTTGTTTCTTTTCCTTCTCCATGAACTTTTTAATTTGACATTATATATTTTTAATAAGCCAGACAACAGGTGTTTAGATGTCACCAAGTTAGTAATAGGTTCTCAGCCTCATCTTGAAAAGACAGATTTAGTCACAGGCAGCATCTGGTCCTCAAAAGTCTTTTTTCCTCATTTGTAACACACAAGACAGCAATGTATTTGAGTTTTAGATCTACAAAAGCCCAATTTGATTACAGAAGTGTTATTCCACTGGATTTTTAAAAAAATTCTGTAACTGGGTCCTACATTCATTATCTCTAACATAGTTATTTCTGCGCAGAAAGCTCCAGATAACTCTGTGTGCATGTATGATTTATGTACATTCTGTTGTTCTCACCTATATGCAACATGATGAATCTGGTTGTGAAGGTGAGGTGTGGTTATCAAAAGTGGATGTTAAAATGCTGCAGGAATAGACAATGAGAGAGGAACAGGATGTGAAAAATCATCTTTCCTTGTTTTCCTACATCCCCCTAATGTTTTAGGTCTGTTTTATGATGCAGGGCTATTGCTCAAATTCTTTCCTGACTTCTTTTCATAAGTCAGTGAGAATCCCTTAACACTTTACCAGATAAAAGAAATTGTCCTAATTTATTTACAAGGCCAAGAGACACTTCTACAGCAAAACAGAACCATGGACCCAGAATGACAGCTCTGAAAAGTTGTGCACCTCATTTCCATGACAACAGAGACCCAAATACCTTGCAGCACTCCAGAATGAAGAGCAGTGACTTCGGAAGAACTGGATTTTTCTAAATACCTCGTTATAAGGTGACAAGGGGAAGAGGAAAAAAATGGTATGGTGTGCGGAGGAGGAGACAAGAACCTTTGGTTTTCATTTTATGACAGAACTAGGATTCAGGGCATCGTCAGATACACGCAGCTGTCATCTTTGCATATCAGTTCCTGCTGACCTTCATAAGCCTTCTTGCTGTTCTGAGCCATTTGTATCTTTTTCTAATGACTTCCACAAATTTAGTAATAACTTATTTCTCAGAAAATGCTAAAAAAACCCACATTCCTCTGGCATTTTAAATTCCTTGCTTGAAAGAAGTCATTCTGAGGCACAAATGAGGATACTGCAGGCTTCCCAGCTCTTGGATAAGTAAATGATAGAGTTCAGGAAATTATTTCAGAGCTCACCCCCACATTTGCACCATGGAAAACACAAATCTCCTATGTTTAAAGCCAATACAAAGAAAGCAATTTGCTGATAAAGTAAGAAGGAACATGATTTTGTTGTTTCTAGAAGAACCCCTGGCAGTACTAAAAAGTTACCAACACCCAGACATTTTTAGGCTGAAACAAGCATGTCGCACAGATTAGTTAAACTAGAACGCTAAGTCCAGATAAGCACTGCACTAGAATTGTCTTCTAAGAAGTCAGCTCCATCATATACCAATACAAGAATTTCATCACACATTAAAAAAATTAAAAGGCATTTACCAAAGGCAGGAACGTGTGTGTACAATAAAGATATAAGACACTTAAGAAATTAGTGTGAGCATTTTAATTCTGTATTCTGCTTTCAGCTGAAATATTGGACAGAGTGGAGAATTATGTTTTCATCTTTTTAGAAACTTAAAAAGAAAATTTAATCAGAATTACTGTTTCCTGGTTCCTCATCTGCAAACGTGCCTGTTCACAAGGGCACAAGAGTGCCACGCTTTGGATCAGCTCCAGCTATACGCTAATTTTAAGGGATGTTGCTCAAGAAGTATGGTATGCCCCCCTAAGATCAGGATATTTTTGCATGGGGCAGAGACACAACAAAAAGAACAGTAGTCCACTGAAATAGTTTTCCTTGGTAGAATCCTTTGGAGTTTCAGTAACATCCTTTGACGCAACAAAATGCATCAGGTAAAAAAAAGTCCTATTTCAAAAACAAAACTGAGCTTTCCTGGTGTAGCTCTTGAGCTCTGCCATTTCAGCTGCCTTCACAAGCCCTCCTCCCTTACCCCTCACTCCCACCTTACCCCATCTCTATCATGAAAGTACTCCATAAAATGACTCCTTTAAATAATCTAGATTAAAACTAATCCTCCATATAGTAGTATAAACTATTGCTTAAATCTATGACATAAAAACATGTCTGGTTCACAAACTTGTCACCATTAGCAACACAAACTGCTTGGTAAGCACTAACAGTATTTCAGTATGGGAACACAGACATCACACCATCCAGACACTGGAAAAGATCCACCTAATGTGTAGCAAACAAGGCATTTCAGGTTTAAGATGCATGGATTCCTAAAGTTAGGAGATACCTTAACCCAGACTCCTCTAAAAGATACCTAGCCCAGACTCCTCTAAAAGATATCCCCATGAAGTTTTATGTTGAGCTTGACAGTCCAAAAGCAAATTAAATTATTTAAGTGAACAAATGAAGATTTAAGTGTTTAATTTATAGAAACCTTTACTATTAGTCAGTTTTACTGATCAGTAAGAGATACTCAAATCAATAAAATTACCTAGTAAGTGGAAAAAAAAACCATTCCGTGGTTGTAGCAAAACTGCCGGCTTATTTGCACTTACAAAAATCAATTCAGCAATGAAGAGTGAAATAATTCTAAAAAGCCAGCTGAACAACAGTAAATTTTGTCCGACTTAAGACGACAACTGCAGAATTACCTTGTCTTTGGAAAATATTCCTCACCACTTCTCAAGGAGAAAGACACCATGGGCTTCATGCCCCTTCTGCTTTATATATGCAACCTTAAATTTTACTAATTTCTGTTTCTGCAGTAACATGTTATCCACATAAACAAAGCCAGAATTTTCCAAACTGATGCCAGCAAAAGAAAACATAGTTGAACTGAACATACCTGCTGATAGAAAAAATTTAGAGTTGGTTTGTCCTCAGTGAACTGGTTTAGAAATCCTTTTGGTAAATATCGAATTCTCAATTCATATCTGAAAATCAAGAAAAAGAGAATTAAACTGGTGAGACAAAAATAATAATCAAGATTTCCTCACAAATAAAAGAAGTCTTCAAAGATTCTTAAAAGCAATGAAAAAAATTGAAACAAACTCAGAAAACTAAGGGAAAATTTCCTTTTCCAACTATGCAAAGAACTAAACTGGAATGCAGTACCTGACATTTCATACAGATGTTTACGAAGGACCTCTGTAACAGAAGCAAACATAAAACCCTGCTGCCCTCTCAAAGCTTCAGTGAGGACTGAAGCATCAGACTCGCAGCAGATAAGCTATCGGTCTAAATGCATGGAAAGGACGACCCCAATTAGGTGACAGCGGCAGATGAGCTGCCATCATCACTGACATGACACCCAGACAACAGCTTTTATCACAAGCATGGTACTTAAAACACAGATCCCACTGCTCCAAGTAAGAGTGGCAACCAGTGTTACTCACCAGGGAGCCACATCCTATGAACAAAACAAGGGCTTACTCAAGGGACATGACTCCCCTCCTTCTCTGATCAAGTGCTGCAATATTCACCTTTAAATTGTTCAAAAGGTTTTGAAGGCATTTCTCTGTAAAAAGGTTTCCTGCTTCCTCCTTCATTATCAAGATGAATGCAAAAGCTGAACGAACCAGCTTTCAACATGACAGTCATATCTTTCAAGTTAATAGTAGACCATGGAGTGTGGGAGATTCAAAATTAACATTGATCCATGACCTATACCAAATCTGTACCCCTTCTCAACCCCTAAACTTCTGCATCCAGTCCCTACATTTGCTGTTATTGCTTGTTCTGAGACAACAGAGCCCACGCTGTTTGACACAGTGCATGCTTCCTCCTCAAACCCACTCCTGCAATGAAATTCTGATAATACATGTCCTCATCCCTTTGGGTGTACCAATACAGCACATCCCAAGTACAAAACCCTTTACAGTCCTTCCCCAGAGTAAGTATATTTAACAATCTACTCGTGGTGGTAAGAGCAAATAATGCAAATTTTCAATCTGTTGGTTTCAGCAGGACAAGAGCTTCTTTTCAGCAAGTGATTTGGCTGCCTGCAATTGAGATTTATACAGGGGTTTAATAAAGAGGTACTAGGAGTTACTGCTGCTTCAGATTCCACCGCAAACAGAAGCAGCAGTATTCTTCTTTGCTTTAAAATCATTGAAAATACACCGTCCTGTCAGAAAACATTAAAATACGGAAACCATTTAGAAACTGTAAATGTGTGTACACAGACTATACAAACTAGGAATACTTGGAATGAAGCTTTTTCATAATGTGGCAAGTTTATTTCATAAAGGAAAATGCATGCTCAGTCTTCTTGTGCACAGAAAACATGTTCTTAAACTAAAAAGTCTTCAGACTGTAGAATATAAAAGAGAGGTGGAGGACACCTATAAAAGAGTAGATTTAGATTGGATGTAGGGAAGAAATTCTTTACTGTGAGAGTGGTGAGACACTGGAACAGGTTGCCCAGAGAAGGTGTGGATGCCCCATCCCTGGAAGAGTTCAAGGCCAGGTTGGGATGGGGCTTTGAGCAATCTGGTCTAGTGAAAGATTTTGCCTCCTGTGGTAGGGTGGTTGGAATGAGATGATCTTTAAAGGTCCTTCTCAAACCAAACCACTCTCTGATACGACAACACAGAGAAGTATAAACAAAAAAAAGAATCAAAGTCACAGTTAACTGGAATCATAGAATGGTTTAGGTTGGAAGGGACCTTCAGAGGCCATCTAGTCCAACCCCCCTGCAGTGAGCAGGGACATCCTCAACTAGATCAGGTTGCTCAGAGCCCTGTCCAACCTGACCTGGAATGTTTCCAGGGATGGGACCTCCACAACCCCTCTGAGCAGCCTGGACCAGTGTTTCACCACCTGCATTGTAAAAAACTTTTTCCTTCTATCCAGTCTAAATCTACCCTCATTTAGTTTATATTCATTACCCCTTGTCCAGTCACAACAGGCCTTGCCAAAGAGATTGTCCCCATCCTTCCTACAGTCCTCCTTTAAGTACTGAAAGTAAGCTCTCAGAAATTACTCGAAGGCACACAGAACCACCTTCTATTGCTGATCACTGCTTACATTTCACAATACATAGCAGATAGCCAGTTATTCAGTAAAATTTTAGACAGAAACCAAATTGTCCCTGCAAGCGTTTAAGTGCTAGGGAGAGAAAGCAGCCTGAGCACGCTGTCCAGAAGCAGAAAAGCAAAGCCTTCCCTATCACCTGCTTCTGCCATATCTCCTCAACTCTACTGTTGAATGCCACTGCAGAGACTGATATGAAATACAACAAATCTGTGTAAAAAATTACTTGTTTGCAGTTTTTTGGGCTCTATAACCCAGTGCATTTTAGTTGTCTTTCTATATTCTAAGAAGTTCAAGAAGGACGTGGAACTCCTTGAGCAAGTCCAGCAGAGAGCTACCAAGATGATGAGGGGGCTGGAGCATCTCCCTTATGAGGAAAGGCTGAGACGCTTGGGTTTATACAGCCTGGAGAAGAGAAGGCTGAGGGGGGAATCTCATCAACACCTATAAATATCTAAAGGGTGGGTGTCAGGACGATGGGACTAGGCACTTTTCAATAGTGCCCAACGACAGGCCAAGGGGCAATGGGCACAAGTTGGAACACAGGAAGTTCCACCTAAACATGAGAAAACACTCCTTCCCTGTGTGGGTGCCAGAGCAGTGGCACAGGCTGCCCTGAGAGGCTGTGGGGTCCCTTCCCTGGAGACATTCAAACCCTGCCTGGATGCAGTCCTGTGCCCCCTGCTCTGGGTGTGCCTGCTCAAGCAGGGGGTTGGACGAGATGATCTCCAGAGGTCCCTTCTAACTCCCACCATTCTATGATTCTGTGACTTCTGCATACTTGGTTTGTGTAAAAGACAGGACTTCTGGGGAACAGTTAATGGGCAAGGGATTTTCAATTATTTCAGTTATCTCAAGGCAAAGAATAAGAAGTTAGGAAGTGTACCTGCCCTAAGAAGTTGTATTGGGTGCCCAGGTGCTGGCAGTGGGGCTGCAGGGCCTCACTGTGAGGAGAGGCCGGGGCTGCCCCGTGCCAGGCACAGCCGGTCCCGGCCGGCTCCAGCAGCCCCACGGCAGGGCACAGCTGAGCCCCTCAGCCGAGCTGGGGGCACCGGGGGGAAACGGGCTTCAGAAAGGGCCAAAGGCAAAACATGGCACAGGAGGAGGAAGCCGAGGAGGGAGCAGCAGCAGAGGCACCCCCAGGTCGGAGGAGGAGGGGGAGGAGGGCAGGAGGCGGTGCAGGCTCGGAGCAGGGACCCCCCGCAGCCCTGCAGAGGCCCCGCCGGAGCAGAGACCCCGCCTGCAGCCCGGGGAGGGCCCCACGCCGCAGCCGGGGGATGTTTCCTGCGGGGGCTGCGGCCGTGGAGAGCCCAGGCGGGAGCAGGGGGTCCCTGAAGGGCTGCAGCCCGGGGAAGGGCCCGCGCGGGAGCAGGGAGGGGCGGCCGAGAGGGGCTGGGATGGGCTGACCGCAGCCCCCATGCCCACCCCTGCGCCCCTCGGGGTGGGGAGAGGAGTCGGGAGGGAAGGGTGAAGGGGTGGGTCTGGGGCAAAGGGAATGGTAGGAAGGTGTTTTAATGTTTGTCTTTGTTTCTCACTACCTGAAACTATTTTAACTGGCAATAAGTTAAATTTATTTTCTTGAATTTGAGCGTGTTTTGCTTGTGACCATACTTGGTAAATGATCTGTCTTTATTCTTGATGCACAATTTTTGTCATCCTATTTCCTCCCTCTCTCAGCAGTCAGCCACAGTGAACCCACCACAGGGGTATCAAGTGCCTGACCAAGGGGACCTTCTAAATCCTGAAAGGGAAGTATTATGATTCAATGCATGTGTTTCAGATATCTTATTTAATAATGGATGCTAAAGATGGGGTTGAATTTCCATACTATACAAATGAAAAGAATCCTTTATTTGGCCTCCCAATGTACTAAGAGCAAATGTTGCCTGAATACCAGTAGCCACTCCACACCACCTTTTTTCCCAATTTTTCATAAATCCGACAAGCCAACAGAGACCATTCAAGCCAGAAGAAATGCACATGGAACTGATCTCAGACCTTCAGCAGTATAAATATTGTCTCAATCACCCTGATCTAGACAAGGATGCAGTATACCTTTACGCTCTGGGAATAAAAAAACCCACATATAGAAAAATGCAATTTCTCTCTTTCCCAGAGACTTGTCGTCTTAACTGAGAAGCCATGAGAAGTACTGCTTATTGCAACAGGTTCTCATGAGAAAATCAGGTAAGGGACAGTCATTGAGAAGTGACCTTCATTACCTATTTATAACCTAATCTCTGACTACGCCGATGGGGATAAAGCAGCTGACTTCCAAAGGCCAACTCAGGAATGGGCTTGATTTTCAATATCATCTAAATCTACTGTCTTTGAAATGCAGCCAACTGATGGGGATGACAAGTCCCTTTCTCACAAGCTAGGTCCGCGTTTTGAACAAGTATTCCAGCTAATGATCACTTCCCTTATGTTTGATAAAACCAGGACACTACTATTCTACTTTCTGCTTTGCATCTATTCTGCAGTATAGATACTACCATGCACACACTGACACATATTATGGGCCTCCACTCAGACCTGCAGAAAGGTAGGCATCAATAGAGTTAACAAGTTGTATGGTGATGTGACGTGTCCACAGCATAACATACACTACTGAGGGATTCTAGGAGCTTCCCCTTCAGTAACAAGCACTACCTGGGCAGTTGGTGGAGCCAAAAAAAAAAAAAAAGGGTTATCCAACTCTTAATATTTTGTGGCACTGAAAGAAATAACCTCTCCAGTCCAAACCACTCGAGTTGCTTCCAGCAAGTTCTGATGCAGTTCACGTCAGCAGAAAGGAGATGAGATTCAAAAGGGCACATAAAGGAGGAACCTTGTGTGAATTCAACAAACTGAATCAGCTTGCTGAAGGATTAGACAAGCCTTAAGGTGCAGAGAAGAAAAGGGAAAGGACTGGATAGCTAGAAGCAAGGGAGAGAAGACGGACTGTGGAGAGTAAAGGTACAGAGGTTTTAGATCAACTTCGTCAACTCGTTACATCATTCTGCAGGCGGTCTGGCCTTTGTCAGTGCCAAGGCATTGGTATCGCGGCTACAAAACTTTAGTGCAGGACTGCTAAGCACTGGGGCATCTTCTGCCCGTTAGAGCCAAAGTATGAATGGCACCTGCTTACAAGGACCTGCTTTACCTACAGACCCTGAGTATAGCACCAGAAGATGTCTACCCAGTGAGAAACAATTTGTTACTTAAACCTCTTGATTCTCCCCTTGTGAGACAAAAAAAGACCAGCAGACAGAAGAATGCTTTGACAGAGCATTTTTAAGAGACAGAAAGGACAGCTGCTGTGACTGCTGTTGAAGGTTCAGTATTATCAAAAGTGACCAGGGTCGATGCTATGATTTAAGAGTCCCACGTCCTACTAACCCTAGTTCACCCAGCTGTACAGGGTAAAGATGAAGGTTAAGGGAGCAAGGCTCTGTAATCTTTCACCCTCGTGCCCTTGGAAACATTAAATCATTAAAACAGTAATACTACAAGTGAAGATTAACGTCTTCATTGAAAAGTGAGTTTAACGCATGCCCATGTCTGCCTAGCTAGCACAAGCAGTACGAGGAAACCCGAAGCAAGCAAATCCATGCCAGTCTTTTCTTCTACATGCCTTCCCGTAAAAAAAACCCTGGGATTTTGTTTGTATTTCACTTGTCATCTGGCATCATCTGGCATGCACATGTATACAGGCCTTCACAAAAGCAAATGCTTAAGGAAGAATTAGCCATTTATGCTACTGCAAGATAAACCTAACAGCAGCAGTGCTATCTCAGACTGCATTTGGAAGACTACAGTTATTCTAAAGCAACTGCATGGAACTAGAGTCAAATCATACAGTGCTTCTGTAGTGCTAAATCCTGCATAACTCAAACAAATAAGACAGTGTTACCCAATGTGACATACAACACAGCAGACTCCAGAATACTTATTTCCTGAACAAACTACCTCAAACAAATGAGCAAGCAGTTCCAATAATGAGAACTCTGATCATTTTTGGCACCATGATTTATACGCATTTGGAATTTTCTGATGCTGGACAGAATTATCCTTTTTTTGCCAGAGAATAAAATAAAATGGAAGAAGGATATTTGGTTTGATACAGTTAACTAGCGCAAACGTTCCCAAAGTAAATGTACAGTGAAGATGCAAGCGCACTCAATAAAAGGCTCCTATGTGACTTTTAGCACCGATCTTTCTTGTTTGTAGGAAAAAATGAAGTATTAGGTCTTCACTGATTTCTATTTAAAACAAATAATCAAAAACCCCACCCAAGGTAGTTCAAATACAAACCTTTTTATAGCAAGAAGGTGATCAAAGTAGTATATAAAGCAAACATGGGGGGGGCGGGGGGGAAGAAAGGAAGACTTCCAGTAAGCAGTGATTTCCTGTTCATCATTTGCGACATGGTTGAGGTTATCCACTGGCAGTTTGGCAAAGCTAAATTGTGTGTGCTCCTGCAACTGAACTGTTCGACGTAGGAAGAGGGAAGAAAATTTGAAGTGACAGAATTTTGGGTGACCTTGTTACCCTGCAGTCTGCTATTATTTACTCTTCCTAGGCTCTAATTACAGCTATGTCATCTGAAGCAGAGTCATATCCCTATTTCTCCCCTTCACTAGCCCATCCTCTGCAGGATTATAAACAGCACACCACCAAACAGAAGCCGCATAGATGGGAGACAGATTTTATTCTGGCAACTTTTGTGTACAACCTACTGACAATCAGTGTAACTCTTAGTATTTGGATTAGTCCAGGAGAATAGAATGCCTGAGATCTAATTTCTGAACACTGAATATACAGACCTTTTAGTTTAGATTATTTTTAAAAAATTCACATGAGGATAAGTTATTCGTTTATTAACACTGTAGGAAGCTTTTAATATAAGAACCATTCCAAGCCTTCTCTCCCTTTACTAATCTAACTATTTTTACAAGTACTGTCATATGATCTTAAACACTCTGTGTTATGGTATTACAAATATGACAGCAGTGTTTTTATTATGCACAGTAAATCTCCATGGGTTTAAAAGGTATGTCAGGCTGCATGTGTTTGATAAAACATTAAATGACACTCTGGAAAGGTATTGAATAATTTACATCTTGCCACAGCTCTTTCACGAGCATTTTATATAATTCCTTTCCACAAACTTCAAAAACAATCATCTAACTTTGCTTTTACAACTGATTAACTTTGTTCTGCGACGTGTACAATGCAAGCTGCACCGCCTAATAAAATTGGAACTGACACTTGTACACTGTGTAACAAATTTCCGTAGCATAAGTTATTCGCCTCGTATACGCAGCACTACTATCACGGAAAGGATTCAGGAATCCCCTGCTTCCTAAGCTGTGATTTCGTGGTATTATCAATGAAAAACTCCTTGTATGGTATGGAAGGAAAAATATTGATGTACGTCCCAGAAACAATAAAGTATAACATGCACAGAAGAGAACGTGCAACATATCTGAAACAAGTTTTAAGCACTCCTGATTTATTCAAATTTGTTGCATTTGCTAAAATCAGGCCTCTAAAGAGAATTTATAAACTGAAGAATGCCAACCGTGACATCTGCTAGTACGTAACAACTCCATTTGCAAGAAATTAAGTATGAACTATTACAGTAATTCTGCAGATGATATGTGTACGCCTTTAAAATAAGCAGCAACTTTTGCACAAATTGCAGTTACGAACATAAACCACAGAAAAACATGCACAAATCCCCTACAATGAACTAGTAGCCAGAGTAATCTATTTTTCTGGCGTCCCACGTGAGTTTAGTACTATATTTGGTTTAATGGTGTTTTAAAAATCTGAGCTGCCCATCTTCTCTAGTAGACTATTGTGTCTTTCTGCAAATAAATTTTAGCTTCCTCTTGTCTTTTCACCAGGAAAGTGGACAATCTTTCCCTTCCTCCTTCCTCTTCTCCAGCCTACATCCTCTCCCAAGCGTACACCATCAGCTTCCTCTGCTAAAAAGCTGAAGAAAACTCAACTTGCAACAGAGCACAGGTCATCAACTACTACTTTTAATCAACTAACTGGTACCATGAAAATATCTCAGCAAATATAGTTAAGGCTATGAAAAAAAAAGCAAGTTCTGCAGTTACCCTTCGATTGTTCACTGCTCCTAGAATAACCGAAGATCCCAGTTAGAAGGAAAGCAGATTTCACTCATCACTCCGGGCCTCAACTCATTATCCAATAGTTTTACAACTGAGAAGTTTTACAGCTGCGGAGTGAAAAACTGATCTATTAACTGCATTTCACTCTTTTCAAATTATATTTCTCCTACTCAGTCTGCATCTAAATGTAACCAGTACTTAACAATATTTTCTTGTTTTCATTTAAATAACAAGATACATCCTTTAGAATTTTCAGCAGTGTGTGTATACCGCAAATAGGAATAGGATTCCTGTCCTAAAACTTTTAAGAGAGACAAAACCTGAGGTGGGGCTGGTTCACTAGATGTCCTCAAAAACCTGCAAAACGTGTGATACAAACGACTAGGAGATTTCTGCTCCTATTTTATGCCTCCTCAAAGTTCTGGGTTACACTTATCTGTTCTCAGCTTGCAGGAAACCCCTTACAACAACAAAAAGCATTCTTCACCGCTTACAGCTCTTTGATGTGAAAAGTTGTGGGTCTCTATTCCACCACAAGAGGATCTTTCTTAGTAAAGCAAATTATAGAGTTGTTTTTTATGACAAGGCAAAGAGACTTATATGACTCGATTTTGACACTGAACAGCTTTATACTCTTACTTCCATTCTTCTGGAGGGTGGGCTAGTTCAAATTTCTCTCTCACGTTGGACACCCCCATGTCCAGATGTAGCCAGTGAATCTCCTCAGACTGCAGATGACTGAGCCGTAATCCATAGCAGGCCACATTTTTCACTTTGTGACTGTCCACAATCTTCTGAATTATGCCCTAAAACAGAGAAACATACACTTACAAGCTGTAAAAAACAATATATTTTTTTCTAAAAATGCTACAGTAAGGCTTTAAAATGTAACAGTGTCATACCCTATACAGAATACTAAGCAATAAATCAGATACCACCTTTATTAAGAATACCTAACATGTTCAGCTGTAAGCTGTTTCAGACATTTACAATTTCTGAAGTTTTACCTGCATGGCTTCCAAAACACCAGCAAATATGTTTCCATGCATCTTATCAGAATCAAGCCACTATTTCCTCTATGTAAAACAGAATAACACAAAAGCCAAAATATAGAAAGCAGATTTGTGGATGAAAGCAAGAATATTTGTTCAAAAAAAAAAAACCACAAACCAAAACAACCCCAACTACCGGCCTTTAAAAGTCACTTCATCTACAGTTGGAAAATTGCCTCAAGACTTTCATCCTATTTACTGCCCCAGTAGCCAGGATTTGGTAGGTCACGTCACAGTCCCTTGGTTTCCTTCTCCCTCCTCCCCCCACTCATTTTATCCTGAGATTCCACACAGATCCCTTATAAAATGATGAAAGAGACAGTTATATGGGAAGGTTCTCAAGCAAAACAAACGTCCTACTTGTTTGTCCTGAGGTAAATTTTATAGTTTGAGAATCTCTTGCCCAAGAAAGGAACCTTTCAAACAAAAAAATCACAACCTAAAGGTCTAACTAAAATGCTATATGTTAGTAGACCATGGATTAGCAACGTCTCATGTGCAGCACACCAGGCTGTCCCTCTCTTATCTAGATTAGAAAGTCAGCAGGAGATCACACAGAGAGCACAGCAAAGCCTCACAACCCAGTAGAAGGTAAGGCTTGTCTCTCTGCAAGGCGGCAGATCCCTGCCAGTACAGAGTTTATGGCTCAGCAGGAGCACAGGCTATCACTGCTCCCAGACACTTCTTCCAGGAATTCATAGTAATTTGCTTCTGACCCTGTCACTGTCTGGAAATTTGCTACTAAAAATGCTCATGTGTGAGTGTGTGTATACACAGACATATATATGCACACATACATATACATATGCACACACTTGTATACATACATAGATACACAAGCTGCTGATTCTCACCCAGAATTTCAGAAAATACCAACATGTAGCCAACAATACGTTCTACAAGAGCCAGAGGTGGGCTACTGGAGTGAGTCAGGCAAAAGGTATTTTTACAGGATAACATAGTTTCCTAAAATCTATTATTTTATGTTCCAAGGAAATTGTTTAAGACCCTCATTCTGCAAATTAAGCAAGCAGAAAACTAACTGCAGAAAGAGAATGAAGCACTAAATATGAATAGAGGGGGAAGATAACACACGTAGGAGTGGAATCATGCTTTTGGTGAGGTGATAGTGAGCTGTTAGATCAGCTGTTAGATCTTCTCAAACTGAAACCTTTAAATAATCTTCCAGAAGCAATACAGTGGATTGTTAAACATACAAAAAAAAAAATCAAGCCTACAAGAAGGAAACAGAAGCCATGTTTAGTAAGTTCACAGAGCCTGACTCAGACGAGGTTCCATCAAGCTCAGCACCCTGTCTCCAACAGCAGCAGTATGAGCATCCTCAGAAGCATCATTTACTTCAGTACCAGCAGTGCCTCCCAACACCCTCGTCGCCTTCCATGCCCATGAGCCCGAAATCCCCTGCTGAGAGGATGACAAGCCCTGCGCTTAAAGGAAGGTGGACACAAATGACAAAGCATGCAAGATGCTTGCGGAGGACCATATCATGTGGGAGTAAGACTTCAAAACACACTGGCAACTCAAAGTTTTCAAGTGGCATTACCAGCTGGCAGCACCACACAGACCAAGCAGAGGCTGCTGAGTCCTGGCAGCCAGAATGTGCCCAAGTTGCTGGGACAAACGTCTGACGCAAATGAAGGTAACCTCCCTGCTGCAGGTGCATTGGTAAAACAACTGAAGGAAGAACCCCAGTGGCCACAGTTGGATGCCAGGGGAAGAGGCGACACCAGGCAAGCACATAGACACTTCCCCTAAGTGCTCTCCCAGCCGCTGACTATTTTTAGCTGAGTGGATTTCCTGAGCCAAGCATTGTTTCTGTCATTCATCAACCTTCAATGAAACTCTTCCAGTTACTCATCCTGTCTCCTCTTAAAGCAGTTAACTTTTTGCAACCTTCCCCAGTGAGTGACAACGATCTCTTATCAGGTCAGCGAACAGCTTCAAATCTGAATTAAGCATATTGACCACAGCATACAGAAATTTGTTAAGTTTGTTTCTTGCCTGTATTTAAAGGTCTTTGTATCAACTACTGCAAAGAAGTTGCCTGTATCCTGGGAAACACATAACCACCACCAAGTACTCTCAGAAGTGGCAGAGGCACATTTAACCCTCTTCTTCACCCAAAGGCTTTACTAACTAAGCAGAGATTGTCCTAACATTTTGGCAGGCATGCTCTCCTCTGAAGGGAACCGCCAGCTTTTCTATATGCGTGCAAACAGGGGAGGTTCATTCTTTTTCACCTCTTTCTGCACCCTGCATAGCATCCACGACATGCAGTGGTCATTTTTGGAAACCCATCCATTCCCCCATCTCTGATGCTGTTGGTTAATAATGAAAATTGGGGTACATGTTCTTAAACAAGTTATGCCTGCTGTGATAAAAAATGGCTTTGGAAAGAAAAAAAACATTCAGGCAAAATTATCTGTGACCATGAACCACCAAGAATACTGATGCATAAGGCTCAGCTGAAACCATTAGTATTTACTCTGAGATGTCCAGCTTGATTCTTTCCTCAATCGCTCTGATTTTCAGGTTGGGATTTCAAAAGGACTGAACAAGTCAGACGTCTTAATTGCCACCAAAAGCAAATGAGATTTTTAAGCCTCTATCCCTTTTGTACCATCATTCAATTCTAAACCTACCACAGAACCAGAAGTAATGACTAATTAAAAAGTAAATGTATTCTCTAACTTATTTATGAAAGGTACCCTCTTCCTTCTGGCCAGGTAGTTGGTGTCACCCCAAGAAAATAATTAGCACATACTGCAACTCAAGAAAAAAAAATTCAACATAAACATTAAGGAGACAGCAGCATTGGTGCAAAGGAGGTAAAATGCAAGTGTTTGAAAATACATTCTAAAAACTGATGTATACCCAGGAAGGAAGACGTGATGTTTTATGCAAAAGAAACACTTTCTTTTTTGTTTTTAGGAATGCCACAGAGCTCATTCCAGATGCTAACAAACCACAGAATAAAAAAAAAAGAATACGGAGAAATAAGGAGATGTGGCAATTAAGACACACAAAATGGCTTGTCTGCAGGGGAAGACTCACAAGTAAAACATCTATTTGCTTATTTACTGTTTTATTAATAAACCAGAGAAGGTGAATTTTAAATATTTAGAGCCACACCTGCACTCAACATAAACCAGCACCACAACAGCGCGGTTCACTCAGCCACACGAACTCTCACCAGGGGAAGCACAGCATATAAACAGTATAGTAAGTTCCCATAAAGCAGGACAGGGTTTGTTTTATCTGGCTGCTACTTCCAAACAGTACAAGATTAATCTCCAAGACTCACACTGGCACTGCAGCCATAATCGGGTCAGTGTATTTAACTCCAGTCGGGTAGTAAACAACACGTAGAATCTCCTCAGGTTCTGGACAGCCTCCACAGACCAAGTGGAGACATTTGGAGTGTCAAACAAAGCCACTGCCATCGTTCCAGGATGGGTGACAGCTTCTCTGTTTTTCATGGTCGCAACGTGAGGGGCCTTGCCAGAAGCACGCCTGATGTCCTTCGTGGTAGTGATCAGAATGCTTAATCAGAAGTTTCCAGACAAACAATTTAACTGCTTAACCACTGCACAATAGTGACTAAGACATCCCGCTGAGGTACGTCATGGCAATCTTTTAACTGGAAGCATAGCCAAAGACATCTGAAATCTCTCAGACGTGACTACAACCACCCTCTTAGCTCATGAACCCCCTCAGATGCATTCTTGAGTGGAAAACACAGGTAAGTAACACCACAGTTTCAATACGATTACGAACTTATGACCTCAAATTAATACAGCTGGAATTACTGACAGGAGAGCTTGACTCCAGGAGAAGCCTACTCCAGAACAAGATTTCACTTCGAGTGTACACAGGATACCTACATGAATATAAATTTCTACAAGGAGATTTCATGTGTCTATTGTAATTTTCATAAATACCTACAACCGTAAGGAAGTCACACAACTATATGCCAGTTGAATGCTGTTTACTGTAATCACCTTGACTTTAGTTAGGCTTCCAGAGCTAACATTTGAATATGATCCGAGGGCTGGAGCACTGCTTCTTTGAAGACAGGTTCACAGATTTGGGGTTGTTCAGCCTGGAGAAAAGGCGGTTCTGGGAGACCTTACTGCAGCCTTTCAGTGCTCAAAGGGGGCTTATAAGAAAAATGAGGACAAACAGTTTAGCAGGGCCTATTATGACAGGGCAAGGGGTAATGGCATTACACTGAAAGAGGGTAGATATAGATTCAATATAAGGAAGAAATTCTGTACTGTGAGGTTGCCCAGAGAAGGTGTGGATGCCCCATCCCTGGAAGTGTTCAAGGCCAGGTTGGATGGGGCTTTGAGTAACCTGATCTAGTGGAAGGTGTCCCTGCCCATAGCAGGGGGATTGGAACGAATCATAGAATCCTAGAATTATTAAGGTTGGAAAAGACCCCTAAGATCATCAAGTCCAACCCTCAACCCAACACTACCATGTCTCCTAAACCATGCCCTGAAGTGCCATGCCTACATGTTTTTTGAACGCCTCCAGGGATGGTGACTCCACCACCTCTCCGGGCAGCCTGTTCCAATGCCTGACCACTCTTGCAGTGAAAACATTTTTCCTAATATCCAATCTAAACCTCCCCTGATGCAGCTTGAGGCCATTTCCTCTTGTCCTATTGCTAATGACTTGAGAGAAGAGACCAACACCCACCTCGCTACAAGATCCTTTCAATGAGTTGTAGAGGTCTCCCCTCAGCCTCCTCTTCTCCAGGAAAAACAACCCCAGTTCCCTCAGTCACTCCTCATAAGAGCTGCTCTCCAGACCCTTCATCAGCTTCACTGCCCTTCTCTGGACATGCTCCAACAACTCAATGTCCTTCTTGTAGTGAGGGGCCCAAAACTGAACACAGTATTCTAGATATGGCCTCACCAATGCCGACTACAGAGGCACAAGACGATCTTTAAGGTCCCTTACAACCCAAACCATTCTATGATTCTATCATATACATCTGAACATAAGCTAGTACAGCTGAGCAAAAAAGAATGGTAAGCCCTTAGAGAAATTTCATCAATTATAGCTAAGTGATAGGTCACTTTTCACTCCCTTTAACCCAGAGGGAAGAAAAAAAAAGCTTTTTCAGTTGCTAGAAAACTGGATAGCACTCATTTTTACTAATTTGTCTACAGAAACCACAGATATTCAACATAGCTAATTTGAAAAATAGATTAGTATTTGTCCTAAATTAGAAGAATGTGTCCAGAAATAGAATTTACAGTACTGTGTGTGTAGGAGGCTGCTGAAAAATCAAGAACAGACCAGAGAAATGTCAAAAGGCGAAGGATACTCTAGGCTCCCCCAGTATCTATCAATAATACCTTGTGCTTCTGTAAATTAGTGAAAATTAATTGCTTGCTTGTAAATTAACAAAGCTGATGTGCTACTATGAATAAATTGAAGTTGGAATAATATACTCCCAGTGTGACTACAAACCTAATTTCCCTTTTTAGTAGGAAGGAGAAAGTGTCTTGCACTAGAAAAAGTCTCGAAGTAGCACCTCTGACATAGGAACATGGTGTTAATGTTCGTGAAGCACTTCAAATATGTCATTTGCTATTTATATATCGAGCATTATAACTCCCGATGAGAGATTTATATGGAGAACTTAAATGAAGAGTTGGACAAAAGCAAACTACAAAACTCTGATGGAAATTAATTTAAAATTTCCATAAAAGAAAACTCCATGCCCTCACAACACCAAAACACAGGTTGTCCTCTGGTGACACTATGGCTGACATTGAAAGAGAAAAGCCCACATCCCCCTTTTTCTCATTATCATGCTGCTGTTTCTCTCCTGTACTGACCCCGCAAACACATTTGTGCAGCACATGATAAACTAGATTGGGGAACTGATCCAGCTGAACGAGAACACCGCCACAGAAGCCCAGCAACAAGTATGTATTGACACTATGGCCTGAAAACACGTTGTTCGGGTGCCTAGGATTTTGTCACCGTGCAAGCCGACAGACACCATCAACTAAGGAAAACACACACGTATATGCCTCAGCAGCTTTCACACTTAAGCCATACTCAGGTAGTCACCCACAGTGCCTCCCCACATCTGCACGTCATTCCACAGGGAACCTCTGAGCTCACGCCGACAGCACTGACAAACACACAGCCCGTATAGCTGTGCTTTCCAGTCTCCTTGGCTGAACCAGCACACTTCTGATCCTACTGCACACTGGTATAGCTTCCTAAATAAACATAACAGTATTTTAAATGTTGGCAGTAAGTTTAGTTTTCCAGCAGCTTAACATACAGAACTCACTATCCCCTATCCTCAGTTGCACTTGCGAAGTCTAGGAGTTTCCTTGGATCCAGGCCTGTAAACTCTAATGCAGGATGTGCTCTTCACTTGAGGGGGAAGTGCTGATCTCTCTCTGGTAACAGGAATGAAGCTGCTGCAGGGGAAGTTCAGACTAGACATTAGGAAAGGTTCTTCACTGAGAGGGTGGACAGTCACTGGAACAGGCCCCCCAGGGAAGTGGTCATGGCACCAGGCCTGTCAGAGTTCAAGGAGCAGCTGGATGATGCTCTTAGTCATATGGTTCAGTTTTTGGTAGTACTGTGAGGAGCAGGGAGTTAGGCTCGATGATCCTTATGGGTCCCTGCCAACTTGAGATATTTGATGATTCTAAGTGACTCAAAGCCACCTGTGGACCTAGGTGTTTTCAGAAAAATGTCAAAGAGCTGTTTATATTGTTCTTAAAAAGTTATTTTACAGGTGTGTCTCATCCAAGGATATAAAGAGTATTCTGCACAAGCACAACGGGCATTCTAAAGACCAAGGGTATTTCTGTCTGCTACAATTAGTCTGGATATCACAGTCTACCGTCTTTTTTATACTGCTCATATTAGCAAGTCCATAGTTTTGAGTTCTTGGGGCTTTTTTCAAGTTTGCAGAAGGAAGGCATGTATTAACTAAAAATACAACCATCCCTTGTCACCTGTTATAAGGCATGTAGGCATGCAGCGTAAAAAAGGAAAGGGGGGGGGAAAAGGTAAATGGTACCTATTTTCTAGGTCTCGTGCTAGATCATGATTGATTTTATACATTTCTACATGTATCTAATTGATGTTAGACTTATGTGCACGCCAGTCTGCTTCTGCACATCAAAAAATTCTACTGCCTCAAAGCATAGATATTGTTTTATACATATAGAAAGTAGATTTGGATATGTAACCATTGCTGTATACAGCAGATTTCTGTAACACCAGAAATAATTATCTGGCATGGTTTTGAGTTCTGCTAGTGTTCACAGGCTCTTCGCACTGAACGTCAAAGAACTTCATGTGAACAACCTGGAATCCCTGTACCATATTATCACATGAATCATAAGGAAGAGAAACCTAGTAGACAAAAAAATTTCCTGTACAGTAAGTTTGCCTTCTCCTTTACAGATAGCAGTTGATACATTAGAACACCCCTACCACATGCCCAATCCCCTATAACTCTTCAAGCTATCTGCTTGGTTTAGGAGGAACCAGGAAGCAATGCGGTTTATCTGGCCCATTCCACAGGTGGAAGGCAGCACATTCAACTTCTGGCTACCTGGTAGTCAATCAGAATCAGTATTGTGTATAACAGTTCTGCCCCAGACTAGCCACAGCATCCACTACCTTCATCCAGATATTGGATCAAAATAAGGCAGGTTTGAAAAGGGGGAAGACTTGGAAGACAGAGATGAAGCTGAATGGATAGAATTGTGGCTAGAAGTTAGTCTTCTCAGTGACCAAGGGTCAGACTGACACGCCTCTTGCCCTTTTTCAAGACAGGCAATATCTTTCAGAAGTGTTTGGAAACCAGGAATGCTGCAGTGGATGATGAGGGATGCTCATAAATAAGCCTTTTAATAGGCTATTCTTTGGTGGTGCAGTAACACTGCAGGTCTGAGCAGTGCCAGCATAAGCAGGCATTTCCTTTCTTCCTCCAGTTTTCTTGATTTTGTCATTCTCTGCAAGACGATGCAGCTAACAAGACTGCAGAACTGATCTGGATTAAAAACAATGCTACAACAATCATTCATTTTAACTTGGACTGAGTTCACGAACCAGTCACAACACCTATGCCAACACAACTAAGGTGGCAGCATGAGGAAACAAACAACGAGAAGGAAGCTGGCACTGCTGCCAGAAGAAATACTTGTCTAACTAGGGCATCATTTGAGTTGTAGACCTTTGCACTAGAGGCTCTTTCCATTCCTCCACCACAAACTCCAATCAAATACTCAGGTGTCCTGTATTAGTGGGTAAAAATACAGCAATGATTCATACAGCATGGAAATACCTGCAAAAACTCAAGAGCCTAATGTAGACAAACCTGGAAGGAACAGAAATACTGCAAGAACAGGTAGCCAACCCAGGATAAAATACAGACACTACAGGATGGACTAAGACAAGCAAACTGCAAGCAGTTTGGGAAGATAAAAACTGGATATGCACAGAAGGGGAGAATCAAACAGGAAAAAAGCAAGCAACAAATACTAACAGAGCAATGCAGTTTAAACTGCTTTAGTAATGTCTCAGCTGAACGTGCTGCAGCCCTTATCTGCTTCTAAAAATCTCAAATTAGGGAACTGGCTGGAATACCCAGTCTTCCAACCCTGCAGCCATGCCTTCGACCTGGTCTTTTTCCCTGATGTAAGGACAGGACACAGCCAAGGCGTGCCCCTTGCCTTCAAAAATTTTTGGGCCCATTAAATTAGATATATCCTCATCCTTAGCTAATCATGTTCTTGTTTTCTTCAACTTTGAGTTCTTATTCTGTCAACATTAAAGAAGCTGACATTTTGAGGAGATACTGCATAAAAAAAGGGAGAGAAAGACATCTGAATGATGAACAGGCTAAAACAGCCTTGAACATGGTATTTGTCAGACTTCTAACTGTGCTTCTCTCTAGCTCAAAAAATGAGGACAAAGCTGACAGCCAGAAGTTTTAATGCTATTAATGTTAATGTTATTTCCACAGAAATAATGCCATCTTTACTCCTCACACCTACTATTCAGGAATCAAGGATAAGCTTTAAAGGTTAGAAGTTTAAAAGAAGGTGTAATGGATGCAAGCTGGGCACCTTTAGGGTGGGAATGCAGACCACAGAGCAGAACTGCACTTCACTGAAAGCCATCTCTAAGGGCTCACGCAAGGTTTCCAAATGTCTGTTTTCTAAAAAACCCAACCCTTCCCTACTCCCTCAATCTGCTAAATGCAGTGCATTCATTTCTCTATCAAATATGGCTGTTACAATTCTGCTTCAACCCCATCTTCTGAAAACAAAAAGGTGATTTACTTGGAAGTGCTGATCAGGATCCGGTGGTATGCTAGTGTTTACTTTCAGGATGCACTTGAGACCAAAGAAATTCCATCTCAGCAACACCTACCTACTTGCATGCCACACCTGAGGCTGTGAACAGGGCAGAGCATGCCCTGCATCCTCTCCAACCCCAAAGCCCTGGAAAACCCTCTCTGTGAATATGCACGTAGACAACACATCCAAATGAAGACATACCAAGATAAACAGGGAAGATAAACAACCTTCCTTTCTCTGGCAAAGGCACGGCTATATACGCATTTCGCAGTAGGAGACCACTGTTAGCACGTTCATAAAAACCTCCTTTTTTTTTTTGGAAGTGAAGCATGTCTTTAGTATTATGCTGAGGAAAAAAGGGGTAAAGGGAGCGTGCCAGTTCTTTGAAATCCAAGAAAGCATTTCCAAGAATTGAAATGCTGCTCTTGAATCCTTTGCAGAATACAGACTCATCCCTGAAAGGAAACATCTGTCTTTGAGGGACTAAATCCATCCAGAATAAACAGAGGTCCACAGACAGAAGTTCTCCTCAAAGTAAAGCCTACATCTAGTCACAGTGTTGTCACGGTTAAAGATATTTCAAGTCAAATAGCAAGGAAATCGTACCTTTAGTCTGGCCACTTAAGAGACTCTTGCAGAAAGCAAAGTTCTGCTCATCTGAGTTAACAAAATGAGTTTTTTAATGAAAAGGGTTAACTCTCACAACCAAGGATTTGTGTATAATGTATACAGCTAAAGCACTGTTTCCACTCTTTGGAAATCACAAAAGATTAAAAAAAAGAGGAAAAAGGGCCTTTCCTCGCTTCTTTGAGTGTCAAACATCCTTTCCATTGACAAAGGCCAACTCGACTTTGTTAGAAACACAAGATGTTAGAAATCACAAATCAGGAAAGAAAATTGCACTCTTACTTTCCCTTAGTATTAACACATCCCACAAAGTCCTCCACTTCACCAGCAGAAATACCCTTAATTGGCTCTTCTGGAGACGACTTGGTCCAACTTCCTTTGAATACTGGAAAGGTTCCTCGGCTATCATCCCAGAAGCTGTGCTAACCAGGGAGTAGTCGTGAAAAACCTTTTTTTCTTTTCCTTTTAATTGCACAGCTGTCTCAAAGACATCTACCTCTGAATATTCTTAAAGAGCTCCCTGGAAACAAGCCAAAGGCCAAACCCAGTGCCAGTCTCCTCCTCAGTTTGTAATTCAGAAGAAATGGAAGCTCTGTTGAAGACTGTCTCCTCCACAAAGGGGAGGGGGGTGGTAAAACTAAGGCATAAAAACCTTAAAGGCTATTTTAATCTGGTCGAACAGCAGTCATTCCAATGGAATGCAGGCTTGTACTCCAACAAGGGTTTACTGTTTCTAAAATAAATGTCAGGACATGGTAATACTTCAGTGCCAGATCTTTACTATGGAGTACCTGCACATTCAACAGTCATTGTCCCAGTTTAACAAAATAAAGAAAGGAATCACATTTGTTAAAAGAACCAAGTTTAACAGCAACCCATCACATTCTTCTTCATTAGGAAAGGAGAATACGGAAGTCCCATTACTTAAAAAAAAAAAAACAACATTCAATTAAACATGCATATTAGAAAACTAAAAATTGACGCAAGCTTTAAGGAACTGCTACTTGCCTGTTCTTTTGATCCTACTTTTTATAAGAAGAGAGATATTTTTGCTTAAAACAAGGACATGTAACTCAAAATTGAACTCAACACTGAATTTCTTACAGGGACTGTAAAGTTTTAGATCCTTAAAGACCATAACCACAGGTATTTCTGAGCTGGAGAAACCAGAGATGTAATCTCTTGCTTTTGTTTTTCAAGTTTCTACATACTTCTTTGGAAAGATAACCTTGATTTCAAGTACCATATAAAGAACCCTAGACATTTGTCCACAGGAGAGGCTTGCAAAGGTTAAAAACATTCCGAGACATAGTTTTTCTTCTCTTGTACCAAGTAATACACTTCATGAAATGAATCAATCACATTAGATATACATCAAACCACTATACTTGAGCTGGGGGCAAAGATGTTTCAAGCGGCCCTCAAAAAACCCTATTCCATGTAAAATAAGCATATGCTATTGACAATAATGATGTACCTCTAATCTGTCCGCTCACCAAGTTATCCCTAAACACAGATATGTGCTTATTACATTGCTAAGACAGATTTTCTGATCATCATCAATGAAAATTCAATGATTTCACAGGTCAATGATCACTGTCACAAGACCTCCTCCACTTAGGAATGCTCTTAGGTCTAGTCAAACGCAGCCATGCTAGAAAATAAACGGTAGGAAAGGAAGAGAAAATATTCAAAACTCTTTAGCCTTTTTTTACTTAGTTTTCCCTTGCACAAAGGAAACTTAATAGTAGGCAGAGGAGACAACAGGTCTTCTTAACTCTGACAACTCTCTCCCTTCAGCAGATTGCAATCGTGTCTTTATCGTGAAATTTGAAGAACTGTGCAGAGAATACAAATGTGGGAAGGAATGAGCAGATGGGAACCTGCTTCTACAGTAAGAAGCTCACAGAAGAAAACAACCCCGCACACCACCTACCACCATGCAAGATTTTGCTCTTGGAGGATAATATAAAAAAAGCAAACCACAAAGTTTTAAAAGCATTTGACATGTTAAATTGAGCTTGATTTCAGTTTAAATACCACAACACCTCAAAAACTGAAAGAATACATGTAGCAAATGGTAGGTAAAGGTCTCAAGTATTAAAGGGAATGCATGCTTCAGAATAAACACTGGGTTTTCATGCATACATAAGTTTTCCACATACCTCTAAGAATACAGATATTTATTCTTCAAAAAATACCATCCTCCTGTTTTTTTGCATAGACTAACTGAAGGACAACACTGTACAAATACAAGCAGCAGGTGACTACGGGGCTGGAAGGGAACAGAGGGGCTTATTGGGGGGAGAAAAGACACTTCAGCTCAATTTTCCCCACACTGTGGGTGAATGAGTTTCCAAACAAGACATTAGACGTAAACATTTTAAACATGTAAATGCACACATTTTGTATTTAATACATTAATACATTTTTAAAAAAATATGTTAAGTGTCATTTCATGTCACCTTCATCCCAGCTCTCATCCCTTCCATCCTGCCATGAGGTGTCACACAAGCTTTTGGGGAGTGTAAAGTGGTAAAAGTCAACTGGCATACATCAGTAGTGGTATCTAGACTGACAACCACTGCTTTAAATTTCAAGTTTCTATTCTGCAAAAATAAGACGAGTTCTTATTTCTTTAATACACAATCATATATCAGATTTTTTCTGAAGTTACAAGTAAAGATTCATTTAAAATAAACCACTAAACTTCTGTGTTTGTTTTCTTCCAGACTTTCACCTCCCATTTTTTGAGCATGAAGTTAACACTTAACTTAAAGATGGCATGAGAATGCTAAAAACAGACTTACTCGGACATCAGTAGCATCTCCATGCCGGATAATGCTGGCCCACGTTGTTGGTTCACTGCTATTTTCAAAGTAGTGAAAAACCTTTAAGACTCGTTCCATGGTCCCTGGGGAACGCTCCATCCCAGTACTGAGGTGTGTCTTTGCACTTGAACTTGGTGTATGATTCAGGTTTGGATCAAGGTAAGCTGCTGCCATGGTTTTGCTAGATGCTAGGTATCTGTCATATTCTAGGAAAGAGAAACAAAAATAAATTAATTTTAGTTATACCTGAATCTTACACCGATTAATACAAAGTGTTTACCGTAAATCCATAAAGACTCATTTTTTAAAAGACATTTAGTCGCCTTTTTTGGAGTCCTCTCCTAAAATAGTTATACCATCTACAAACATAAAAAACCTACCCAGATGACTACCAGAGAAAATGCAAGCCCCTCAGAGCAAGCGATCCAAATTTGAACAACACAATAGTTAACAAAAGCAGTATCTTTGGCAAGGCTACCTTCTTTTGGTTTCTCAGTGACTTGACACAGGCCTCCAAAGCTGTCAACACCAAATAACACCTTCCAGTTTTAACAGAGTTCCCATTTCTAAAGTCTCCCAAGTCTGGTCCTGCAACAAGCCTCTAAAGATCAGCACAGGGAAACCCTGACAGCCAAGCTGCTGAACTGGAGGCTTTCCACTAAGAAGCCACACACTAACACTAGGCTCTCCTGTTTAATGCTAAGTCATTGCCACATCACTTGTTTTGTGCTATTTTGGGAACCAGCGCGACTCAAAACCATCCAGAGCTAAATTCATCATTCATTAAGAACATCACTGTCCCTCCTCTCATCAACTACTAAAAATAAGTGGCTAAGTTTTCTCATCGACTAGCCTGGTTTCCAAGTGATTTCCAAGTCTGGTGGCAAAAGGCACGGACCATGGTATAAGCCTTCATCTCAAAGGAAAAAAAATACCTCTTGGCTACTGCTGCAAATTAGTCAGCCACAAGCAGATGGTGTCTGAGAAATCAATGCAGTACAAGAGAAAAAGAGCAAACAATACCTCCTCCCTTCGCCTGACAGTCTCAAGCATCATTCCAGTCTGCTGGCTGGAAAGAGTGAAGAACTGCAGGGCTTTGCTCCAGGGCTTGGACAAGTGCACTGAGATTTCTGTACCTCCTCCTCACAGCAAGCAGCCAGTGAAGAGGCAGTTTTCAAAAACTGGAGATTATAAAAATAAAATAAAATTGATCTTTTTGGCATAATACTCTGAACGCCTTTCTGGTAGTAAAGCTGGCCTGTGAATGGGGTCTGGAAGAGAGTGAAACTGCTTCAGTACTGCTACTGAATGCCTGGAGCCTTAGTTTACTCCACTGCAAGGCAGAAGAGACTCCATGCTCCCAGCTGAGCTCCCCTAAGGCCTGGCTGTCCCTCAGCAGAGCTTCAGCCACCAACCTGCCGCCTGCCACAGTGCTCTGCTGACCTCCCTGACAATCAGTTCAGGAAACTCTCTGGGGGTAGAAGTGATTTGGTGTTCAGGGTTAGCTTAGTTTTATACCACAGTTGCCTGAAGTAGGTGACCACAGATGTTAGACAAGCACAGAGGAAGAGAAACAGAAGCAGCTGTAGTCAGGGGCAGGAGGGGAGCCATTATACCAGTTCACCAGTAGTGTCAAACCACACTGTGAGCTCAGCTAACAGGAATCCAGCTGCGGCAATATCAAGGCTTAAAATCTTCAGACTGTAGATAACGACATTTGCTAGGGGGTAAAAAACAGGACTTGAAGTCTAACATAATGATCTTAAGCATCTACCTAACTCAGACCCACAAGATAACAGCCCATCTGTGCAGTATGTCTTTATCTCTTGAATAAATGGTTGAATTGCATTCATCTAACAGAACTTTTAAGAACTTAAAATTGACACTACTGGGTCAGACAAAAGGCCTCTAATGTCCTGCCCTCAGGGAAGATGGTAAGAGCAGGCCCAGGAGACACTTCTCCCAAACATCCCCTCAGTGCCTGACCCTCGAGAGACCTTCCCCCAAACACCAGCTTGGTTTCATGTCCCTCTTGCCTCTGTCTGAAAACTCAAGAAACCATTATAGCTTTTGTACCTTCCTTTATTGTTCTCTTTCCTGGCAATCAGTACAAATGTACCAAGCCAACCTTAGTCCCACATTAAAACCTTTCCTCCTATCCAGCCTACACTAACAGATACAGGTCCCAAAAACACCAGGAACCCCCCTGGACTTAGCCTCACCAAAGGAACTTGCAAGCTGTTTTCATATAAACCTTGACTTGAAAGCAGAAGCAGGTATAAAAATCTACCCTGTGGCACACTAATACCAAGCCAACATGACCGTACGTGCTCCTAACTGCAGGGCTCCTCTCCTGTAAGGTCAAAATAGCCACCATGAAACTCCACATGTCCGCAGGGTAGGGAGTTTCATTAGGACAACTGGCACAGACTAAGCCCTTTCACTTAGTGCAACTGCTAGGAAGGAAATGGCAGTTTTCAGGCTCAGACTTGGGTCACTTTTAACCCTTCTGCATTATGTTCTGTCTCTTTTGGAACGACTTACTCTACCTCAAAGGCACTAGTAAAAATGCTAAGCTTTATTTCAAGCTTATGCACACAAATGGCAAGAAAATTTGCTACAAACCAAAGCGAGATGAGTGATTTTTAGTAAAGGAGAACTAAAAGAAAGCCTGCTTTAGTATTAATTTGCATATAACTTGAACATACACATTCATCAGGCTTTATCTGGCAGAAAGAACAGGGAGAAAGGCTACAGGAAAACATAGAAACAAGCATTTAGAAGATGTCTGACCACAGACTTAATGTGGACAACCTACATCCCTTGGGAGCAGCAAACAGAAGAGCAACTGAAAACATCAGTTCCTATACACGGGAGTGCTCTTAGGCAGCATAATTTGGGGCAAAACATTACAATTTTTTCATATTCATCACATCGAAGGGATAATGTGGAATCAAACATCAGACTGTACAAGATACAGGCTATTGTCAGTTTTCACAAGGTTTTGTGGGTCAGAGGTTTTTAAAGGGGGGGGGGAAACTACGCAAAATTAGAAAAGCCATTTTCCTTCAATATTTGATCATCTCTGAGCTCATTACAACTTCTTTACAAAATCCCAATGCCTATTTTATGAGGTACCAAAACAGCAATAAAATTGATAGCTCAGGGTACAGAAACATATGTTCTATCTCTGGTTATGGACCTATTAACATTCCCACTAAAACTACCCCTGCAGTTTGAGTTTATAATGTGACTGTAAAACTCTGCCCCAGGACAAAACTCTGTAAAGTGTAGCTGCTCTTGATGCAAGAGTAGTTAAACAACTATTTTACAAGATCTAGGATGCTTATTTGGGTTCTTCTAAACTGAAACCTGATTGGTTTGTAATCCTGCCATTACAGATCTCAGTTTAAAAGAGCAGCTATAGTCCTCTTGGTATTAAACAGACTAGTAGTATGCTATTATGAAGCCGAAACAAGCTACAGTCAACTAAAAGAGGATAGGTTTAGACTAGATCTAAGGAAGAAATGTTTTTATGATGAGGGTGATAAGACACTGGCACAGGTTGCCCAGAGAAGTTTTAGATGGCCCATCACTGGAAGTGTTCAAGGTTAGGCTGGACGGGCCTTTAAGCAACCTCATCTAGTGAAACATGTCCCTGAGGACTAATGGTCTAAAAATCCAGTCTGCTCAAACTTGCTTGTACATGAAGCCATGTGCCAGCCATCCCTTTAAGCTTTTGAGAGCAAAGATTATTGTTCCCCAAATGCTCGGGTTTTACAAAAAACACGTTTCTCAGTACTGTAAAGACTTACTCTAAGCTTAGGGAGTGGAGTGGAGTGGAGTAGCCAAGCCTGGCCTGCTGAGATTAAGGAGCTCTGCTAAGATATTACAGTTGTTCAAACTATGATACTTGTTATCGTTTAGACGATTTGCTCTACTGTGCTGGAATACCTGAGGTTTAAGAAAGTATATGGGACAAAGTTTAAAAAGCTTTGTCATCTAATCTCATTCAAAAAAAATTTAAAAACCACACCAAAACCCAAAGCAAGACCCAACAACACTGCACTTCATAGCTTCTCAAGAACAAAAAAAGCACTGTTGACCTTTTTTGTGTCCCTTTCTGTCTTTATACAACTTGGGTTTGAATACCTGCCGTTTTCATTACTTCGGTACCAGTTATGTTAGGAATGTATAACAAATGCTGGTTTATTTTCTAAAAAACCCCACAAAATGATGAGATAACAAATTGAATCCTTCTAGAATTCTCTTTGCAAGTCATTTGCTGCTCATTGTGACTCCTGCTGAGACATCTTATGAGCACCATGCGTTCCCCATATTTGATCCTGATGTAGTTAGCAAAGTCAGTATTATGGCTTTTAGTGGTGCAAAGTCACATTTCACTACCAACTCCAAGTACTTCGAAACTAAATAATTTCCACTATTTAGAGTCAAGAAAATCATAAAAAAATAAATCAGTTAACTGAAAACTGATTAATAAACTGATGGAAAAGTTTAAGTAGTCTCATCAGGGAAATCTTTTCAATGCAAATAATGTCTTCAACATTAACAGTTTGATAATGTATATTAAAAAAACCACCCTATTCCTCATACTGGCATTGGCAGATGGCTCACAACACTTGTGTTAACAAGTCCGTGTGACAAGGAACCAAGCTGTAATTGTTCACACCGTGACTTCATTTTGTCCTTTGTAGGTATGATGAAAGTTTAAAATGTTGCCCAACCTCCGTATTCTGATCCCCATCTCAGGATTGAAGGCATTGACATCTATGAAATAAGCCCCTTCTAGGTTACAATTCCACAAAATAACCTGGTCCACCTCAACTCAAACCTATAAAAATCTATATAAATCTAGTTTAAAATACAAGAATATAAAAAAATACAATAAAAATTCAGAGTTTGTTTCTTTCTCTGATCCTGGTGTAAAAATTCTACAAGACTTAAAATACTTTAAAATACTGAAGTTATTAAAAGAAATAAAAACCTTTACGTTACTTGCATCCTTAATAAACAATGCAGCTTTACCAGAGTGACTGGTTGGAAAGCAGCTTTGCAGAGGAGGACCTGGAGGTCTTGGTGGACAACAAGCTGACCATGAGTTGGCAGCATGCCGTCACAGCAAAGGCAGCCACCAGTCTCCTGGGCTGTGTTAGAGCATTGCCAGCAGGTCAAGGGAGGTGATCCTTCCCTTTAACTGAGCCCTGGTGAGGGGCATCGGGAGCGCTGGGCCCAGTGCTGGGCTCCCCAATGCAAGAGACACACGAACATGATGGATAAAGTCCAGCAAAGGGCCACAAAGAAAATTCAGGCACTTGAGCATCTGTCGCACGAGGAGAGGCTGAGAGCTGGGATGGTTTGGCCTAGAACAGGGAAGGCTCAGGGGAATCATAGAATCATCGAATCATTAAAGTTGGAAAAAGACCTCTAAGATCAAGTCCAACTGTCAACCCAACACTACTGAGTCTCCTAAACAATCCCCTGAAGTGCCGCGTCTAAATGTCTTTTAATACCTCCAGAGTTGGTGACTCCACCATGTCTCTAGGCAGTCTGGTCCAATGCCTGACCATTCTTTCAGTAAAGAAATTTTTTCCTAATATCCAATCAATGTGAAGAAATCTTACCTATGTGTATAAGAATCTGTTGGGGAACAGTAAAGATGGAGCCAGACTCTTCCCAGTGATGCACTGTGAGGATGCGAGGCAATGGGCACAAAGTGACAAATGCCCGTTTAAACATAACAGAAGGCTTTTGCACTGCTTGGGCGGGTGAACACTGCAGTAGAGTTGTGGAGTCTCCATCCATGGAGATAACCAAAACATGACTGGAGACAACCCTGAACAATCTGCTCTAGCTGACTCTGCTCTCTGCAAGGGGGCTGGACAAAACTACCTCCACAGCTCCCTTCCAACCTCAGCGATTTTGTGATTAAGAATTTCCTCCACACTCTAAACTCCTTAGAATTATCCATAATGCATCTCACATCAGACACTAAACATCTCATGAATTTCAAGCTCAATCCATTTTCACAGTTTATATTAAATCCTGCTGTAGCTCACCTTGCAAATATTAACTTGTCTATCTCAACCTCACAGAAAGCAAGGATGTTAAGTACAATTTTAACTCTGTTCCCCATGACAAAGCTTGTATTTTCAGGAGTCCGTGTTAAGTGTCAGCATGTTCCTCACTTTTTGTATGCCATCTCCTGACACCTCCGGAACACACACTTCAAATTAGGGACCAACATAGGAAGAGAGGAGCAAGAGTATTTTTATCTATTATCATCACTTTTGCCTTCAGAAAGTGTCAATAACTTTAGCTATTTCCATAAGCCACATTGGAAAGTCCCTGTTTATTTTCTCCTGAGTTTATTTTTCTTGTTCTCTTTCTTTCAGCTAACGCTGATGTTGAAAAGCAAAAGAAAAAAAGCAGTACTCTCTTGTTCCACCTCAGACACCCTCAGCTACATTCACTCTACTTGGTAATACTTGCTATGACCACATCTAAGAATGCATTTATTTCTCTTGCTGCCTCCTCTCTGATCCCTTCCTGGTCACTGCTCTCTCCCCTCTCCTCAAGATATATATGTATTCTTAAGTACATTACTTGTAGTCGAAAGCATTTATCAAGGGCTCCAGGTCAAAGTATAAAGCAGCCTGGCCAGCCACATTACAAAAATTTAAATAGTGAGTTCTTAGATTTTATTTTAGTCTAAATTGACACACCAAATATTTCGCTCTATCAATATGAAATGGAAGAACAACCTGGTACTGACAGTTTCTCTGAACATTTTTTCCGCCCAGCAAATATTGCCTAAACAGTTACTAACCCTGTGTCTCAATACAGTTCAAAGGAGATAAGCACAGTTTTGCTTTCTTTGCAGAGTTAAGTATTTTAGAAACACACTAGAAAATGAACAAGATAATACAGACCAAAGTCAAAACAAATTTGCAAGGCCAGCTTCCAACACGGCAAAATGTATTTCAATTATATCAGTGTTTTAGGAGATTAAACATTCAGGGGAGCATGAAGGAGGAATTTGGAGAAAGCATGAACTACAAGGCCCATGCAAACCAAAGCAATACAGTGCTCTGAGCAACCTGATCTAGCTGAAGACGTCCCTGCTCACTGCAGGAGAGCTGGACTAGATGACCTTTCAAGGTCCCTTCCAACCCAAACTGTTTTATGATTCTATCAGAACCTTCAGCCTGTTAACAGGAAGCAAGCATATCTCAGTAAAAAAAAAATCAATCAATAAATACACACTTCACCTGAAGTAACTGAAACAAGGGCATTTTCCATGTATGGCTGCCACTGATGCAGGATGTTTTAAGGACTTTTTTAAAAGTGCTTTACAAGTGCTACAGAAGCAGTAACCTTTTAATCTGGTAGCACTGCACCTTGGGATGAAGAAATAGGGAAAAGTTTCAAAGAGTACTGACAACCGGCTGAACTGTCAAGAAGAAATTCAAACTTTCCAAGATGTCATGCACTGTCCATCCTGTGACATTCAAAATGGTACCATTATTCTCACTAAGAATCCCACAGGATTAAGTCCTGACATACCTTAAACACTCAGTTTAACCCAATTTTATTGTAGCATTGCATAATCTGCACTGCCAGCGATTCCCTTTGGAGGTGGCACCGATTTCTATTCTTAATATACAAAAATTAGTAATGAGGAAACATCAGTTGTGCTAGGAATACAAGAACATCAATGTCTGTATATGCTTTAATTAGAAGATGGTATGCAGCTAGATGCTTGCTTCACTTCTCCTTAGCACTCTGAACCTTCACCGTGGTCCCTCAGTACCACTGAAACAAGTAAACACTAATCTCCCCTTATGCCTTCTGTTGCTGATCTTTTTAATTTCTCAAGCAAGTTGTTGAGAACAAGAGTGATGCATTTTTCTTAAAAAGAGGCGCCACGGAAGTGAGTCAAAATTCTGCATTTCTAAAAATCAGGGTAAAATTCTATTTTGAAGTTGCACCACTGGCTGGCAGCAGCCCTAGCTATGAACATCAAAACAGGAGGGTGAAGTAAGCCGTCCAAATTTAAGTCATCTTTTTTTAATACCACTTACTGAAACACTGCTCTATGGAGACCCTCCATAGCACAAGGTCTTCTAAACAGGACTACAGGAAGTAAGTAGAAACACTGAGTGTATACTGTCTTTCTAGAATACTAAAAAGCAAAAAATAAATTAGAATTAGTGATAAAGCAAGTGTGCTTCTCAGAAATTAAGAGCTAGAAACACCTGAACGAGAGGCAGTTATGGAAAGTAAGGTATTCTGATTATGTACCATCACAGCTTAACACATTTGGCTTTGGCTACCATTTGACTTTAAGCCTCCCTTTCCTAGTTTTACATTACTGAACGATTATATCATCCCAGCCCTGTACTTCAAAACATTGAACTTTATAAGCTTTTAATTTTTCATCCCCTTTAACAGTTTTAACTGTCATTGTGTTATCCCACTTTTTCATGAAAACCAGAACCATGCATTAGATCAAAGGCACTTAAGTGCTCAAGAGGAACAGAGCATGACAACAGTCACATTGTTATGTTGCATGACAATGGCCTATTACAAAAATCAATGACCTGTAAAAAGTTTTACTTAAGCCTATTCTGGCTCAAGTGTTTTCCAAGACAAGTAGAAGTGATTGAATGGAAGTTCAATGTAGGCTGACCATAATAATTCTCCTAATTACAAGCTTTTTGAGATGATGCTTCTGTGTATCTCCACACACACATACAAAAAAAACCCACCAGTGTTTTTCACAGTTGGGGGTTGTTGGAACTGGGCATGTACCACGTGCCTCCTAGCATCCTCACATAAGTTCCTGAAGAGCAGAGTAAGTTGTGATATTCCCTTGGATCCCCCTAGGAATCAAAGCTCTTTGCTCTTTGAGAGCTCAAGGCTCTATGCTGTGTTTGAGGACCTAAACACCAGCCACATCATTCTTTAGCTAGGCATCCATTTCTCCTGAAGTCTCCATCTACTGCACCCAAAGACAGAAAAGTAAGCACAATTAGCTTAATTAGTCAAAGAACAGAAGCAATACCTTCTTCAAATTTGGCATTTAACGGTCAAAGAAATGAGAAATCAGTTGGTGGCCTCCAGGATTCATGTACTGACATGATCATGACACAGGCACAAGTGCAAGCCTCTACTATGACGACCACCAAGTCCCAGTACTCTGCTGACGTCAAACTAGGAGCAGATAGATGCTCAAGATTTTTTTTTTTTTTTTTAAAAACCAACTTGATATAGCCTTAAAAAGGCAATTTAAAACACTTAATCCACTCAAAACAGTACACTAGGGCCCTCTCCAGACTTCTGGAGTTGCTACCAATGATTCCATATTGCTTTGTGGCAGAATAAGAGTTATGGATTCTCTGCCAGTGCTTTCATTCTAGGTGGATCCCCTTGACCTGCTATAATAGGGCTGAATCTAAACCCAGGACCTCTCTCTGCCCTTTCACTCACTATCCCACTGTAGCTGGAATCCTCTCTTGGGCATAGTCCCTGTCACCACAAAACTAGGGACTTCTGTCCTGTGCATTGCATGTCTACGTCTACTGGGAGGGTCATTCACTGTCTTTGTTCTTTTTAATACCGATGAAGTATGCTACTGACTCTCGTGGATTGTTCCAGTGAACACTCCATTAAGTCTTTGAATAGAACCGTCAACACTGAAAAGCTCTGAAAACCCGTGCCTCCAAGAAAACACCCTTGGCCCTCAAAGGCTTTTCATCTCTACTCACACAGGGCTACTGAACCTTTGAGTTTAATTAGTTAGAAAAAAGAAGCACCTTTAATACAGTAGAGGTTCTGAGGTTCAACATTTGCATTGCAATGATAAATACGGAATTCACAATTTTAAAGGAAAGCTGTCACTCAGGTAACTTGACAAGAAGAGGAAGTAAGTTCGGAACCCGTGTTTCCTGAAGGTTCAGTAAATGGGGAAAGAAGACTGATAACTGTTTACAAAATAACTGATTTTAGAAAAACTATTTTGGTGGTTTTTTTTTCTTCTATAACGATCTCCAATACGTATGTCAGATCAGCCGAAGATTTAGCTTTGCATAAGACACAAGTCATCAAAAAGGTTGAGACTTCAGAGTTGAACCTTAAGAGCTGCAATTAGACATTCTATTTCCAACTGAGCTGCTATTTCCCTGAGTTTTGAAACAAGGGAGGGAAAAGCCATTCTTAAACTGGGTATTAACCAGCTGAAACATGTTTACTTTAGGGCTTCCTTCAACAAAGTTCTCTGAAAGAGAAACTTAATACTTTGAAGGATAAGATATTGGTCTGTGGTAAAAAAATTAATTGGAATCCAGAAGAGCTGGGTTCAATCGCCTACAGCAAGACAGGTTTTGTTACAATTAAGCTTCATCATTTTCGTCACTTCAGATTTTGGAAGAAATCATGCAGGAACATCTCAAGAATACTCGATCACAGTATATGTGGCTCTGTGTGTGTTCCTCTCCCCTCTGCCCTCCCATGATAGGGGTCATCTGGGTCAAAGCTATACCATGCTTTTCAATGAATGGGCAACAACTACAACACAGTTTTTGCCACAAGCAGCTTCAGCCTCTTCCATTAAAAGTAATCGCATTGTTTTATCTACCCTATCTCATTCCACCTAAGCAAATCCAGGTATTTATTAGTTCCTGACAGTTATCTAACTTCAAACAACTTGGAATGGAGTCAGAAGTATCAACTAATCAAATCACTGCACATTTTGAAAAAAATCATTAGTAAAATTCAGTCATCACACATTCTTTGACAGCCATCAACTAGCTAATGAGCACAGATGTAATGACAGATCTATCTGCACTCACTTAGATCCAAAATCACCAGCACATGCTGCCCCTCATCATGACAAGGTATCAAAGGACACGTGCGATAACTGGAAGACCTTCACGGTCAAGAAACTATGAAAAACCTGAAGAAATTAAGTAAGGAGAATTCACTACCTCCACAAGAATTTATTACATCTTTTTATAATATATTCGATCACAGGTAAGTATTAAGATGACTCATAAAGATGAAACTGTTACTTTATAGTGCATTTTTATTCTATTCAATTATTTGTCTGGGAACAATAAATCAATTCACCACCACATCACAGTGATGAAATATGCAATTTGTGTACAACAATCTGACCATGTGCAGAAACAGCAGGTGGTAATAAATTAAGTTGGAGTTGCACAATCAAGACACCTCCATAAGCCAACAATACAATCAGAGCTATCAGTCCGACCTTCCTTCAGTCCCTATTACAACATACAGAAATATTAATCTGAGGGGCTACTTAAACATGTACAGTTTTTTAAATGCTGAGTTGTACTTGGCCTGAAAGCACAACCTCTTACAAGAGGATCTGGTAATTAAAACAACTTTGCACATGAGCTTCAGGAAGCAAAGGGTTTTTATATGTTTGCAATCTGTGCTCTTAATATGTTTAGGTTTATTTTAAAATAAGTACTTCATAGTAGCTAGAGAGAAAATAGGAAAACAATGTCTTTCAACAAGGACTGTGTGTGCTTTAATATGTATGGAAACACACACATTTCCACACAAAACCAGAATATTGTTGTGACAATACACCCTCCACACTACAGACAACTCCTTTTCTCCACACAGCAGTATTTCACAGGGCAGAGGTACCTACTGTCACTCAAACCCCCATGCAAACTGGCACAGGAGCTTGCTTTAGGGAAAACAACACAAAGGGATAAAGATTATTAATTATTTCAACCGACGGATACAGGATTTTAATGCATTATTATTTTTAGCCTGAAATTGGGTCTTCAGGATCTTTGTAACTTGGAAGAGGTCCTGTCATTGCTTACTAAAGGCAAGGGGTGGGTGTCCAGTATCTTCAGCATCAATCAGTCAATCCCTTGCCAGCAGAGAACTATGGATTAAGTTTATTCAATTTTAACCCCAAGGTGCAGTAGAGTAGAAAAGTCAATGAGACTTCCACCACATCGTGAGTACTGTCCAGAAAGTCCAGAGAAGTGCAACTAAAATTAAGGAGCAGAGCAGCAGCCATATGAGAGGAACTTAAAAAAGCTGGGACTCCAGCCAAGAACTTGATCAATATTTACAAAATCCACAATGATAGATAAACAGAACCATAAAATGAATCCCCTGTTAGTTTAAGGTAAAAGATCTTAACAGGAATAGCGGACAGGAGACTATGGAGGCAGATGGTAGCAGCAAATTTAGAAAGGTATGGGCAACAGGCACATGAATGGGTACTTATCAAACGTATATAATGACATACATGTTCCTTTTCCAGGTTAAGTACAGGCAGCCTGTTCACCTCAGGAAAGGCCAGCGATAACTGTCTTTTTGGCAGGAATGGTGTCACATCACCATACTGAGTAAAAGACTTTTTAAAAGTCTTTAATGCAACGGGTGCTGAAGAAACACAAGGATGGAATGGAGGCAACAGCCATGCTCATGTGGTCTCCTGAAAGTCAGAAACAGAAGATGCTGTCGAAGACAGTGGATGCGATTTATTTTTTTTTTTACACAATAAAACATCCATAAAACTTTAAACTTTTCCTTCTACTGTTGAAGCTGAAATATGACCCATAATGCTTCCAGAAAGTTCAGATGAAAATACAGACATATCACCTCTGTGAGCTTTCTCATGCTTTATGTTTTATAGACTACATTTATCAAATCAATAGTTGCCAGGGGAAGATGATGATTTCCAGGCTTGGAAAAGATGGGCATTAAGTCAGAAAACTAAAAGAAGTCAAACAACATTTTGACAATTTTCTTGCATAGAAGAAATCAGAAAACCAAATAATCCTAGAAAAAGACCCCACATCTATGAATACATTAGAAAAGTCTACACTGTGTATTGCAATCCTTATAAGGGTTCCTATAAGTATGTTTTAAAAAACCAAATGTAAAGATGGCCCATCACTCCTGCAATATTTTTAGAGGTTTGGGTTTTTTAAGTGTTAAATACTTTATTGCACACAGTTCAAGTTCTCATGTAGAGTTTAATGTTCAAATATCATTAAAGGAATTTAAGTCTGGTTTCTCAAATCTGCCTCTGTAAGAAGCTACAGAATTGATATATTATTTCTGAAGAATATATTTGTACAGAAGTTTGAGTTAATTTTTCAAAGGCAAGTAAGTTGTCACCACAGGCTGCTGAACCAACTTAATATAACCAACTTGTCCTTGCTGCTGCCAAAGCTGCAGAGCTTGATACCCCTTTCCTCCCTGCCAAGTGTTTCTTCATCCACTCTTCCTGACTATGCAAGCACTTGCTTCCCTTCTGTGGCCTCCTGCTGCTTCTTAAATAGTTTTGAGCTGCTTTTACTTACTAAGAGAGAAGAAATCAGTTCAAGCTTTTTTTCCTGGTTTTGGTGGGGGTTTGGTTTGGTTTTGTTTGGGGTGTGTGGGGCGGTGTCCATTTAACTGAGGTGAAGTGGCACAGAAAAGCTCTAAAAAGCTCCAGAGCCAGCACAAAGTAAACAGCAAAAGCACATGGCCAGTAGTAGGGATGAGCAGGCTTCCCATTTTTGGCAGCTACAAGCTGCTATGTCGGCTCACAGCTCTTCTTGGACTACATCTTGGGGGGGAATAAACACATCAATGGGAGATAGAAACCATCTTCCTCTGCACTCGCAAAAGGGTTAGAGAAATGAGTGAGTTTTGTGTTGGTGAAATGGTCTTTTTCAGTACAGCACTGAGCACTGACCATTTGCAGTCCAAATCTGACTGCTCTGAGCCTCCGATGCTAAAATATTAAATAGCATTTACTGATTTTTCAATACCTGGGCAAGGGGGAGGCAGTGAGAAGGAAGGAGGGCAGAGAACTGCTAGGAGAGGAAGAGGAATCTTCCACTGTAATAATTACAGAAGGCAAAAATTATTTGTTTAAAATACCAATCTTAAAAATTCAAGTGTCATTTTCAACTTCAACCTCACATTTTCCTCTTCCTCTAAAGCCATTTACCATCTATTAGCTGGTACCCAGATAAGTCTGACAAACTAAACAGGCAGATTTGAAAGAAGAGACCAAGAATCTTTAACAGTAACACACTGAAATAGCACAGAAAAATATCAAGAAAGTGCCAGAGTGGACAGAAGGAGGAACAAACATGAAGACAGAATAGAGAGGAGCTGCTGAGAAAAACAAGTAACATGCTCAAGGCAGAGTCACTGAACTTTTATGGTGTTCAGCAGCAGGTTCAAAAATGAGAGTCCAGTTTCCTGGTCGAAATAATGCTCACCTTCCTGTGCCTCACCTACCTCACCAGGGAGGACCTTGCTGATCTACAAAGCGCCTTAGTACATCTCCTTAGTAACAAAGGTGAGCGGTTCTTTAGGTCACCAACAGACTTATGTCATCTCTACTCCTTACCCTGCATACTAAATAAAAAAAGAACAGAAACTGCAGATTTGTCACATCGCGAAAAATAAAGTTTTTACAGTAATGGCTTTGCTGAACTTAAGTTTTGTTTCTATAACAGACTTAAAAATATTGTATATAATAGACCAAATGTAAGGCCTCAGACATACATGAGCTGCTTAGCATTATTCTTTTATTTCCTGACAGCGGAGCAATACAAGAAGTTTATCTTGTTGTGATTTCTCAGTTTGAAGTGTTTGTAAACTAGACAATTACAGCTGCTGTAGTATCCGATGTTCTTCTCCTATACAGCTATCTTCTAAAAAAAAAGATCCAAAAAATCTTATGCCCTGTTTTGCAACATGCACTTTGATGGTATTAAAAAATGCATGCGAATGAAGAATGACAAGATATAGAAACTATATTTGTGAAATACCAAATACATTTGCAAAAGTGTATCAGTACTTCGTATCTCTAGCAACTTTTACTATTAAAAGTTGAGGCAGCTCCTGACTTTGGGTTCAGATGACAGTGTTTGAGCTGACTGACAGCCTCGAAGGCACAATCTGAAAGGAAAAAAAGAATAGTCTAATCACCTAGTTTACTCAAACAAAGGAAAACTGTAATTGTTTTAGGAGCAGAACATTTACTAACAGTTTAGAAAGTAGTTCTAGCTCCAGAGCAGGTTTTGTCATTTGATACATTCTTACCAATGAAGTTCTTAATTCCAATAATTTGGATAGGCAGAAATTGATGAAATTCCTGGGGAACAGGATAGACAAGTCAGGCTTGTTTGCATCTGATACAAGGCAGACAGCGATGAGCATCTGCAATTTGCACCAAAATCAACAAACCATCTGATAGTCGACTATCATGGCACCATCTACAGATCTTCAGCCGGGGACCAGAATTTGAAGAGGAGGGAGACTGCATCACTTGACCTCTTAAAAGTAACTTTTTGGCCAGATCCATTCGAGCACCTGATAGAACAAGTAACTACAATGAAGTGTAGAGGAAAAAGGTTAATGTGAAATATGCCTGGCACAGTCGACGGCAGCCTAAGCACATCTAACCTCTAATTATTTCCCAATATTTTGTAAATGTTGGAGTATGGTTTTTAAAGATGCTCACCATTTGTCTGAAACACGAGTCCATTACTTTTTAATCAGCTGCAGAATATTTCACTGAGCAAGTGAAACGAGTTTCATAGATGACAGGCATTCAAAGAAAAAAAGCTCGCTTAAAACACAGCTATATTCTTCCATCAAAGACAACACTACTCAGAGGAATGACAAACACCAAAAAGAGGTGATGAGAGAAGCAAAGAGCCAAAAGCAGAGCTTGTCAGGCTTTGAGACCATTTTTGTTCCACCTGGATGATGAGGAACTGTCCCTGTGGGACACAGCGTACACACCGCTTGGCTGCTGGGCTTTGTCGCTCCAGTGCCAGCATTCCTTCTACACAAAGGTAAAATCTCAGTCATTTAGGGTTAATAAGATTTGCTCCGAAGAAATAAACTGCTGATTATTTTCACACTCCAGAATGAAATTAGTTTTCCCGCTTTGAAGAGTAAATAGAAGAATATTTCACTAATACAGCCAGGAGTACAGAGCAGCATACTTGATGAGACCTGGTGGTTTTACTCTACCCCTTCAAATACCAAAAAAGACCACCCCCCCCCAAACAAACACCCCCAAGGCACCATCTTTCACTAACTGCAAGGCATGGCATTAAGAAGTAAAAGTAAATTCTGCTTCGTTAATGCACAACACTAATTGTTCATTTAAGATGTCAGTTAATAGAGACTGAAAACACTACTGTTCCACCCTTCTTGGGGAAAATGTCTTTTTCACAGCAAGAACTTGAGCTGCACAGACTTTCACTGCCGCTCTTCGTTGCAAAAGTGCGATATACAAAAAAGGCTGTTGGTGTAAGAACAAACCCTTCACTGCAAAAGTGGCAGCACAGCCTTCCCCCATTTACTCACTAAACTATCCCCTACCAAGTTCTTGCCAAAGGGCAGAAAACTGCATTTCTTTCAAGATTTCTCCATTGAGGTTTCTATGGCCAACTTGAACTGTTCAAGACCTTCTTCACCCCAAACCTGAGACCGGTATTTTTTAAACAACTGAAGATTCTCCTCTTTTTCTAAGGAATCAAAAGAAACTTGCACCTCAAAGATTTTAGAGACAAAGACAACTAATACCAAAACTAAATAAAAACTTGGTGCAGTTTCTATTTACTTCACATTTATGATGTACTACATTATTTGTTAAAAACATCTTTCATCCATTTTCCCTTACACACAGCAATTCAGTCATTTTAACAGTACTTAAAAGGAGAGGACTTAAAAATTTTTTCCAACTATTTTCCCTGTGTGTCTGTCTTCCAATGGTTTAATTTTCTGTCACCTGCAAAAACCTTGATATAAAATAAAAAGAATCTGACATTAGAGTTTTGATAAATCAGATAAGTTTCCAGGAAAAAAAAAACCAAATACATCTGGAAAATGAAGAATAAAGTAAGATGTAATTTTAGAACTAGATTTGTTCTTTCAGAGTTTAATTTAAAGAAGATAATACAATGCTGCACAGCATGAATTCCATCTTAAACTTACAGATTCACGTTGATGTTTTATTTTATAAGGCATTAAACAGAGGTATACACCAATATACAGTATTTACAAAGAAAATCTTTTGGTTAGGGTTCGTCAATTCTTCCAGGACATCTCACAGGAGAGGCTTAAATTCCTTATTTGTTTGTTTTAATGAAACAATATTAAGATTAAAGATAGATATAGCCAATTACTTTGGGAATATTCTTAAGAACATTTTGTTTTGACAGAAAGCTCTGAACTTATAAATCAAGTTATTATAACATTTATATAATCTACTCTTACATGCTAAACAAAACAGTTCAGAGCGATAAAACAAACAGCACCGCTGTGGCCTGGACAGAGCAAGAAGAAAAGGGAAAGAACACAAAGAAGTAGTATTTACAGCCAGAAATAATAGTCCATCTGGAAATTCAGTGCCAAATTACACTGTGCCACCAATGTCAAAGAAAACATGCCATGATTACCAAATCAACAACCTAAGGCATTCAGGATCCACCCTTCCTCAGTATGGCCTTCATTTTGCAAAGCAATGGCCATACCTATGGATTTCCGGGAGAACAGCAGGTTTGAATACCCAAGTATATTTATGTTCAGGTGATAAGGACTGGAATATGTGCTTATAAGCACACGGATAAGGAAGGAGGAAGCGTTCAACACCTGAAAGGACCTGGCCCTACAAACCTATTGAAAGCTGCAAACTTGGTCACAAAGAACACATTTTATGAGCAAGTTTATTGCATTACAGTAGGTTGACTGTCCTTGCAAGAACAGAAGGGTAATAGCTTACATCCTACCTACTGCCTGCTCTGAGAAATATTTTTCCCAATGGATGAAAGGAACAAGACAGTATTTTTATTTCCATTTCCAACAGAACTGGAGCAATATTAATAACCTGAGTGGAGGCTAGATATAAAGAGCGAGTAAAGTCTAATAAAAAGAAAGAAAAAAATTCCCTCCAATAATTTTATGGTAATAAGTTTCAAAAAGTTATAGATAAACTCCTGCTTCATATGATTATTCCAGTGCTGAAGCATGACATATACCATAGAAACAGAAACAAAACTAAAATTAATGGTAACTGTCACATCCTCTGCCCAGGTACCACCCACGCTGGTGAAAGGAAACAGCTCCCGCTCCCCAAAATGTAGTGTTATTAAAAAAAAATAAAATTGAAGTTTACTCAACTTCTGGTTTATGTTCTTATCGTTGAACAGGAAAATACTGACTGGCTTAAAGCATAAGTGACTGATTCTTAAAAAAAGAAGCATTAAGATAAGTCATTACATCATTTCAACAGCTAACATAGATCCACAAACACACACTATGGGCAAGCACACGTAACAGCCAAGTAAAGCCATTTTAAGTTGAGGTTTGACTTTCTACTTCTGGCCTGACCTCTTGTTTTCACATCTCCAATTACCACGTGTTCATACTAAACTTATCTGAATTGCTGAATATCATACTGAAGAAAGGCAGAAGATGTGAGTTTAAGTTTCAAAGCTGACTTATTTCTCAGTCTCCTGAAGATGCACAAGCCATCGTGGCTTTGCAAATGCATACCAAAACTGGAGATACTGAAGGTAGTCATCCTCAAGTTAATATTTTGGGAACCTCTGAGTGGTAGGCGTCTCCTGTATTCATAAATATGTGCCCAAATATGATCCCATCTTATAACCAGTTTCAAACATGTATGTTTCCTCCTTTTTTGATGAATTTTACTCGTTCCTGAAACTCTTAAGCCCATCCCGGTTTATTTTCAAAGAATCACAGAGTGGCAGGAGTTGGAAGGGACCTCTGGAGATCATCTTGTCCAACCCCCCTGCTTGAACAGGCACACCCAGAGCAGGGGGCACAGGAACGTGTCCAGGCAGGGATTGAATGTCTCCAGGGAAGGGACTCCACAACCTCCCTGGGCAGCCTGTTATATTTTGGCTGAACTGTGATTTTAACATAAAAAACCAAAGTGGAGATAAAGCTAGATTAAACAGGATTGTCTGCCATTGCTTCTCTACACTGGATAAAGTTTTTTAAAATAACATATTTGAATTGCTGCAGACTTTCTACGCAACAAGTCCTCAAATTCATTTCTATCAGCAAAATAAGCAGCCATCAGGTTTTAAGGAACTTCACTCTGGGCTGGCGATCAACACATACTCATTTCTGCTTTGTCTTTAATTGCTGAAACACTCATGGTTTAGAAAAGCAACTCTACTTCATTGTTCTCTCTAAACAGAAGTGAGCTGGGTATCACCATTCAGGTTAAGGACATGCATGACTGGATGAGGCACAGGCTGCGATCTTCACTGGCTTATGCCAGTATATGACATTCATCACTTAAAAGATGACGGTGCCTAGTGACACAGCATTACAGAAGCGCTTAACATACTTTTTTCCTCCTTCCTCACTATTTTCTAAGGAACCCTCTATGCTTTTCTTTAAATCGTTGAACTAACACCCTGCAAGAAGTACTGAGCAGATGCTTACAGCTATTTTCATCATTGCCCTGCACTACAATGTCAACTTTCTCAAATCTGTTGCTACTTTCCAGTCAATGTTTAGCAACCAGGACTATTTCCTACTTAGCATCTAACCAGGAAACAAAAATAAAATGGTAACAGTTAGAAAATAATCTCTCTTACATAACAGTCCTTCACAGTATACATTTTCAGTGAGGTTGTTAACTGGAGTAGAGGAGCAAAAACAGCAATGCAGCTAGATGAAATCTTAGAGTAAAAAAATCGGGTAGTAAAACAAAAAAAGCAGTATTAATTTTAAAAAATTCTAATTAGATACACTGTATTTACAGAAACACTAAATATACATTACTCCCCCACCCCTTCCTCTCTTGTAGGAGATTTTGCTAGAAAGGGCCCATTATAACACTGCTCAGAGGCAGGAATGGCAGTGCCGCTGAGCGATAACACAGCCTGGCCCACTGCTTCCCACAAGGCACAAGGTGCCGCATAGTTTACTCACGCCTCTGGCCAAACCAAGTAACTTGCTCTGCTTTTCCTACAGCATGAAATGGGAATAGCAAGCATGACCTTGTTCCATACAGTACTTTAACTAATGGATAAGGTGATGGACAGAAACGTAATGAGAGTGCTCGTTTCTGAAGTCAGATTATTCTTACTTTATTACCAGCTCATCCCCACTCACAGCCCTAACAGTCACTGCTCCCTTGCAGAACTCACTGGACACAAATTGCATTAACTACTTTCTCTTCCAATTTTAGGAAATGAGCCTTTTTGGAGAAGAGAGATCCCAGAGTTTGATTTCAGCACAAACAGTAAGAACTTTGAAAACTCCAAGTTCAGAAAACAACCTGAATGAGGGTTTATCACAGAAAGTATTAGGTAGCCACAGCTATAGCAAGCACTGCTGTTCTGACTGTAATACCTTGTTTTTCATCACTGAATTATAGCGTAAACTATACAAACATATCACATCCAGAGTTCTGAAAAGAAGTGAGATGTGACAGGTGAGAGCAATATTCCAAATAAATTCTTACTGCATCTCCATATTGATAAAAGATACTTAAAATTATGTTTAGATGTACAAACTTGGTGCTTCAGGCATCATGCCCAACACTACTGGCCGACGCAGGTCACACAGCTTGTTTCAGGAAAACTAAGTAAGTGCATCCAAAACCAGCAAGTAGTTTGTTCAATATCAGATCAAACCAGAACACAAACAACTCCCAAAATGACTCTGGAAGAAAGAATCAGTAATGGACGTTTTCCTATCCAAGCACTGATTATGCCTTGTATCCATTTATTTAGTTTGTATTTTATATTATATACTCTATAGAGTGTGTATACATATAGAAAAAACATAAAAGTAAAAGCAGTGTGGCTGACAGAACTTAGTAGCAAAGTACAAAGGGGCAAATCCCTCATTTCAAAGGCAGAACTGGAGCAGTGCAGTGACATCCTCCTACCTCTGTATAAGAAAACGCCAGGCATTAAGTCCTCCCATTATAACTAGAGCAAAAAACACCCTTAATACCAGAAAGCATTTAGAAACACATACAAAAAAGCCTACCTTCTGCTAAAACCTACAGTTAGTTGACAAGGCATTAACGTATTGAACTGACAGGCACCACTGCTGTCTGCCCATCCCACCTCTGTGCCAGCGGGCCTTGTGCTCTGAACAGCTGAGCAGGTTAGGGTGCAAAGCATTGATTTCTTTGCCACTCACATGATAAAAGCGGCACACTAATTAGCACTGCACTGCCAATGCCATTGGGTGAAGAACAGATTCACAACTCCCAGCCATCCAAGAGGCACCTTTACCCTCTGGTAAAGGGTTGGGATGGATACCTACAACACACAAGCTTCCATTTTGACAGGTACAGCTATATACTACCATAAACCAGAGACCTTTTAATTCAGCGGGTATGATTCAAGACCACTGTAATCAGACACCTGAATGGACAAAGAGCTGCTGTTCAAGTCAACTGGCAACACAAGTTGTTGTATGGGAATCACCTGTTGTGATCAAATTGAAACGGTTGCTCTACTCTATCATTGCCGCAATTCTTCAGTTTATCTTCACCAACCATCACGCCACAGACTAGACAAAACCCCCTTTGAGTTGAACACACTAGGATTTCAGGAATACAGTTCCTTCTAGTATCTCCCCATAACAGCAAGGACGACTGAGCATTGCTGAGTTGCAAACATAACAGCAGAAAGCCTATGAGAAGAGCTTGCATCTTATTGACCCTTATCTTCAGGAGACAGCCGAGAAGCTTCAGGAATATATCCAGTTCCTTACCATTCTCCTCCCTAGGAATAAAGATTTAACAGGACTGCAGACCATTACTCATTCTGCAACTACTTGTGATGAAAAAGTTCTTTGCTACAACAACCTTTATATGCTTATTAAAGGAGAAAACTCAAACCGGTATGGGGATCCATGACCAAATACTAGCAAAGAAGTAATTAGACTAGCTTCAATCAACAAGTAGTGCTGTTTAAATGAAGAAAAGGCTGGTTTTACTGAAAATTTTAAGTAGAATTGGCTTAGGTCAAATTCTTAAAGGAACTAGGAAAAAAGCATACAATGAAAGGAAGGCATTACCATTCTTTGATCATTAGTCAGATAACCCCAAGGTGTCATATACTGTAAGGAACATGACAGTGAAGATGATCATCTAACAAGGCTGAGAAGCAAAAGCTTTCCATCATTGTTTTGGACATGTTTAAAGTTATTGTATCCGCACCTCTTCCAAATCTGAAAGGAAACTGCCACATTCCTGTGGGCCACCCATTCAGCTAACGTAAGGTGAACTGTCAAACACTGTATGCAGAGAAGAGGTTAAGACTATTCGATTTCCTCTGACAAAAAGAGATTTTAGTTCTATAGCACATCAAACTGAAGTTAAAGTTCAGCTTTCAGTCTCAAAATGCCACGCTTCAGTTTATTATGCTCTTCATCTGTTGATATGACACCTTCTACAGCTCTTCATTGAAGTGTCTTCAGTTGCTGTTGTACCAAGTAATGGCAGAACTGAAGGTCACACACTGACTTTCTTGCTGTACTTACTCAAGATGAGGAGACTTAGGCCACTTCCTCAACAAAGCAATGGACAACACTTAATTCACAGAGTGAGTCCAATTTAAATAAAAAAGACAAACCTAGTGCCTAGTTTTATGGATCTCAAAACATTGGCAGGGGAAACATGATTTTGGAAAGCAGTGATGGTCCTTGGGAAAAGTAGTAAGCAATCTCTCTTCTGGCAAAGAAGCAAACCTTGGTTATCAAATGGAGCAGGGAAAGGAGTTTGTTTGCAGATTATTTTAAACGAAATGACTCAGCAGATCGAATTCCACCCAGAAATACTTTTTGTAACCTCTTTGCTAAGCTACGTTCAATATCAGAAGAGGAAAATCCAAGCCTCTCCCTGTATGCCAGTAAATAAAGAGTCATGGCAAATGCTGGGCAATCACCAGTTAACTCCATAACCCCAGCAATCCCTGTCCCTTACAACCGACCAGAAAAAATTGGCATAATTCTAAACATGGATCAACAGTAGATATTGCAATGATCTCATTTATTTTGCAAGGTGAAGTCTTAACGATCCTGCAATACTTTTATAACTGCTCTAATCAAATACATTTATGATGTGCTGTACTTAGGCTTGTTTTCATGTAACATTTACAAAGACATTTCCTTATGTCTGTCTTTTGTTTGCTGTGCTAGTTTACAACTCAGCAGCTTGTACAGGCTTGCCTATGGTAATGCGACAGTATATGTTAAGATGTCTCCAGTTTTTAATAGATACAAATTTGCTCATTGTAATCAGGTACTGAGTTTAAGGAAACTAGTGAGGGTTTTTTTTCGTAGTGATAATTAATTAAAACTACATACTCTTTGCTGCCACACCGAATTTTTTACAAGACATGAATTTGCAACTATTCCATTTAAGCAACACTTCAGCAAGCAGAAGGACTGAGACAAGCTGATTTATTTCTTATAAATGTAACAGCAGTCAGAAAAGCTTATTTCATTACAATGGTCCTTCCAATAAAAGCCACGCATGAAGATCAGTTGCCCAATGAATTGCATTCGATAAAAACGCATCAAAAACAGGTAAGAGACCGTCTTCGGTATCTAAGGATGCTAATTCCAAAATACTCCAATTGTTGCCAGACTAACTGTGTAAGGAAAATGATGGTGAGTCTGTGTGTACTTGTGTGTATATATGCCATATAGAAAATAAATACATAGATACACACACACAATGTGACTTGTGATAAAAGACTTTCAAATATAAACTGAATAAGAAAGCTATTAAGACCACAAACTCCTGTTTGACTTTTCAGCAAAAATGCATTGTTTCAATCAATGCACCATTCTCTTAAATGCCAACTTCCAGACTTCATTCTTCAGCTTTTTCAATGCATCTTCAAAAGGATATTTTAAAACATTTCGTTTTCCTTGCCTAGGTTTTAGTTTTTCTCAGGCAGCTCAGAATTTAACTCCAGGCTGGTTCACTGGTTCATTACTGGGTGCTACAACTGATAAGATCATACATGCCCATTACACGGGGAACACCAAATGCTCCCCCAGGGCTCACCTTTTTTGTAATCACTTTCCTTTTTTTGAAAAAGTATCTCCAGCTCCATCTTCTATTCCAGTAGTCTTTGACTAAGAAACAAATCACCCTAATGGAAATGCATCGTTACTCTCATAGCTGCGTACTTCCCATACATTTTGAAGAATACCAATGCTTCCCCACGCTGTACTGCAACACTGAACGGAAGAAACCCCCCTGCTTTTCCAGACTATTTTCCACTTTTAAATATACACAGTCATTTCAGGAATTGTTTTTAAACTGCCTTTGAAAATTAGTGGTTTGAGATTAACGCTGTTTTTCTCTCCTCTACAAAGATTTCCAACAAAAGAACAGGCACATATGAATTGAAATAACAGATGCCTTAACAGTTTGAAAATCTCACAGCTTAAACTTTATTCACTTGTGGCTTCTTAACAAAAGTTTAGACAAATTTATGGTTTGGAAGGAAATGGTTGATGTGTCACATCAGCTGATGCAGCCAACGTAGTAAGTGAACAACAGACTGTCAAATGACAGACTAGACTCTTTCCCCAGTTGTTATACCCTCAGAAAACAAGAAAAAAGCACTTCACTGCATTCCTGAACTACATCTAAAGATCCACAAAAAGTGCAAGAGAGGGTGCTTCCCTCCAGTCACCTCAACCGAAAGTCACTACAAAGATGCACCAGAACACTCATGCTAGCACAGGGGCTTTCTGTATTTCCTAAGACATAAAATAGCATTGTGTATATGTTATATACACAGTGTCTCTGTCAAAAAGTAACAAATCTTGTTTTAGAGACTATTTACCTGCCTACCTTTCATGGTATCAACAACTTTCCTTATGCTGTTTCTACCACCATGTCTCTTTTAGTGACTACCCGTTACCTAAAAATCTAAGTGTCTGTTGGACTGAAAGTTATCACCCAAGTATTTGTGTTAGCAAAACAGTAGAGACTTATGAGACTGAGATGAAGGAGAAAGAGCACGGAACTCTTATGTTGCTTACACTCAACTTATCCTGCTTATACTCAACAGATCACCAGCAGGTTCCACCTGAACATGCCTCCTGAAACAGTGGGGTTCATCGGGGGGAAAAAAAGAAGGAAAAACATTTAACTTGGAATAGCTTATCACTTTAAAAAAAGATTGCAACACTAACAGATTGCAATAAATAGGGTAAAACTCCTTCCCAGGTGATTAAATACATTTCACAACATAGCTGGCTTAAATTTTTTTTTTAAAATCAAGACAAGGTTTTGAGTGAATTGGGCTTGATTATCCTAAGACACTATAGACCTTTTCATGTTAGTCTGAACAGCTGAATTCAACTGTGATCACCCTTCACTAACTACTCACATGACATACACTTAACGACATCACATCAATTTATTGTTCATAAATTATTAAACAGAGCTCTTCACATGAAAGCTATTCAAGAAACTTCCTCCTGAGGGTGGATAATTTACAGCTATAGAGCAGAGCTATCCAACTAACCTTAACTGTTACATTTATTTCACAGAGTTATTTTCTAAGCTTAAAGTGACATTCCACGTGAAACTCAGGAAAAAAGGTCAGTCAGTAGTAAAAGCATCTAAACCAAAGTACAACACATTATATCATTAATAATCTTACCAAAGATTGGAGATGTTAGTGAAGAGTTTTTAATGATCTGTGACTACTTTCTGGTCTACTGTTACAGTAAGAAAGAAAACATCCCTGTATGATACTGGCACAAATTTTCAGTACTTAGCTGGAAGAAAAGTACTGCCTCCTCAGGGACCAAGAAACCCACTTCAGTGTCCCCCAAAGTTGTAACCGAGCTTGAAGCTGTTTATTCCACTAAACCAGAGATTTTATGATTTAAGTTACCTAGTAAGAAGGGGGGTGGGGCGCATGGGGAACAGCCAATTGCTACTGAAGTAATACAGAAATACAGACTTGCTAGCAGAGAATAAATATGCCGGTAAAGAATACACACACTTTCTCTTTGTTTGCCCATCAAAATAGCCTCAAATCTGGAGTATGCAGATCCAGACTAAATTCTTGAATTCAGTAACATTACTTAGATCTGACTTCAGTGTAGAAAGCAGTCAAAACCTGGCAATACAGATTACACAAATACTTTATAAGAAACCCAAATATTATCTTATTGTTCAATGCAGCCCTACAGGCAGAGCATGCAGAATTGGCCACAATTAGGTCAGCACACAGCATCACTAAGACAACTGAAGACTTTAGATTTAAGAACAAAAAAAAAAAGCAGAAGCACACTCTCTGAACAGACTCGCTGAAAATATTTCAACGCATTTTCAAAGAACAAACATTTGCTATGAGATCACACATAAGACACTGAAAGCTCAATCTGTCACATTCAAATAGAGAACGGACTATTCAGAAAGAAGTTACGGATGATGAAACATATACATCAAGATCACATTTTAAGATATTATAAAATACTTAAATGTTTTCTCGATCTCTGCTGCAGGTAACCTGAAGCTTTAACAGAAAAGCCAAGGTGCCAGAATAAAGCTATCCAAATTAAATGTTTCTCGTTAATAGATTACCTTTCTTTGATTGCAGGTATCTCACAGCCCTTATCAAAGTAGGCCAGATCCGTTTCATTTCCCTAAGGTTAAGCTGGTGAACAGTATACAGAGTATTCATCAACTAAGGAATAGCCACCATTCAACGCCAAATATAGCACAAGCTATTTCTCATTTGTCCTATATTTTCTGGAGGCTGAGATGTAGCTCTTTCTCGAAGTCACCACAATTGGCAGCCTCGAAGATGCTGATGCCTTTGTCCTCTTATGCAACTCCTGGTGTCCCCCTTCTCCCCCCCAGGGGAATAAAAAGAGATTACATAGCTGTTATCCATTTCAGGGCAGAGGAGGATGGATAAGCAACCTTCCCCGAAGTTACATTCTGAGAACACTTCACAGGCGACCAAGGGGAGAGGAAGGGATTGTTTTTCACTCATTTTAGTTGCTGGAGCGGGTGGGGGGTAATCGATACCTTTTATGCTGGCCCAATGCAGCCATCCTCTGCAAGAAGCAGCTAGCCCTGCTGTAGTCATCCTCTGGTGCTGCAGCAGGAGGGAGAAAACCGATATCCCCAATACTAACCAGCCTTAACAACAGATGGGAACAACTTGCTTTTCCTTTGAAAAGATTTTTCTTCCCCACTTTTCAAAGTTACTCTCTGAGAAGTACCTTCATTCGAACCCTCAAAATAGTCCAAGGGGATGAATCCCAATTTCACCTAATACTTCTGTTATCCAATTTGTGGCACACAGGAGGAGTAGGCATCGCTATTACCTCTTCCTGGTAAACAAGTTTTCCTAAAGGCAAAGCAAAGCTTTGTTTTAGCTTTGTTTCCAGCTACTGTAACTCACTGATCTATTAACTATTATTCCGAAGTGAGCTGACAGATTTGCAACTTCAGGAGACATTACCAGGCTGTGGTGTTCAACTTCTGCGATTTCTTCTTTTTAAAGTTATTTCTACTGCGTCTGTTCCTGTAGTATGTCATTGTTCGGCAAATGCTAGTTTAGCCTGAACCGTTTAGCAAGGTACAGAAAGCATACAAGACAAAGCCAGTGTTAAATGCTCCTTCGTGTCTCCGCCAAATAACGACACAACAGAAATTCTAAATAAATTCACTGTTATTTTTCCAAGACTACTCAACATCAGCCATGCCTACCAACTCCTTAGCTCAGCTACGTTTCCCCTGAACTTCTGAAGTAACTGCCTCTGTCTGTAATCCAAGATTATGGTGACGCAATACTTCACTGCCAGTTTCTCTTCCAAAAAAGAAAGTACGTTGAAATGAAAGTGAACACGAGGAAAGTTATGCTTACAATCAGCAACACTCAACCTTTTACAGTTGCTTTCCATCTAAGGAAGATTTGATTCTTTGGCTACTAACAGAATTTCGAGCTTTATCCCCGTACCATATCTTCATATACACACTCTCACCCACAACACTAACACATAAAAACCTTCTAGATTATAACAGGGTAGATAGCTTTGGGGAATTTATAACATTATAAATGTCCTGGGATGCAATTTAAGATAATCCCATGAATGAGTTTCGCATTTCCATCTAATTATTGTTAAGCCTCAATCTCAAGTCAAACCCTCTCATTGTAATAAATGCACGCTTTGTGGATAGTTATTGTCTCTTTGGGGGGTGAATAGGGGTGGCAACTTCGAAGACATCAAGTAAAAAGATGTTAAGTTGTCCACTGTAAACGCTACCTATGATCAGCCACTTAAAAACTACTTCTTCCAAAAGGTAAGCGAAAGCAGAATTACACTCGCAGTGGTTTCAAACATACAAAGATCAAACACAAAGCCCTCAGATCCCCACATCAGGGGATGTAAAAACCAAACAGCTCAAGTGCGCTTTCATTTCAGATAATTCTGAAAAGCAAAGGGAGGGGGGAAGCATTACAGCTGTCAGGTGAAAGAAGGTCCTGCAGACTTGCTTCACGTTACGAGCCCATGATGAGAATGAAAATATTTTATTTTCTAGCTTTACTTTTTGTGTTGATAGGAAAAAAAACCCTATAGACCCACAGGTGGTAAGCCATTAAACTGGGAGGGAAGAATAGATATATATATATATAAAGAAGGTAGATGTACCTTTAGCCCAGCATATCGGGAATGGGCTACAGCCGCTTTTCTCCATATAGATAGCACCTGCTCGCCTCGGGGCCTGCTGGCCTGCCACTTCCAGCAACCACATACACACGACCGCACAGAGGTTCACGCCAAGGCTCGGCATACAATGTCCCGATTCAGTGCTCCGGCAGCACGCCGTCCTGCGGGGCGGCGGGGGAGGGTGCTGGGAGCCGCTTGAACGCACTGGATCCGGGAGGAAGGAGGAGAAGCGCTACCCTTCCCCGGGCGGGCCGGGCCGGCTTCACCTGGCGGCGGGGGCGGCGGGGACGCGGGACCGCGGGCGGCAGCGGCGGGGGGGAGCGGGGGAGGCCGCGCCGCTGCTTCATCTTCTCACGCCTCGGCGACTGGAAGCGCGGACCATCCTTTCCCCGGGGGTGTGAGCTGGCGAGGAGGGCGAAAGCAGGCAGGGGAGTGAGCGCGGGTGCCCGTCCCCCGGCCTTCACTCGGGAGGGAGGGAGGGAGGCGGGGAGGAGGGAGGGGAGGCGATTAGCGAGCGCGGCATTAATATGCTAATCTCCCCCTTCTGTTCAATTCACCCGGCAGCCTCCTGTTTACCAAACTGACAGACGCCTCTGAGCTGCAAATCAAGCCTGACCCGGGCCGGGGCCGGAGATGTGCTTCCCCCGACCGTTCCTCGTCGCTCTCGCCCCAGGCTCAGGCTTAGGCTCAGGCTCCCGGCCCCGGCCGAGCGCCCCCGGCTGCTCCCCCCACATCACTCTTGCCCAACCAAGCACCCCAACTGCCGCCATTGCTTGTATATATACACAAAAATATATTATCATTGCATACGGCTGTGCCGAAAGAACCACCCACCACCCTAAAAGCACACAAGAACTTCCATCAGCTGCAGCAGGAACTGGGGTGAGGCCCCGTGTCACTCCACCTGCTTGACTTCACAGCTACAGGATTATGAACGACAGAACCCCAGTAACATTCCTCTGCCTTACAAAAAGAGCAAGTATCACAGCCCATGCCACTAATGACTCAGTACCAGGTCTAGCCTTCCTCTAAAACCAGGGCTACTTCATATACTTCTAGCCAAAAGGCAAAGGTCACCATCCACACACACACCACACGGCATTTGTTTCTTAACTTTGCCACACATAGAATGGTTGTAAGTCATTTTGATGTTTTTTCTTTTAGAAATGTGAGGATAAACATTACAAAATGTTTATACACACACATTCAGGCAGCACATTATATAGAAATACAGAAAATATTCATTTTACTCCTTAGCAAAAGGTTGCATAAAAATCATAAACCACTGATTCAGCTAAAATATGCATTAAAAATCAACAGGAACAAGACTCACACACAGATCATTAAAGCTCTTTATATATTCCACAGTAATCTTTTCTCACTCCCAGCCCTCAGCAGTAAGGCATAAGGCTTATCCAAGACTATAACCAAAAGGGAATTAATCTAAAGCTAGCAGCCTCCAACTTAACCTATCTGCCTACTTGTAGCAGCACGCACTCGTCTATAGCATATGTTTAATTACTATTCTTGACTCTAATACTGCCATCTTCATTTCTCAATACACTGGTGCTGCAGAACTGCAGCGGTGTATGTCAAAACTCTTGACAAATACAGTTGCTGCCTTTTTTTTTTTTTTAAAGAGTATTCCTTTCTTTTATGTTTGAAGGAGAAAAAGTATTCACTGGGTTAAAAAAAAAGAGAGAGATTAGGCCACAACCAGGCCCATCAGATGTTCTGCATCACTGCTCAGGCACAAAGCTCTTTCTGGGGCTGAAGAAAGCCAAAGGGAACTGAAGACATGCCTGGATGCCTTCCCCCCTTCCCCCCCCCCCCGCCACCCTGAAATTTTCAAAGCCCAAGTGTTACACAGCCAGACAAATACTTCCAGCAACAAGGTCGATTAGACATACCTACAATAATACAGCAAAACACAGTATAGTAGTATTTACCACACAGATTATTTTAGTTGTGTGCCTACAGAAGATGCACGGACACAGGATAGGTGCCTTTCTCCTTCAAGCTGCGGCTCGCAGCGCAGGAAAGCTGCTTTTACACATCCAGCTCTGCCCCGGGCTTCCATGATGACCTTGAGCAAGTCTTGTTTCCTTACAAACTGGAAAGCTGCAGATGCTTCTTTAGTTTTCCCTGAGTTGGTTTGGTCTGTGCCTTAGGGTGTAAAATATAAAAAGCCTGCACGTCTGCCATAAAAATAAAGTGTTTTGCAGAAAACTAGCTAAAACAAAAATTCAAGAGGTTTAAGTGGTAGGGCCTAAATTAAGTTTTATGCGTGCAAACAAAATCCTTGAAGTATCAACTGCGAAGTGCGTCACCACGGAGAATTTTAATAAACAGAATGCGTGGACTCACATTTTTCTTTATACTTTTAACAGATTTGACTAATATAGATTATCAGTCCAAGTGTCAAGGGATACTGCCTGCTCATTACAACCATCCTTATCGATGATATGAATATTACAATCATTCTCAAGGACATACCTTCTTGTTGTAATATTTCACCTTCATTTTGTAGCCTAAAAGTACTACATAGCATGAGAATTCTTTTAATTCAGTTTTAGAAGTTATCCAGTATTTTACACATTGACTGTAGGTTGTTTCAAAATAAACTGTGCTTCTTTGATGCTGAGATTATTTTTTTTTGTTAATTACTGAATTTCTATTTGTTGCTGTAAAAAGTAACCCTCACACATATGCTTGTTCTCTTCTTTCAAGTAACACGATCAGTTTTTCTGCACAAAAAAGCCAAAAGCATGAAGTTAGTGTTCTGGAGAAAGTCAGAAACCCCAAACTTTCAGTTCCAGGGGGAAAGAGGGGCAAGGACAGACCAGAGGAAAAGGCACAAAGTAAAAAAAAAACCCCAACCCCCCAAAATATGTAACTTTTCCAGTGTTCTCTCTCTAATACGCTCAATACCAAGTATTTGTAACATTTTATAAATACTGCTCATCAAGTAGCTGAGTACCATTTATGTCAAAGAGCCTGTTTTAAGCAATGCCAATCAGATTATAACAACACTTACTGAGGTAAAGAACATCCGCCAGAAATTAGGACTGTGGAACAGGAACATTCGTTCTTGTGTAAGATGCATACGCTGACACACACTGATAACATCTGCACGGCGCTCACTGTGTAAGTAGTGATGCTAACAGCTATCAAATACAACACTAAAAATATTTATTTTTTAAAAAATGAATGCAGTAGTTTATACTAAGTACATGCAGAAGTACTGGCCTTTTCCCTACAATACACATTCTAACCAGAAAACACTCCAACTACCCCAGTAACAGCAGATAGGCCAAGGTTCTCAGCTAAAAAATGGCATTTTTGTCTCCAAGGTAATTCAAATCAAGACTTTTCCACTGAGAGTATGACTTTGGTTGCTCAATTTCAGCCTGGTTTTAAAAGCTACTGAATATCAGCACCAGTTTTTTGAAAGCAAGGGAGAGGGGAGAAAAAAAAAAAAAAGAGTCACAAGCTTTTGAATTGTATCAAGGCATTTAGGTTTTGTTTTAATTTTGCCTGCAGGGCTGATCCTGTCTCTTGTGCCCTCAACTGCAAAAATCACAAAGCCTTGTGGAATAAAGGGTTAAACAACAGTTTTGTACAACTGGGAGGCACATAAAAGGCTGTATAATTTTTTCCACTCAAGCTTATCCAAACAAGAATAAAGATCTAAAATACCTATCAGATGAAGCTTGGCTTTCTCTAGGGTTATGTCTGGAGACTGAGGTCCTGTGGGGTGTCTCACATATCTCATCAGCAGAGCGCTAACTACAGTTTCTCCCCCAGTGAACAGCATCACAGAATCTCTCCACTATTCAACCAATTATTTTCACATCAGTTAATATCTCTATTCATCAGATTTTGATCGAACTGGCTGGCAAGTTCATGCAGTGTTAGGAAGGGCAACAGGGCAGAGCCAGAGGACCCTTGCTTGTGTTTCGTTCCCCTGAGAAACCAAACTAAACTCAGCGTTGGGAAACTTTATGAAGAAAGCAGGCAGATCTGTATTGAAGCAGCATTTGACAGTAGAATAAAATGATTTTCAGTTCCTCTTCTGCAACATCTCAGCTACCAGATGAACATAGCAGCAGAGATCTCCTTCCAACAGAGAGAAGGCAGCAGCCCATTTGCTTGTTAAGACAAAAACGAAGCACTACAGCCTAGAGCAGAGCAACATCATCATCATCATCATTATTATTTTGGACTTGATTACTCATAGGCTTAGCCCACTTCATGGGCTACTGTTTATCCCTCTAGTAGTTACTAGATGCTGAAGAACAAGCACATTTCTTTTAAGATCTGCATATTGATATAAGAGATGGAAGAAGAACATTTCTTCATTGCATTCATTCTGCCAATAAAAACTGAGAGCTCCCAAACCAAGTTTGCCCTCAGGAAAAGTGGAGAATTATTTTTTTTTAAAGCCACAAATGCTTTTTACCGAGACAACTGCAGAGCATCCTGTAAAGCTAAGAGTGCCTGATGACTGTTTTAATTTTTAGAACATGTTTATTGCTCATGTGACCATCTTCTGAATCTTAATTAATTTGCTTTTCCATGTTTGTATCCAGAACTCTGCGAAGATGCTCTTGAAACATTAGAACTGCTCTGTAATCTTCATTAATCTTCGTTTTCTCCAGCTTGTTCCTTATGGGTGTTTTTTTTTTTTAATTACTATAATTATTTTGTGTGCGTAATACTTAAGAGTGGAAAAGATTATCTCTAAGTTTCCCTTCAGCCAGAGTCAAACAAACATCATCTCCTTTGTTCGCAGGAACTATTGAAAAATAGTGCATCGCCATGACATCAAACCTGGAATTGTGGCTCCTGAAGTCTACCTTACACTAAGCTCAAGTTTTCTAAGGCTGACTTGGAAACCTACCTTTGATCACCTGGTCTCTACACCTATCCTCGCCCCTCTGCCCACATCTCCTCTAGCATACAGTCTTCTCCTGAACACCCTTTACCAAAGGGCACAACAGAGAACAAGGATGACAGGTTTCATGAACTCAAAGGATCTCTGAAGACTGAGAAGTTCTGTCATCATTATACTGCCACCAGAGATGTTCTAATTTAACTATCAGTTTTATCTATCAGAATGCTTAAAGGCAAATGCCATATTATTTTGAGGATCAAAACCCAAAGCCCAGTCCTCCGACAGAAATAATTCAGCACAACTGAGAAGCAACATCTCCATGAATTCAATTGACTCTCTGCAATATGGACAAACTCTAATTCCATGCTCTAGACTAGATGAGCCCATTTTTTTCCTGAAGGAAAAAGGTAATGAGGACTTAGGAAGTAAACCTTAGAGAATCCATTTTTTAAAAAGGCACAAAGCAAACTACTAGAAACATCCCTTCACTGTAAAGCTAAGTGTTCTTTTGTGAGGTTCCCATCAATCACATGAAAAATTTGGATTTATGAATTTAGACCTCATTTTGAACTTCTAATGGTGCCTGTGTTAAGATTTCTTGCTCAGAGAATGCTTGAGATTTGAACGAGTATGACAGAGTGGAGCTCACACTTCCTAGATTCAACCCAGGGCAGCTGATAGCCAGGAAAAGAAGAAAATACATCACAAGATTCATACTACAGTGCTTCAGCTGACCAGAAGACAATGCCAGTATCCCACCATGAACTCATTCTAGAATATAAACCACTTTGGATCTCTGCTCAAGACATTCTTCTGGCATAAATTCAATACAATACTGGATTTGTTATCTTCCTCCATTTGGTGAGCATTATTAGTACCATATATCTAAGGTACTCCTGAAATATGCAGAGATTTAAAGCAACTCTTTCTCACCTTCTGGGCCACGGTCACCTAATTAGCCTTATTATCCTCTGAACTACATTATAAGATAGTAGTTGACAGAATTCACTGCTTTTATTTTCAAATCTCAACCTATTCGTAGTATTGCAGTGGGGAAGGGAAACACAGCAGCATGTTGGGGAGAGAAGGAGGAACGGAGTGTTAATGAAATTTCCCATACTTCCCCTTCCCAAAGGATCCTCTGACATTGAGCAGCAGACCAGACAGCATGCAGCCTCCTAGCCCCTGCAGGCAAGACAACAGATGGCAGAAGGACCACTAAGTTCACTTTATTTTTATTATTTCATAAATAAAGACTAGCCATTTTTTAAACCCACATGGGTTTTATTAATTTTCAGGCATGAAAGTTGTAGCAGATTTTCTTGTGGGTGGACTAACCCGCTCATTTTCTCCCACTTCCTTCCATTTACTTTTTGAAGGCTTACTGCAGCAAAGTATAAAGTCAGCGCCATGGAAGCTGAGAATGGTTTAAAATTACTCCTTCCTTAGGGCACTGATTCCAATCTTCTGCCTCTTCTTGTTCTATGCTATTTACAAAAAAACCCAACCCCAAACAAACAACAAAACTGTTGCTATCCTCAAGACTTCTCAAAGAAGTTCCTTCACAATTCCAAAATTCCACAATTTTTGCTTAAGGCAAAAATCTGCTTCATGGAGACCTGGAAAACTAAGAGAAGAAAAAGTGAACCCTACACATCCTGCTCCTTGTTTTACTGCAAAATAAAGGTTGATAATTTTGCTCTGTGACAGGCTCACTGTGCTTATCAGTTTGCACGGCTTCTCTTCAACTTTCAAGTGGGGAGAAAGAAGAGGTCTGACAGGAGGAGTGAGACAAAGCTATCCCAAAATGGTCACCAGAACCTTTCCGGACCTTATCAATCTTCCTCTATTTATGAGGAAAATGTTCTGTTTATGAGGTAAACACAGTAGAAGGTATGTGAAGGGGGAGGACCCCACCCCTTTGATGCTGTTTAAAGATAATGCATTCTGCAAGGACTACTTTTGTACTGTGGAAGGGATCCCTGAGTGGATCAGTTGACCTCACAGATGCTTCTTTAACCACCCCACCACCCCCCGAAATAATTAGTCACATCTTCTAAGAAGGATATAGGAAAATGAAGTTGCTTATGGGTCAAGCAAATCTCTTAAGTGTCTGTTCATATCTGGGCTGCTTTCTCTCTCATTACCTAATAACCAGTTACACAGGAGTAAGAAAGGTCTGCAGCCACAGAGGATCCACTTAATTTACCAGAAATTATGTAGTCTGGACATATCTCCCTTGTCCTGCTTCTCTTCCATATGTGAAATACAAAGTTAGAACAACAGCTTACCAAAAAACTTTGTGCTGAAGAGACATTTACAACTAAGTTGCACCTGATTTATGTATCACTGCACCTCAGAAGAACACACATCATTTTCAGACTCCCAGTGTTACATAAAACACAATATAACAAAACACAAATATAACATTAGCAATTCCTCAGACTCCCAAACCATTAAATGCAATTACAAACTTAAAAAATAATCCATGAGCTCACAATAATGCAACAATATTCTATTTATATTTAAAAACACAATGTTAACTGTTCCACCAGTGTGTTTCTTAGTGAAGGATGAGCGTAGCATAAATCCCCTACCTATAAATAAATATTTATAGGCAAAAACAAATCACTAATTTTAAAGTTCCACTGTTACAGAACAAATCAACAAGCCAGCGCTGATACCTTTCATGTCTAAGAAGTCCAAAATTAAAATTTAATTTTTACATAACATCTTTTAAAAGTTTTATAATACAAGCATTAAGGCTGCTGTATTAACCAAACAAATTCCATGCCTAGCCTATCAAAGACTACTGTATTTAAAAAACAAGAAAATGTTGTTAGACACAAATCCCCCTTTCCTTCTCTGATTCGTGTAATTTGGATTAAGAACTGTTGCATGAGAAATTTCAAACAGAGTTTGATGTTTTGTTTAGGAGAACCTCTGTTAGAGTCCAGGTGTAGCTGAGCCTCTAAACCATAGAAAGTTCAACTCCTGTGACTTTAATCAATCCCTCCCCCAATTTTATACCAAGAAGGGATGTTCACTTTACAGGAGCTTTCACCTATATTACTGCTTCAGGAGAACAGCAATAAACTTTCAAGGAGCAGTTCCTCAGGCAATCATTTTATGCTCCATTATGGGGAATCAAAGGTTATCTTCAGGTAACACAAAACCTTTTATTTGACGCCAAATCCACCACCTTAAATAGCCTCATTTGTTCTCCCAATTACAGAAGACAGTTTGTTGTCAGCACAGTGCTGTTGAACAAGTTATGTTTACCTATGAACATACCTGCAGGGTGGTATCAAAGCACTCACAAAACACAAGCACATGTTGCTTAGTTTTAAAAAAGCTTCTAGGAGCTCACCACCAAATAAAGCTCAAGTTAGTTTATCTAGTCAGCTGTGAAACTACATGAAACAGCACTCAGTATTTCAAAGACTGCAAATATCCCCAGTCCACACCCTTTTATAATACTTGAATTTGTGAGCGGACAAATACATCCTCTTCATTGTAGCTCCAAATTCAGCTGAACTTTAAGAACGCTAAACTTCATCTGTTGACTTGAGGACAACGTAAGCACAAAATGCAGTGCTGTGCTGAAGCTGAAGACACATTCTTGAATACTCCTATAAAAATTAAACTAGGCAAGACCAAAATCTACAAGATCAACTGATACGGCTGACTCTTTGGGCACAGCCCTTCTTCCAATCCAGGAGAAGAGGTATTAAATAAATATCCAATGTCTTGCAGTGATAGAACATTATAAAAACCCCTTTCTGACAGCAGCCTGAATGACCTACATTACCAGACATCACAGGAACAACATTGTCAGCACGTAACAGCATCTGACAGAGCCAAGAGCTCATCTCTTGCGTGGTACTGAGCTGTCAAGTACCACTTCCAAAAAACCTGTGGTATTGGTCTCCACAATCCCATTTGATGCATTTCAACCAAGACACAGTATTAAAGACAATCAGACACAAAAACCAGTGAATGCATGAACAGAGGAAAACTGTAAGCCTTACTGTAAGCCTTATCCTGCCACCACGACATGGAGAGCAAAGCATATTAAACTAAAAACTGGTGGCAGAGAAGTTCAAGCACCCTGAAATGAAAGCATAGTAAAAAAATTTTAAATTGCAGAAGGAGCTGTGAAACTGCCATCTTAATAGGTTAAATATCTTTGAGGAATTACTTCAGTCCAGTCAATTCTGCCTTGGGGTATAAGAACAGACTTCCTTTCCACCCCCTCAAGTTTTGAGGGACATAGCTCATTAGACAAAGCCTGATCACTGTCCTTCAAATTTCTACTTAAAACCCTTCCTTAATAAATTCTATATAAAAATACCAATAATTCAGTTACTGATGCTTCCTAAACCTCAACAATCACAACTACCTCTAACATGTCATTGTACCATTTGGCTCCCCCACCCTTCTCTATCATTTATTTTCTCTATCATAAGGCCTCAAGTTTCAATAACACCTTCTACTCCTCCTCTTGGAGGATGCATAGTTGACCATGGAACAGACAGCAGCAATTTTAATGCTAATCAGTAATGTGTTACTGAGACTAGAAGCCTTAGTTGCATTCTACGTTTTCATTAGCAGTTCAGCACACATGGCTGTGGCTGGTTTTCTCCTTATCCTGCAGGGACTTCACAAAAAGCTCCAGCAAAATGGCTTTGTGTCTTAGTGGAGCAAACTTCCAACCACAACCATGTGTGCTTACACCCTGGCCCAGCCAGCCTTTATAGCTTTAATTTGAAAAGCAGATAAATCTGGATCACAACATAAAGCCTATTAATCCAGTATTTCTCCATATTAAGACTTTCACAGAAAGAGTTTTCTCACATTGCTGTGAAAAAACCTAACAATAAAAATAAAACCATGTGAAACTATTCCAGCAAGTAATCTGAATGAAGACTACCTAGAAACTTTAAAGATCTTTTTAAAGGGATAATTAGTAAATGAAGACAATCTCACACACATCTTTGTGGCAGAGTTAAACAATTTCATCAGAATTTTTAAAAGGTTTCACATCCAACTCAAGGGTAATTCCAGCCCACAAATGGAAGCACAGGCGTTTAAACACACCATTTCTGTTATTCTGGCCCCTCATTAAAATAAAATTCTGAAAAAAACGTGCCTGCTACAAGAACAGATTTTTTTCTTTTTTTTTAAGTTTGACCCTTCCGTATGTCTGACAAAACTTCTGCAGTTTTTCCTGTACAAATTATTGATCCCCAGCTATCAACCAACGAGGGAAAGGCCTGGAGGAAACAGATATAAGCTGTTTGGGTATTTTCTTAAATATATTCCTCACCTTCTGAAAATTAAAAAAATAGAGAGTTAGGTACAATATCTACAATTTTCCTTAATACTTCCTTTTTCTAGTCATCTGCTGAGCAAAGAAAACCTGCACAAATATGAAGTTGTTAGCCAACTACACAAGCAAAGTAGCGGAGCTCATCCTTGACATTAAGAGCTGTCAAGGATGTAAAAACTAGAGTAAAAGAAAGCTCATATCTTTTATTTAGGGTCATTTTAGGCATAACTTAAAGTTGTTGATAAAAGTTCAGCCATGCAATGTTTTTTCTCTTGGTTCACTGTGGCCTGTGACGTTCTACTTCAAACAAGTTCATGTGTATTTTGGGAGAAGATCCCAAGCCACTCCCAACCCAGGTCTCAGAACAAAAAACACACTCTAACAACTAACATTTTATATAAACCAGCTACACAAGACCCAACTTGATTTTCAGAATCTTTCTTTCAGTAACACTGTCATCCCCACCCTTCCTTTACTTCATAGTTGCTATGAAAACCTTAGGTACTAACATACTCGGACACTACTGCAAGCACCTCCAAGGCACTCATCCAAAAAAGCTTCAAGTCTCATCAAAACCTACTGTAGAATTATTAACTTCTTGACAAAACGGAGGGATGGGGAAAGCCTTTCTCTCCAATACCTTTTGTGTTTTATCAACAGGGAGAAACAAAAACAAAAACCACCACCAACAACAAAAAGGGGTAAAAATCTTGAAAAACTCGTCAAGGCTCAGTCAGTTATTGCTCCATTTAGGTTGCTTCCACACTGAGGACACTACACTATGGGATGCAAATTTAACTGAATAGGAGACCAATGTGGTGTGTGAATTTAACAGAAGCTTGCCCAGAAAGCTGTGAAGTGCATCATGCATCTACGTTGAAAGAACGGCAAGAGTTGAAGGAGTTACAGAAATTAGGAGAAACTGTACTTTCTGTGGAGCAGTCAAACACAGAGTGAATGCATCATGGGCATAAGCAGAATATTGCTCACAGGACAAGGTAAAGAACATATTTTTGTACCATAATTATGCACTACTTCAAAGTTTTGTGTTTTCCTTAAGTAATTCTGCACCAGAACAAGATACTTTCAGTGACTGCCACTGACAGTTTGGTGTTGCAAAGCAGCAACAGAATCTCTCATTCACAACATCCTGATGCCCTGATTATAGCTCACTGTCCTCCATTTGCGAGGCTAGCTCTGCTCTTGGATTTTTTTCTTTTCTCCTGTAAAAGAAGATAGATGCATTCTCCAGTCCTCTTAGCAGATACCCACCCCTTACCTTGCCTGTCACAAAAACTTTTATAAACTAAAAAAAACCGCCACTAAAAAAAAAATATCCTGATAAGCGATTAGGAACTTCCAAATACCCTTCCAGAAGTTTTTCTAAAATTTGCAACCACACAATGTCCCCGGGTAACTCAGCAGGTGCACGCTTAAAGCAAGTACAGCCACAGTCTTACAATGTAAAAACAACCCTCTCCCGCTGATGCGCAACTACAGCACTGGAAATTTATACTTATTGTGTACAAACAGTGACCTGAACAGAGAGCAGGTTTTGCATACTCTGCTACTATCAGGATCATAGAATGGTTTAGGTGGGAACGGACCTTCAGAGGTCATCTAGCCCAGCCTCCCTGCAGTGAGCTGGGACATCTTCACCTAGATCAGGTTGCTCAGAGCCCCATCCAACCTGACCTTGATTGTTTCCAGGGATGGGGCATCTACCACCTCTCTGGGCAACCTGTGCCAGTGTTTCATCACTCTCATTGTAAAGAATTTCTTCCTTAGATCTAGTCTAAATCTACCCTCCTTTAGTTTAAAACCATTCCCCCAAGTCCTGTCACAACAGGCCTGGCTAAAAAGGATGACTCATTCCAGCAGGTTTTGCTATATTGGGCTAGAACAGGGACACTCGCTCAGCTCTTTACAAACGTACCCGCTGAAATGAGTGCATCCACTCCACCACTCTACTGCAAGCCAGCAGCAACCTCCACTTTGAGAAGTGCAACAGCATTCATCATACAGCTACTCCCCAAGGCCAAGAATTAGTTTCTCCCGCAGAAACATGAGAAATGTCACATTTCTATAACCGTGGTGGAGTCCAAACAACATTATACTTTAGATCTAGATCAACTACACTACTTGAATAACCCTCATCGATGCCCTTTCGGCTTTTCCTGCCAACTGCCAGCCACTGGAATGAACCTTCTTCACTTCAGTCATAGAAGAGCATTTATAGACTGCCTCAGTTTAACTTGAGCTGCCAGTTCCTAGACACCCCTTTTGTTTCAACAGAAGGGAAGAAAAAATTTAATGGCACAGAACCCACAAATAACCATTTTCAGTCTGTGTTCCTTCAACTCCAAAACAGGTAAACTTTTTCTCATAGCAAGTAAGCATCCTGTTCTAAGCAAAGCATTACTACAAGTTATTTTTTGACAGCAGGTAGTACAGAGTTCTAAGTCTTCCTAAAATTCCTCTGATATTACTACTGATCAAAATCCATAAAATTCAATAGCTTCTGCCCTATGAGGTTTCTTCCCCCCAAACAATTTCCAGGGTTTTCTTCTTTTATGTTTTGTCCAGAAGCTCTGCCAAAACCTTGCCTTCCCCCCCCCCCCCCCCGTCCAGAAGAAAGAATGCCAACTCTTAGTATGTTTAAAATAAAGTGTTGGACAACCCCCCTTCCCTGCACCCCTAACTATGCGAGGTATAAATTACCCACCTCTCAAATGGAAGAGTACAAACACCTTCCTGGAAAACCTGGCTGAGGAGTGTCAACAGGTGCCCGTATGACACTGAAGCTCAAATTTCTTGTCCATCATCCTCAATGAGAGAATATATGCAATCTTAGCATGTCTAAAACAAACTTTCCAAACTAGGAATAAAATCAAGTACACTAGCTAAAAGAATGGAGAAAATGTGCAGATTACTTAACTTGAAATAGCCTGATTTCAGTTATGTAGTTCAGCTTTGAATTATCTGGAGCGGAGCAGCACTGGTTCTCACCCACACCACCTTCTGTCACTTGAAAAAATAAGTTGAACAATTTTCCCTAGGAAAAGTATCCTTATCCCTCTGAACTGCAAAATTCCTATTCTGAAGACATCATTTACAATATTAATTTCTAAGGAAGCAGATAAAAAATTCCAAATTAACCTAAAATAGCAATGAATTAGAACAAAGATGAAAAAATGTTACATACTACATATTTAAGTAATACAGTTTGTATATGATGCACCCTTGACTAGTGGAACACTTCCACTTCAAGTTGACTGCATAGGAATAAGCACAAACAGTCCTCACAGCAGCGTGTACGTCCCCAAAACCTTGGGTGCCAGAACTACAAACAGGAAACAGCAGAGGAATGTGCTGAATTGCCTTTTTTGTTTATTTGTTTGTTTTAAACTCACAGACTATTAACCCAGCTTGTCAACATTTATAAGAGCATAAGACATAGGACTTGAAAGACTTTTCATGTCCTCAACTCCTACTCCTTACTTCCTCATGCAATCATGTCATAGCCCCATTAAGTGATAAATATATCAAATTTCACCTTCTTTGAGCATCAAAACAGACTAAAGCAGTTCTTATGGGTGCCACATCATTCCCAATACTCCTGATTTTTTTTAATCCTACTTTCAAGACTCTATATTGAAACTTCTTTCCTTCTACCCCATCTCCTCCTTTTTCCTCTATCCCTATACACACTCCCACAAAAACAATGGTCTGCAGCCAGGGCAAGCTTCTTAACTATAAACCATTTTACAGGCTGTCATGGCAAACGGGGGAGGCTCCTGACAGCTGGAAGAATGCAAATGGAACTCCTGTCTTCAAGAAGGGCAAGGAGGGAGGGCCTGGATAACTACAGACTCATTAGCCTTATCTCCATTCCTGAAAAGATGATGGAGCAAATAACTCTGGAAGCCATTTCTAAACATATGAGGACAAAAAGGTGATCAGAAATAGTCAGCCTGGATTTATGAAGGGGATTTATGCCTGATCTACCTGACAGACTTCTATGGTGAAAGTACTAGCTTGGTGGACTTTGCTTCCCTTCACTTCAGCAAGGCTTTCAACACTGTCTCCCATGACAATATCCTAATAGACAAACTGATTAAGTATGGACTAAATAAATGGACAGTGAAATGACCTGGAAACTGTCTGGACTGTCAGGCTCAAAGGGTTGTGATCAGCAGCTTGAAGTCCAGGTGAAGGCCAGCCACTACAAGCAAAAGATTAATAAGAACACCAATTTCTAAAGGAAAAAGACAAAAATTTTAAGTTACCTAAATTTTAGTGAGGTGGTTAATAGGTCTTATCACCTCAACACTACCACAAAGATCACTGATAAAAATGTTACCTTCTTCTTACCAAACCATGCTGTTGCTATTGAACTGTGTGGACATCAGCTGTAAAATATGGATGGGAGTGCAGGGAAGAAGGCAGTGCCAAAAGTGCAGCCAAAATAAGCATAGAAATTTTCACTAGAAAGGCTTGCAAATAGATAGATCTAATGTCAAGACCTTAGCTGTCATCTCCCCACATCCCCAAAGTGTTCAATGCAAAAAACCCCAAAACACACAGACACCCGCCCCGATACTTAACAGCAATAGCTCACAAAGGATAAATATATTGCTTTTCCAAGTATCAGATGTATAGGACAATGGGAAAATGCATTTTATGAGGTACAGATGGTTAGATTGTTAAACCTACTCAATAAAATTTTAAAATAGAAAGTTTTAGCAGAGAATTAGCAAGGGAAACTTCCTCAAAGTGACATTTAAGCTTGGTCAGCAATAATCTCATCCAGTAGTAACACAAGTTTTGTGATACAGTATTTAAGTCTAGAAATAGCACGTACCTCGCAGATAGTGAAAAGATTTAAAATTATAAGGCATATTTTCATCAAAAGTAGTAAAGCCTTCTCACATCTTCTGAGCCATAAGAGGCATGTAGACAGCTATTTTAGCTTCATAGCACTACCATTTCATAAACTGTAAAGTTTTCAGTTCCATCCTCATTCATTTGTAAAAGGACCTCCTAATTTAAGTGCAAATAAAAAATTTACAACTGAAACCATCACAAATATGTGAGCATTAAGTTTACTGTTGAATAAAATCAGAATTCTTAACAAAATTCGCAAAGATTCCTACAAAAAAGAAATTGTGATTTTCAAAAGGATTACTGAAAATACTACTTTTAAGTGAAAAAGACAGTGCAGGTTCCCTTGTGTAATCCCTTAAGCACCATATCATGCATTCTGACATGTGAGGAACTGTTTCCAATCTTAGTGCAACATGTACATACTTATTTAAAATTGAAGTGACAAATCAAAAAGCCACTATTTTGTACTTTTTTACTTTTGACTACACAGTTGGTTACTTCCCCCCCTTTAAGCAGAAACTCTAACAGTTCTCTGCTCATGTTATTGAGTTTGTTCTCAGCTACATGAACAATCACTGCAGAAGATATTACCCTCGTAATATATGTGAACGTTTATTTTAAGAATTCTGTATATCCTCAATTCTGTCAACTCTTCCTACTGCAATTTCTCAACTGATTTTTAATTCTCCATCTTTTAACATCATTAAAGAAACCCAATGGGGTGGATACTTTCTATTAATTCTAGTCTGAAAAGCTATGTTGCATTTCAAGTTGCTATATTTAAGTTCATCACACAGCCAGGTGTAGATCTAGGATAAGGAAGATCTAATTATACATCACAGCATTAAACACCCCACCTCGTATCCGGGAGGTAAGAGAAAAAGGCAGCAGCAGGTTGTTTTGAGGCAGTGTGCTTCTGTGGAAGGTGCCAATAGATTAATCTGGTTTAATTACATGGAACACTAGCAGGCCTTATGTAAGAAGCAAGGCCATACACCCTAACGAAAGACTGAATAGGGATGTGTTTTTAATTTCAGAAAGAACAGCTTCTTTACGCCAAGCTGAAATTGTGTAACAACTTTTTAAACTAGTTCCAAAGCCATCTAATATTTCAAGGTAACAATGACTGTGTGTGGCTGGTGCTTACCTAAGTTTTACATTGTATGTCAAAAAAACGCACACAAACATCAGGCGGACTTAAAATGTACTGCGTATCTGGAGTTAAGATACTCAAAGGATGCTGGTTTCCTATCAATTTTTTGATACCTTATGCTAGGACAGCAAGATTTTACTGGACTCACCAGATGGTCTCTGAAGGACAGAGTCATCAGGAACAAGTGTCCATGCCTAAGATTCCATTCTGGGGGAATGTTTCATTCCATTCTTAACCAAAAATCCACTACATGCTCATTTCTTATTTCTCTTTATTCTCTTCTAGCTACCTGGTATAGTTGTTTGGTATAGCTTTTTGCTTTCTCGCTATTTCTTGATTGTGATAACGAATACCTATTTGTACTACAGGATTAAGACCAGAGGACCAAGTCTAAAGAAAAGTCACCTGCACCACACAGATGCCATACCTGTTTTAAATTCAGCAAGCGACAAAATCCAGGAGGGGTTGTTTTTAATCCCAACAGTGCCAACAGACAAAATTTAACTGCATCTACCAAAGGAAATTAGTCTTCACTCCTCCAGGCATACTGTGAACACACTGGTGTTCCAAGATAACTTCACGTATAGAGAGAAATACTGTGTTCTCTATTTGGCTTTGAAATGATAATATTTTAGCAAGTTGCCCTCCAAGTCCCTACTGCTTCACATTCCAAAAATTCTCTATGCTTGTAATTGAGGCCATGGATATAAGGTAGTGAAAAACCAAGTTACCCCTAGACTTCAAAGCAGTGATACAGATTAATGTAGGATAACTCTCCTGAGTAATGATTTAACTAACAACCTAATCAACTAATGGGTCCAACAGTGCACAAATAATCCTTCTTCACATTAAGATTTTGCTGTGAAATCAAAGTGAAAAGGCAATGTCCTGGATGACCTTGGTAAATTTGCTATAGTCAGTGGTATACATGCAATATAACCTCAAACAAGACACTGTAATAAAGACCATTTTAAGTAGTCTTCTCCCAACTGCAAAACCCCCCACTGTATTATGCAAATTTAGAGTACTAAAACCAGGTGGCAAAAGTGAGTGCACTTCTAGTGACATCTATTGTTTATTGCTAAAAGTGGCACCAGAAGAAAGATCAGAAGTTTTTCAAAACTTGAAATAAGAAAATACTACTTATTGCAAATGCAAGTTCTGATGATTAAGACTTCCCATCTGAATGCAGAACCTCATCTTTATTCAAATGCAATATATCTCCTATCCTGGCCATTTCTCCAATTCATCAAATTTCTTCTGAATTTTAATCCCATAATCCAATGTACCCATAACTCTTTTCATATTGGTGTTACTGGCAGATTGAATAGGCACATAAAGCCTGTCATCATGGTCATTAATGAAAATACTGTAATACCACAGGACAAGTCAGACCTCTGTGGGACTCCACTTGACACACCCCTCTCTTTTGACAGTACTTTAAGCATGTTTTAAAAACATATTTCCTTAGTTAGCTTATCAGTGAATATGCTCAAATTCCTGCTATACAGGCAACCTGTGATATATAGATTTTCTACCCTCTATAAAGGCCTCTTGCCTTACCATGTAAAAAGGTTACCATTTCAAAATCCTGGCCAAATTTTTACCCTCTATCAATGCTTCAATAACACAGCTGAAAAATACAATTAGGACACCCCCGCCACATACCCAGATTAAAAAGAATAATCTCATTGTGACTCAGATTCACAGTATCAGACAAACTCTTCAAGTCCCAAATGGAAACTCTGAAGAAGTTTCACCACACACACTTCTTTTAGGAGCCGCAGAAAAACCACGACACCCCTTATCTTCCCATCAGCCTGACTAAAGACCAGACATTTAATTTTTCCAATATTCTCCACAGTATTTGCCTTCCTGACAACCACTCTCAGCACTCAAAATCATTTTTAAGATGCCTTCCTTAAAAGAAAAAAAACCACCAAGTTTTTCCACATTTAAAGTTCTTTTCACTGCTTCAAGCAAACATTGTATTTTTCCAGAACAGCCACTTGCGGAAAGACAACATACCAACTACCACACTTTTAACTGAAATTGCCATCTGATTCAAACAAAGAGCAACCACCTCTGAAGCAGATTCATATTGACTAAGTACCATTATACTTCAGATACTCATTTGTGAAAAGATATTTTGTGGACAGACATGAAGCATATCTCAGTAAGAAGAAATAAAAGAATGAAACATAAGTGAAATCACCCCCACACAGCGAGGACAAAGGCAGCAGGCCTGACAAACAAACATGTAAACCCAAACTTGCTCAACCAGGAGTAAAAGCACACTATGGTTATGACTCTGGAATTCACATTACAAAGGTGAATAGATGGACAAAAAGCTGGGGAACAGAAGACAGTCATTCTGAGCTCTACAGCACAACTTGAGCCCACAGCACAAGTGAATTTATAAAGCTTAATACTTGGTTAAAGACCAAATGTATCAAACAATGAACAAAAAAAATGCTATTTTTAAAAAAAATCAGGTCTTTTGGAGTTTGGGGTTTTTGCTGCTTTTGGTTTAGGGTTTAGGGGTTTTTTTCATCTCTAAACACCATCGACAGGAGACACAGGGTCCAACAGAGCAGAGAGATATTTCCAGCTCTGGCACAAGTCACCTGTGACCCCTCAGGCAAGTGACCGTGTCCATCACTTTCCCCAATAACATCTGGGGAGATTCCTTCCACCCATAAACCACCCATCCGCATTTCCTTGCACATTGTCCCTCTGATTCACTACTAACACTATTTGTGGCTGCTGCTAATCTGTTCTTCTGACAGCTGCGCTGAGTCGTTTCAAGCATTAACCTTTTCACACACATAACAATTGCATATACTTGTATCTCGGTTACCTCCTCCCCTTGTCAAAATACTCTTAAATGTAAAACAAAAAAACCTGTACCTCAACAGGTTTTTTGACCTCAGATCCCCACATGATTAAGTACCATGACAGTGCCAATAAGAACCAATATTCTGATTATATAAAAGCATGACAATCTTGCAAGCAAGCCCTTAAAAGCTGCCTGCTGCCACATCAAGATATAAATGAAAGAGAACTTACCTGCTGGCAAGGAAGGTCTTGAAATATCTGTAACGATAAAGGAATACATTCAGAAAGAGAAAGAAAAATAGCTCGAAAATTGCATTGGCCTAATCATTTTTCTGCAAGGCTGTACTTGTTTAGTAAAACACTATTTGAAGCAATTTACTAGCTGCTAGGCATGCCACATGCAAATCGCAAGCATCTTCCTTGTCTCACCCTGTTCATTAACAAGATTACATTCTACCCACCTAACTGAAGGACAAAGATTATACTGCTAGGCAATGAGTGTCATTACTACAGCAGAATACAGGTCACTACGTGCAAATTAAGTGTTGCATACGGATTTCACCATCATCACCTACGGAATTTCAAAGCTGAAAGTGTCAGTTAGTCTTTGCATATGAAAAGCACATTATTGTATGTTTTTCTTTATTTTTAAACCTTTAGAGAAACGGTAGCCAAGCTTACGAATGGGTAAGTATGGAACACAAGAAATAATATTAAAAGAAAGGAGAGTGATTTTTGTCCTGAGGCTCGAGGCACGTTTGCTGAACATTTTTTATAGTAAATGCCAAGGCTGTCTTGAGCTGCAATAAACTTTACAAGAACCACTGCCTCAGAGTCTAAATAGATCATATTAAAAATTATACCCTAAAGGAAGATGAGTGTAAATGCATATACATTAAATTTTCCTGAATAGGCAATTATATAAACTATAACTCATTATATTCCTTCTGCCTGCTTTTCATACACCGACTTGTCACCTGAGCACACACGATCATAACTGGGACTGGAGGTGCTGATCAGAGTTCGGAACAGAGACCAGAACCAGAAAGCAAAAATTACTCAAAAGTCTGTAAGGACGACAACTGGAGACAAATCATGGGGGCACATCAAGGGGCTAACGAAAGCTGAAACAAATACAAGTATGGGGAGATGAGAAAGGGGAACTAGTAGAAGAAATTAGTAAGAAACTGAACTGAGCCTAAGAAAAAAATTCTGCAGTTACTTGGTTGAGTAATAAAATTGTTGGATTGGGTACAAAATCCACATGGAAACTGAACTTTAACCATAGGTGTAGCAACTGGAACAGATGCATAGATTATGCGGGCAGATGGCCACTACTTTGCTACCTCTTAGAAGAAATAACAAGGCTTAATACATTTATTAGCCCTGCTCTCATCAAGAAAGTTTTAACATCATGCTTGCTTTCATTTATAATCCATGTTTGTGGCTGCAAAACATGATAAAACTTGACTACCAAAGAGAGTTACACCTGATATTTAAAGGCAGCCTGCTAAAACTTTCAAAACTGAACTGTGGTACTCTCCGAGGAGACAATGAAACTGCAGAATAAATTTAACACACACTTAAAATGCAAAATGAAAATAGCAATAGGACACCCCAGCAGAGAAAACACTGCATGCTTTGTTCTGGGAGAGCATATGGATTTTAAAAAGTTATTAAGGTACATTTTATAAAAAAAAAAAGCCACCACCACCAAACCAGCTTCTTACATAAGAAAGGCAAAAACCAGACAGGAAGAAGCTGCATAAACTGCAGGAAGGAAAAGCCTCAAGTCTCCTCCTGCAACAGCTTCTGCGCAGAATCCAGATCAGCGCATAAGGAATGGAGCTTTCTTCCGGCAGAAAAGTACTTTGCAGTGACAATTAACTTGGAAAGTTAAATAAAGAGAAATGTTGCAACTTTTTGTGTATTTACAGGTGTTTGATAGTTCTTGCACACTTTTTTATGAAGTTGCAGAAAAATTCCTGCTTGTCACTAGGGTATACAATACAAACAACTGTAGCCACTTGAGTTAAAAAAAAAAACAAACACTAAAAATCACAGAGCAGAAAATACTACATTTGATTTTAACCTTTCTACAGTGATGGAAACTAATCTCTTAAATTTTCAGTGTTATTTAAGTGTAAATGGAACTTAAGTCGCTACAAAAAATTACAAGCTGCATTAAAATGTTCTTCTAATTCTTGATGTACTGGGAAAGTTTTATCACAGCATTTATTACCCCTGAAGCAGACTAGTTGGTTAAGTGTGACTACACAACAGATTTCAAGAAAATAACAGTAAACATCACCACAAGAAAAATACATTATTGTATACACATAGATCGGGAGAAAACATTAATTTATATTCCAGGAATTTAGCCATGCAATTTCAAACGCCTCCAGGGAAAGCTCTGCGGCTAAGACACACACATTTTTAACTGAAGACAGACCTGATTGTATTCTAGCTTCTGTCCCCAACACCCGAGCCACTGTTTCGGCTGTGATCTCTCCCCATACAGGCGCTGGTATTCACATAGATCCCATTACCCCACCGGGGCCTAAGCAAACGGGCTGCCTACGAGATCAGCACCGTTACTATATTGAAGTCAAACCCTGTAATGATTTCTTACTTCCATGTTCCACTGCAAATTAGTTCCGTAAGTGCATTAACTGAAGAGATGCTACACCTCTGGGACAATTATACCAAACAGCTTCCTGCAAGTACACATTCTTCTAATACAATTTAGTGTAAGAGAGGCTGTTTTCTACGATTAATTGACACACACTAGATTTAAAAACAAGTAGGACAAAAGAAATTGAACCCTGAAGGTCATATCAGTCTACTCAAAATTGTGTAAACGCACTTAGCAAGTTACTTGTATCATATTTTTCAAAGATTTCCATTAAGCACAAGGTCCTCTATAGGCTAATGCATCTTAATTCCGGCAAGCACCAGCCACTACAGAAATACCAATTCATAACAGCATAAATAAGGCAAACTGTCACGATTGCAAAGATGAAAGTATCAAATCCACTCTTCTGTGTGTGTTTGTGTATCCAGACACCACAACAGCAAGTAAGCGTTCATCACCTTCATGTATTTTTATTAGCTGCAGAGTCACATCAGGAACTTTGATGGTATTTCTTACCCTCAGATTTACCCTGTCTCCTCAGTGCTCTCAAATCTTCCCTGGCTTGAAACTTCTTAGCTTTATTCTCCAAATACTGTTTTTCATTTAACATCTAACACTGAAAAAAAGATTAGGGGATTCTGGCAACATTTTAAAAACTTCATTCACTGAGAATTAAACTAAGACACTTAGGTAGCTACTTATTTCAGGTTTCACTTACAAATGTGCCTTTTTCACTGTGCAAAGCCTTCCCATTTTTTGAAGCACTTCATAGCATTCAGATCTCTATACAGGAAAGTCATTCAATGCTGAGATTTGAAGAGAAAACACCAAAAGCTAGGCTCCTAATCTGGTTTGTGACTGTAAGGAGACACTTATGAGCATTTGGGGTAGCTGTCCTGTTGCTACGGATTCCCTCATGCGACAGATCTGGACTGACCTTTCTCCTGTAACTAGTTTCCTGAACACATGTGAAGGCTGTCACACAAACAACATTTACAGCTGTACAACATGAACCAACCTTAACATTTCCTATCTGCTCCAAAGTAGTTCTTCAAAGTGAAATTAAAAATAAATCAGATTTCACACACCACTTCTCCTACTGATACTTTCAAGAGATTTGTCATGTTCAGCGTTTATATTCTTACATGTCTTACCATGCTACTAGGCAGGGAGAAAACTGTCAGTTCAAATAGGCAGAAAGAAAAAATCATTTTTGGACCATATTCTTTACAAACTTTTACATACTTTGTAAAGGTTGACCAGTTCTCAAGGAAAACTGGTTTTATCCCAAATAGATATTGGAAGGATGGAGCAGATGGCCTCAAGAGGTCCTTTCCAACCAAGGTTTCTGTAATACCATACACAGATGACAGTAACAGGAAAGAAGTTGAAACAACATTAGAGGTGCCACAAAATAAGAAAGTTCCTTAGCCAAAAAAAAAACTTGCCAAGTCAGTTACCTACATGAATTCGCTGAGGAACAACAACAAAAAAAGAACATATTTTAAAGAAAGAATACTACTATTGCTTCTATACCCATTGAGATGCTTTGGGGCAGTATAGTCCTCAAATAGCTTTGTGGATCCCAACACAAATAGGTTTTTTTTTCTGTGATTTATGGATGCTTTGCTAGCAGATCTCTAATGCTGTGTTTGTTTTTATGAAACTATGCACTTTGCATTGCAGTTTCCTCAAATGTTTTCTTGGAAATGGAGCCATGACTTTACCATCTTCTTTCCAAGAGTACATCTAATCATCAAAAACAGGAATATTTTGTGAGCTTCATGTTCCTACCTCAAGGTAAAATGAGAGTACAGCTCCATGGACAACTACAGAGGCTCAGACTCTCACCCCATCTGCAGCACTGATCTCTTTCCAGAGCTGTGGTAGGCAGCGGACCACAAGAAACTTAATCCTGTTCTCCTGTAGCAGGAACTGACTCTAACCTAACAGTATTCCCTTGAAATGAATTCAGACACTCAGCTCACGATCCGGTCTCTTATCCCAGTGAAAAGGCTCACAGCACACGAGGAACCACAGACCACAGTCTCCAGGAAGCAGAGTAGCACATGTCGTTCAACAACAAACCTTCCAACTGAATGACAAGTATCACAGGCACAACAGAAGATGCAATTTTCTAATTTATCTACCAGTACCAAAATCAGTTAGGAATACAGGCACGTATTCAGCTTTTAGCCTTTGTGTGACTGATGCTGAAGGATGTTGTCTCTGAGTTTGGATTCAACAGCCTGGAAGTCTCCCTTCCTATTCTCTGACTGGCTAAAAAGGCAGCTTTTCCGCTAAAAAGGCAGAACAAAATTATGGTCCTCTAATCTTTAATCAAGTTGAGATCTCATCGTCTATGTCAAAATTTTAAATTATTTTTTAAAAAGCAAATTATTAAGCAGAGAACACAAGGCACCTTTCAAAAACACTGCTTTCTAAAATTACATTTGTTGAGAAACTCACGGATTTATCCATGACCATCTAATCTATCGGGCAAAGACCTTGGAGATACAATGGATTCATTCTGACAGCACACCCGCTAAGAAAAAGCTGTTTAAGAGTTTAATATGATTATAAGATTACAAGAACCACAAGTTATGTTGTTCCACATATATATTTTTTTCCTTTATCATTAAAAGTGCATCCTTTATTTCTAACCTAAACCTAACCTGCTTCTAATTTAGCAGTCTGCAGAGCTGTAAATTAACAGCCCTTTATTATATCATTTGCCATTAAGGCAATTTTAGGGCAATTTTGAAGGGTGACTCAAATCTTTCCAATATTAGTTCTGTAGAATGAGAGGCAGAAGTGGCTCACTGTAAAGGCCCATTTTTCCTAAACCATTGATCACCCTTACGTGTCTTTGGATGCTCAAACTATTTTTGCTTTTAGTAGCTTCCCCAATCTGCAGCCACCAATACCTGACACAATATTTGTAAGTCAATTATAACAGCGCTAAAAATACCACTTTGTTACTTAAACAAAGTTTTTTCCCTTATTGACATACTTATCGCATTTGCCTTCGGCGCAGCAGCAGCTGAATATTCCCCATTAACTGTAAATTTTCATCTGTTACTGTCACAAGAAATTGAGGATGGGATGGGATCATTATAGGACAGACACCTCCATCCACAAAACTTGCTGGTGTTTTTTTGTGCTTTGGCCAGATCAGAAGAAATTCAGTGTCCAAAAACCACATACCTTTTGTTTACAACCCCATCTTGTAGGAGACCCATGTTGCACTGTAGTCCTTTATCATCTTTGTTTAAATCTTTGCTCCAACTGCAAGTATCAGCAGTAATGATTTAATGCTTTCATTTATGTCTGTTGAAAAGGTTAACTAGCAAACAGCCAAGAATGAACTGCTACAAGACCCTCCTCAGGAAACGTGCGCAGACTATATTCTATTTTTTGAGAAGTTCTGTTTAACCCATTATTAGTTTTAATGCAAACTGCTGCCTCTGCAACACAAAAGAAGCATAAAATTAAGGCAAGGAAAACCAGATGACCAACTGAAGTACTGCACAGGACACTAAACACTCCCCCAACCCCCCAGATTTATATGTTTGACAAAATATATACAAGGCACATTTACAATGCGATTACCGCCTTACCTGACATACCTCAAATAGCTTTAAACATGCATGAGCATAATGTTATTATAGCAATATAAGTGTCAGCGTCAGCTAACTCATCCTGTACCTCAGCAACATGTTCAGGTTATATTTGCTTCCATAACTGACAGCAAATTGACAAATCAGTAGTTAACTAACTGCTGCATTCTTCTCACTGCCCTCAATCTGCTGTTCACACCTGCCTTCTGCTTCCCATCCACCGTGATTTAAAATCAAAAGCAGTGTTTAGTCTCCTTAGCTTATAGCACGTACAAAAAAGTCTTTCAGCAGTTTCCAGTCACAATTTCCCCTCTCCCACCAAGAGAAACTCCTCCTAAAGCACTCTTAGTTCTTAAATACTAGTTTTTGAAATTGAAGAAAAAAACCCGAATTCTGATTAAGATGCTAGGAGTAATCCACATGTCCTTTCCTTCATCTCAGCTGAATTCTGCCCTGAACTAAAAGAGCATGCACCTGGAAATTTTAACTTCATTTACACCACATCATTGAGCATGTCCACAAAGCTATCAAGCCACCAGTAGCCAAATTTTAGAGCAGGCATACTGAAGAGTACGATATTAAATGAAGAAGTCTTGGTGGAAGCTACATTCAAAGAGGTTTAGAAGAGCAAAAGAAATTACTCAATCATTACTCAGCGCAGGTGGGCTCAGTCTCATTACACACTGCGTTACAGAACATGCAGCATCCGAGCAACTCAGATAACAGAATTAATTTTCAATAGCTACACAAGTTCTATGTAAACCTTTTGCCTATGGGGAAGAGAGGTATAGATAGAGAAGAGCCTGGAGTAAGGTCTCGAAAAACTGGTTTTATTCAGTATCACAAAATGGGGGAGTGAAATCTTCCAAGTCTGCAGGTGATATTAGGCTTTTATGGGTAGACAAACGCCATGCCAATGGGGGAAAAAAATCCAGAAGGACTTCACAATATGAAGGAAGTTGCTAAAAGACAGTGGATACACTTCAACGTAGATAGACATGATGTAATGCATCTAGGGGAAAAAATATTCTGAGCAATACCTCCTTAACCACTTAACACTTGCACTTTTTCCAGTTCCAACTGTGGGAGGAAGCCTGAGTCACTCTTTTCTCTGAAATCATCAGCTCAAAGCGCAGTAGCTGACCCAAAAAAGGCAATAAAACATTGTGTATTGTTAGGAAGGGTACTGAAAACATGGTACATACAAACATGTTACTGTACAAAATAATAACGCATCCATATCTTGTGTTCAGTTCTGGTCTCTGCACGTTAAGGCATACTCAGCAGCTCGAGAATGTCTAGAGCAGGACAGCTGAAGCGTTCGACGGATGGAGCAGCTGCCACAGAAGGCCAGACTACAAAATCTGGGACCCCTCAGCTGGGAGAGCATTAGGCTCACAGTGAATGACCACAGCTTACAACTGGGGGGGGGGGGGGGAACAAATCATTACTGTTCATCAAATCCTGCCAGTATGAGTAGTAGCAGGCATTTGAGGAAACTACTGGAAATCAGCCTTAAACTGGTTAAGAGTGCCTCTCTTCACAGCTGGCAGTGAGCTTCCTGAAGCTCCTGCTAGAGAAGGGTGTGCAGGCAGGTACCATCAGCACATTCAAAGGCAGTTGTCAGATTCACAGCAGGTTGACAAGGAAAGATGACAAAGACTAGTCAGGGAGGTACCAGCTGGCATCCCTGATACAACAGGGATGCTGAGAAAACACAGGGCCAGGCACACAAATGCTAACACCACCTTCTGCTGCCACCGAGGCACACTGCTGGGCTGGAGGATCACTGGTCTCACCCAGCAGCATCTCTACTGTTCTTAAACTCCCCGTCATGGCTCTGTGAAGATGTAGGACAGTCATGGGCTTTAGACATGACCTATAAGAATACCTACTCAATCAGAAGTGCGGTTTTAAGAATATGGCAGCTACATCACAGGAATGTTCTTATCCTTTAATGTCTTATAAGCAAAAGGAGACGTGTTTAACTCTGAACAAGCCCAGGAAACTTTAAAACTGCTTCAGATGTTTAAGGAGGGACATCTGTGTGCTGGCAGTGGTTCAGATCTAGCAGGAATATCTCCAGCACTCTGACCTGTGATCATGTAATCCTGATGGAAATACTGTGACATTTTATGAACCTGACAATTCAGGCCCTCAGGCAAGCTTAGGGAAAGCTGAGACACGCACTCTACACACATCTAGCTACTCCCTCATTCGTACTAGAGTTCTTGTTCTTAAAAGTGATAGGTTTAGTAGAATTTCCTCCCCCCCTCCAGAAAATGCCCATTGTCTCGCCACTACTTGCTGTCATTGCATTTCCCTTGTCATTTTCCATGACAGACTTGTGACACACAGTGTGCCACCACAAGTCACCCACGTTTCCAAAAGGTGACAATTTTATAGTTCCTGTACTCAAACGCAAATTAGCACGGCACACAGGAAAGCTGGTTTGCACTCTAGGTATGACAGGAATTCAGCAAGACAATGTAGACGTTTCCAAATATAAACATTTTTCCAGGTACAGAAATGAACACCAAGGATACAACCAAGAACAGGAGAGAGCCAGAAGAAAGTACCTCAGGCAAAATACTAAAAAATAGCTCAGAAGGAGATCCCAGAACACAATGTAAGAGAAAAATGCTTTCCTGGGTGGGTTTTTTTTTAAAGGGGGTTTTGTTTTTAAAAGGATAACTAGTTAAAAAGATTAACAGGCTAACAATGTAACAAAAACCTTTCAGTTTCTTTGTTTAAATACGAAAAATGTATTTTGCAAGTTTTTTGGGGGATGGATTTTTTTTTTTTTAAGACAAATTCTTAGAAAGTTGGGAGAGTCATTCCCTTCATGTTCCACCACTGTAAAATTATGCCGTTTCCATGGTTATGGCCCACACATGGATTCCATTGTTACAGCAGTTTTTCAGAAGCTAGAATTAGTGCTTTAAGTTTTTTCATTTGATGTTACAGAACATTCAAGTTGAGTGAAAGAAGGCTGAAGATAATCAGTGTAACCAGCACGGAGGGAGGGAGGAAGAATTTAAGGGACAGCTTTCCAGTAAAGAACACAAAGTAGTTTGTCGAAAGTTTAACAGAAGATTATAATCTTTGCACATATATTGTACTTCATTTTAAAAAGGTCCATTGCTATTTAACACTTGCATGCATTTAAAGACTTAGTGCCTAAAAAATAAAACATTTTATTGACCTCATTGGGATTAGCGCAAGGCATTCAAAGCAAGCTTGACAGCAGCTGCAGAAGTTTTGTGCCGTACCGAAATCTACCCCAATAAACAAGAGAAAAATCTATTTTTAACAAGAATAGTGGTGTTTTCTTAGTCTAATAGTGATGGTATGGATGGAGAAAAATTTTTCTGCAGTTAGGGCTTGTTCTCAAAGCAAAGCATAACATCCCTTTACAGCAAATGGGCACTGCCACAAGCATATGGCTTGGGGCATTTGCAGCAAGAGCTACAGTCTGAAATCAGTTCTCCAGCGAGACACGACAGTTTTAGATATTAACGATGTAAGAAATAACAGAAAACTGAGGACAGCACGCTCAGTGTGCTAGACAAACTTCCAGTAGATGTACCACCACAGGCACAGAGAAAACTCCTTTAATGTAACCTTGGCATTTCAGCAACTCTTACATGTCCTACAGGAGACACAGATAACAACGCTTCCAACTACTGCACTCTTTGGAGGCACAACACGCTGCAATGTGTAATTCTGGTGGGTTGTGGAGGTTTTTTTCCTTTTTTTTTTCTTTTAAGTCAAAAAAAGCTTTCCAAAACCTAGATCACAAAGGAATGTTGTTTCAAGAACCATCATGAATTATTTGTCAAAGAACAGAGCAGACAGGGCAGTGAGAATTAGCAAGGAGATAAAAACAAACATTGTTATTTCTATTGTGGAAGCATACGTAATTATTTTTAAGCCAAAAAGACACAGAGGTTTCAGACCTCAAGGTCTCAAATAGGAATTCAAGGGTAACAGAAATAAGAACAACAAAACAGTGAAGGGCAAAAGAGTCGTTAGAGAGCTATATATTATGCATTCATCTAAACTGACATAACTAATTTTTCTTGTTCTGTTTCAGGATAGCAGTATTTGTGTTAGGTCCATTCCCTCCCCCCTGCCCCCCCCACAAAGCAGATGCACCAGCAGAAAAAGAAAAATCTTTCCCCCAGCTTCTCCTCTGCTTCTGCCCCCTTTTATAGTTTTCCAGATGGAAAAGAAACGGAGGACGAATTAAGACAGCAAAAAAGCTGACAAGTGAGGTGGGGAAGAACCACAGGCAGGAAAAAACAGCAAAAGAAAACACACACATACACAGTGACAAAGAAGCCGAGAGATGACTGACAAAAACTAGATTATGAAAGGAAAAAGGGGGGGAACGGGGGAACAAGACTGTAGACAGAAGAATTTCAGTACACAACATGAGACAGGCTTTCTTCTCCTAATTGGTTCTGTCATGTAGCCATCGGAGAGCGACTCTCAAAAGACAGTGTCGTTTGTGTAAAAGGAAAACCCCCAGCACATCTGTGCTCTTCAAGAACATGATCAAACAGGAGACCCAGTTGACTTGACAGAACACAACACGCGTGCAACTTCCATATTCTGTTTGCTGAGACTTCCAAACACAGCCATTACCCGTATCAGCACAGTCAGCAAGTCACATAGATTGCTTCTAATACAGTAGCACACAAAGTCAAGCAAATATGATTAACGGGTTCTCATATCCACAAACCTGCTGAAAAACTTCAGCTTGGCATCATTAAGATTCTATCGGTCCTGAATTGCAATTTATGATAGTATTTTTGCCTTAATCTGCTGCTCTATTTAATCAATTTAATGCACAGTAAAAACTTAATTTTACAAAATTGAATGCATTATTTCTCTTTGCCTCTGGCATGAAACAGATTAAGACCACCAGAAATACTTGCAGTAAGATTTAAGATTCATTACATCTTAGGTGGCAGATAAACATTAGATATGCTACAAATTCTACAGTCTGTAGACTCAATACTGTGTCTAAGAGCTGTGGTTTTTTTAGTTAACACAGCAATTACCTCCCCAGCTGCTAACCCAAGTTGTGCCTCCTACGCAAGCCACAAATGCCGTTTTTAAAGTAAAATCTCAGAAAAATATTATTTCATACAATAATGACAAACTCTACAGGTATTAGGGAGAAAGAAGGACAGCAAAGACAACTCTCAATTTTTATACACTTTACATGTCCTGTGTAGGTTCCTGCCCAAAATCAGGTTGGATAAATGCATGTGTCAGAACGGAACGAGTTCTGGGTCCAGGTCCCTGCTGTCTCAGAAGAGATAAAAGCACCTTACAATCCTACCCAATGTTTATCAAGATTCTATTTAAGCTAATGCATTATCCACAGAAATATCAGAAGACAATGACAGAAAGCTGCCGTATAAGAACATTTGGAGGTCCATACAGGAGCTATAAGTTAACACATTACAGGAGACATCTACTAGTCAGCTCTGCCCGGCAGCCCCAGAGCTGGAGGTATCCAAATGGAACTGGAGCTGGTTCTTCAACAAGCAGCTCATCACTGCAACACCAAGGCTACAGCACGACGGCACTATTTGTACTGTGAAGCGAACGATTCTGCCTTCAGGGCTGTCAAACCGATTTTCCTTGCAAATAATTAACAGACCAATTTTAAGGGCAGCAGCAGGGAAAGGAATCCTGATGGGAGTGCTGTTCACAAAACACACTCATTACTTTCTTAGCTTAACAAAAAACCACTAAGTCCCTTAGGAACTCTGACTTACCTTATACTGATAAGTATTTAAGTACTACCGAGTATCATAGGTCTATTTTAAATGGAATTTAAGTCTACCATAGTCTTGTATCCAGATATGACTTCCTAGAAAAAAAAAGTTTCCAATACAAAATGCATCTACACTACTAAAAAAAGTCTGAAATTTATTATTTCTCCTGATGTTAAGAAACAGTGCTGTTTCACTTGAAAATTACATAGTAAAATATTCCAGTAACAGCTTTCTGTTTATGCAGAGGGATCACATATTGTATACACTTGTACAGCTATACCTTACTTGTTGATTTATAAAATACAACACTAATGGTGAATACATACACTGTTGATGTAGAATGGTTCCTTACCAGCAAGCAAGTTAGCTGTAATATGCATTGGCAGAGATAAAGAAAATCATTCTGTTTAGTCTTAAAGGACTACATAAAAGGGCTACAAAGGTCCCAATTGTATAAGCATATTTGGTACAGCCCTGTCTAGGTTGGACTCCGAACAAGTATTTTCTGCACAAAGATAAGTATTCAAGGCCACAAAGAAGCGTACAGAAATGTGTGCTTCTGTCTCAGCAGCAGCGAGTGCTGGAAGGCAGTAAAACCTACGCGTTTTATACCACAATATAACCTGTTGGAAATTATGGCAACGAGAATAATAAAGCCTAAACCAAGAAAACACACTGGTAAGCTTTTTAAATTCTTCACTGATATTGTAGTTTATTCACTACCCCACCATTCTGCATGCCTGAAAAACACAATGGCAACTCACCTCTTTTGTTATTTCAAACAAGGATAAATTATTTGAGGACTATTCTCTAAAAAAAATAAATAAAAACCACAAGGCTTTTCCTTTCCTGATCATTTATTGGGCACAAAAGAAGGGAAGAAAAGCCATCCAGCTTTCTCTGCTCCTGAGCCAACTTAGACAAAGTCAGATGCCACTGAATCCCACAAGAGTAAGAAGAAAGAATTAAACGTTGTCACAATGATTATGAAGAACAGAACTGACGGCTGTTTCACGCAGTAACATTAAGAAGGTGAATATTTTTTAATTACACTATGATCTAATTTTGAAATTATGACATAATGTAGCACCAGGTACCCCTTAGCACACCAAGTTATTTAGTATACATTGTAACAATATCTTCTATCTCCCACAACATGCAGAATACATATGCAATGCTTATTAAAAAAATGAATCAAAATACTGAAACAACACTGAGTTCATCAAGATCTCTTTTCCCCAATCTGCCCTTTTCAAATTGCTGGTGAAGGTGTCTTAAAACTAACCCTCAAAAAAATCATTTGCGTTCCAGCTTATAAATAAGAAGAAAATGGCTTAAGGTCCAAATTAAAAACCTTATTCAAATTTCCAATAATGATTACAAAGAGACTAATTTTCAGTGCAAGCTGTTTCAAGATCTAAACAGGTTCAGAGTGCACGTGAACTTGAATTTCCTCAAAAATATTAAAGTAATTCTGGCACAAAATCATCCAGCTATTGCACGAGGATGCCAGTATTTCAGGAACTTCTGAACACATACATCATCTGCTGATATGCAGAAAGAGATCAGATTAAAGAACTGTAGCACATACTTATTCCAGTGTCAGCTCTGGTACAGTTAATATTTCATCATTCTGCAAATTAAGAATTTGTGACAGTACACAGGAATTCCAGGCTGCATATGCTAACAACATGTCACAGCATTGATGCTGAAATAATTTCTACTTTGTATTTCTCTGCTGCGGCCCCACATAAGAAGAAATGTGCAAGTTCTTAATAATGGGATACTGAAAGCTCAGAGCAAACCAGAGGAAGCTCAAAGAACGAAACAGTTATTTTCAGCCTGAACGACAGGGATGTTAACCCTGCTGCCACATGAACGCAATTTTAGTAAGTCCATTTATCTCCTTTCTCCCAATTCCTAAATCACAGAGCAGTGACAAAAGTCATGTGGCCAGGAAGAAACCTAAAGGAGTGTGTCTTTATTTCTATAGAGCAGAGAAAAACCACAGAAATCCCCTAGAAGAATTTGGGGTAAACCAGGCAATTCTGTTCCTCCTGCTGTCCCATTTAACCATATGAATCCCATACCCTAATCGGATGGTTTTAAGTTTTCAAACTTACTTTTGCCTCAGCAGCCGTAAAGGTCACTTCGTTTTTACAGTGCAAAGGAAAACTGAAAGCAATGCCAGAAAGCTTCCGAATTTAAAAAGCAAGGCTAAGACGTGAGTGGCACAGCATCGTGTCTAACAGGATATCCAAGATCACAAGACACTTCCAACACAATTTTACCTTCTTAAAAATACTAAAATACTCAAATATGTCATTTTTGAAATACCAAATTAAAAAATTAAAAATTGAGAAACTTTTCTGATTATATTAATAAAGCATTCTTTCCCGAACACCCATATACTCACTGTCAGAGTATTCCGAACACCCCTGAGCAAGCAGAAAGCACAACCACCACCAGTGCAGCCCCTCCATCCCAGTGTACTTGTACACCAGTGAACTTTTCACGGCACTCACTCGACCTGCCCTTACCTGCCTCCTGACAGCCATTCTGGCTCGCCCCCAAGCTCCAACTCCACCTCCTTGCTACCAGTTGGCAAGAAGCATCTTAGTGCTCTGGATGGTTCAAATCTCCAAGCGCACCTGTTTCAGGGGCATCACGCACGTACACTGAACTCGGCAGCTCCTTTCAGCTGTGTTTTGAAGCTTCTGCCTCTGTGCTGAATTGGTAGGAACCAGCTTATGGCAAAAAGGGTGTGGGAGGGGATAACAGAGATGGTATGCAGCACAAGTCTAAATAATTAGGAAATCAAGGTAATGACAGACAGTACTGCTAATAACGTGACCGTAGAGAGCGGGGAAGTGTGATGTCAGGGGTGGTGACTTCTAATGGTTTTTCTGTTCAAGGGAGTTTCTATGCAGGTAAGAAGGGCATCATCTGGTCCGAATTACCTCTTACAGACAATATACACAAAAAGGCTTATCCTGATGATGTACAATTACAATATACTAAAACTGATTTAGGTCACCTCAGAAAAAGCAAGACCAAAAAAGAAAGACTTCAGGTTTTTGACACACAGCCTTTTCTAATGAAGACATCTTCACATCTGTCTTTAGACAGTAGAAAATGTCAACAGATTTGGCAATTACCTAAACCCTAAAATTTAAAACCTGAAATTCAAAGTCTACAGATTAGACGCTGTTCCAAAAATCATGAAGCGCAGTTTTGAGGTTGGGCAGACAGCAGTGACTTGCCACAACTCATCCTGAGGCCTCTTTCCAAAGCACTAACGTGAATGGAAGTACACCTAAGTTTTACCTTTCTGACCTGTCCTACATCTAGAACATATCTTCCTGAAAAATTTGAATAAAAATGCTATCTTGTTGGACTTTTTAAGAAGTTAAAGAATATAAACTTCAAGAATATAAAGTTCCAAGTCCGCCATCTCTCCCCCGAAGAACAAAAACACCACACCAACCAAACAACAAAAACAAGTTAGAATGAGAAACTACGGATCTTACCTCTGTTTAGACTTCCAAGATTTAGTCTCCACAGAACTTCACTCCCCATCGTCTCCTCAGCCTCCATCCCAAACCCTAAACTTAAGGCCATTCGAAATGCAAATATGTTGCTTTTGCAGTTGGGATAAATCAATATAGTAGTTTTGGCACAAAATTGTTCCAGTGACCTGTGCTCCCTTCTGTGCAGACCATTAACACACACCTTGTCTTCTTATAAACTGCTAGTTGATGGAGCCAACCTACTACATCTGATGACCTACGGCCAACATGACTCTCCCTCCTGTCATCAGCTTTTTCAATGACATCTCAAAGACAAACAAACAAACAAGGAACCCTCACTCTACCTGCTGAAGAGTTAAGACAATCTCACTGTGTTATGTTAACTTTTATCAGCTCATCTTCATCCAGAGACAAGTCTTCCAGGCACTAAGCAGCTCTTTTCAACTCCTGAACTCAACAGCTGCCTTCTATGAAACAGAATTCCTGATGGGCTTTTAAATTATGACCAAGACTAAGGACCTGGTGGACCTCCGCCCCAACACCCTTTAAACGTAGGTACGTTATTCAAATGAAAGGCAATCAATTGTAACATTCATTAAGAACCAAACGAACATGCATCCAAATGCTTTTAAGAAGCATAAAATATTAAAAATAACTCGTATGGCCTCATACAACAGCAACGAAAATTTATTTTTAGGGAAAAATCCTCTCATTCAAGAAAGTCATGAAAGATGATGGAAATTATTTAATTCACATGTATAAATTGTGAGAATAAGCTAGCAGAAGCCTATGTTGGCAGCATTCATGGACTGGATTACAGCCCTGATTACTGGCTAAATACTGGCGTTTGTGACCGAAAGCTCCAGAAAACTGAGGTCTGATGTTTGGGTTTTGGGGAAATTGAATGCCACACGTCGGACAGTGTGAATGATAAGGGTGTGGAATTTCCCAATGTTTCACATGCAAATAACATTACTTTCACATTAGAAAACTTGTTAGCAGTATCTTCTTCCCTATTTTGTTCTATTCCTTATTTTCCCTTCAAATGTACAAGCACTTCAAAGAGTTACTTGCATGGCAAAAGAGGCTACTCTCAAGTTCGTGAAATTGGTTAAATATGTGAACTGCATGCGTAAAACATACAGTAATTTGCAATTCAGATGCCTTGCTTTCAGAACCACCACTGTGTGTTAAAGCATGGAGTTGGAGATCAATTAACCACAACTCAGAATTGCCTTGAAGCTTAAAAAAACAGCAATGCACAAATCAATATTTAATTTGCAGTCCACGTAAGAGTTAAAAATGTAACAGAAGTTAGCTACGAAGTGTATATTATAAACCATAAAGTGAAATAAATACCATACTATATACTATGAATATTTCAACATAATTGTAATATCCCCTGCTTTTAACAACAATTTCATAATAACCACCCCATTTAAGCTACAAATGGCACATGTGTCATTATTTAAATAATCTGAAAACCCAAAAGCAAATTTTTTCCACGTATTTCTCCTTCTACCACAGGGAATGAAGTAGGCTTGAAGAGGTTTCTTTGTCCCTGGCTGCTCACATCCCTAACTGCTTCCCTCCTTCAGATTTATGCATTCTTCAGAAATCTGAGATATTGCAGACAAATCAAGACATGTCCTTGCTTCAAAACACATTTTAGGCAATTTTAACGATACAAGAGACAAGTAAAAATAAGAAATGGCAACAAGTTACCAGGATTTCCTGAACCCGCATGTGACCTCAGTCAGTCATCAGAGCAGCTATACAGAAAACATGGATGCTGCAGAGATGAAAACCAATATTAACTGAAGTGTGCCAATCTGCAGAAATTCTGCATTGCTGCCACTTAACAGAGCTGAGAAAAACAGTTGGGCCAACCCCAAAAGCAACGAGTCTTTTGTTCAGCTTCTATAATCGTCTATAATTAACGACAACTTCTAGGAAAGCAAAAATTTTAAACATGAGGCCAAACTTTGGATGCTTCCTACAAACTGCTTTTCAAATGCTCGCAGGTTCCCACTCATTTATCTTGAAAAATTATTTTGCAGAAAGGAAAAAAGAACTTCATGCTAAAGTAACAAATCTGAAGTCCACTCAACTCAACCAAATACCACAGAAATTATTTTTTCCTGACAGAAGTATTTTACAGTTCAAATGCAAATTTAGGGATTAAGTACTTTCTTTCAAAATACAAACCAGGTGAGGAACTTGATTGAAGAAGGGATTACGTAGCCTTGTACTTAAAATCAGATGAGCCTTCTGATTGATCGCAACGCTCCCTCTCCACCTTCATACTTCCACACTTTGCCTACTAAGAATATGGGGATGCAAAACTTGCGTTAGAAAGGTACTAGAGGCTAAAAGAACAATTAACTCTGTATTGTGCATTTCAGCTAATTTTTAGATCTGTGATTGTCCTCTGAACACAGCTGTCACAAACTGTCTTTGTATGACGACACCTTCAAGTGGAAGTTTTGGTTAGAAAAGCTAAAACAGCATCTTCTGACCCATATTAGTCATACTTCTTGTATAACTTTATTGCAGTAATGGCAGCAGCATTCTATGCAGGCTTTTCTGCTGTCATCACTATGGATACAGAGATCATCAGTATATTAAGCAATGTAACTTACTGTTTTCCTTGTGTCATTCTTTCTCCTTCCCAGGGGAGAGCTGCATTTATGTTATGTCTCCAAATCGAAGTGTTTGTTACCAAAAGCAACATCAAAACATTAATTCCTTGCATTAGTATCAGGATTCAGTAATTTTTATGTCACTAGGACTCTGGATTTAGTATAGAGCTCTAACTCTTATCCTGTTCACACCACATACAGATGTTTATCCACACCTCAAAGCAAGCCTTCCAGGTAGCTTTGGCTTGGCTTCTCTTCAAACCTTATGAACAGGAAACCTCCGAACTAATGCCCAGATTTCACCACCACCACCAAGTGTCCTATTCTTCATTGACTACCTACATCTATGCAAGATATCCTGGAGAAAGTAGGCCTCAAAATTAAAAAGAAAAAAAAAAAAGAAGAAGAGCCACCCAAAAAAGCCTCCCTAAAGAAAGACGTAGAGGGCATTGTTTAAGGACCACCTTAATTTAGGGTCACTACTGTTTAGGATTTAGCATGGAACTAGAAGCACAAGGACTCAGGCTGGATACAAATATATCCTATGCCCAGGAATCTTTTTAGGCTATCAAAGAAAGATTACTACTTAGCCCCTAACACCATGCAAAAAGGAGGCGCAAGTTAACATCCTGTTTGCTTGTCTGTTTTTCAAAAATGGAAATTATTATACAGAGGCTTCTAAAGTAAATTACCATAATAAGAGTCCAACTCAAATTCATATGTAAGGTGATTTGTAAGAGTTAGCATACATTAGAGGCAGAGCAGTGCAACCTGAATTGTTCTGCTTAAAATAATTATGATGCAATAGGGTTCAGGCTCCCAGCAATATTACTGCTCGCAAAACAACACAGAACAACTTCCAGAAAGAGGAGAAAGTTAAAATACATCGAGTATTTTACTATGAGAAAAAGCCTACCATTTCTTTTGGACATAATTCTTTTAGAGATCATTTAGAATAAAGGAACAGGCTGAAAGGAAGTACTACATGACCACAGCTGCCTCAATTCCTTTGGACCTTAACACCTACTATGATTCTGCCAAGCTTTTATCATCCTATCCTGAAAGTTAAACCGAGTAGACTGATCCTGGAAGAGGGAAATGACAACACGACCACCTGCTAACAATACATACAAGTATATCCTAGAACGCCAACCTTGGAGTGCTGTTGACCACCCTGACTTTCAGTGCCGTTTTCCATTCCAGATTCTAAATACTATTTCACTAAAATAAGGAATGACTTTTTTTTTTTTAATGGGAGTCTTGGTTAGCAATTTAAAGACTGCGCCTTCCACAATACAGCTGGGAGCGGACTGCGTTACAATATACCTTCCACATGTTGTTAAAGGGCAGTATTTCAGCGGTTCCTAAACAACTATTAATAACTTCTGCTAAGCGACCAAGGCTCCCTCTTGGTACAGACCATTATATCTCATTTAATGCATTCATTTATGGGTGCAGTTATAGACTCTCATTGCCTTCTCATGTCCTCTTCATCCTCCATAGTAAGAGAACACTGTCCAAGCTGCCTTTGTCCAGAATCTTACCCCGGGAATTCAAGTTGCCTGTTTTACTTCTTGCCGCAGAAAAAAAGTACTGATCCATAGCTACCAGTAAGAAAGAAACAAAAGGAATCACAACACTTCTGATAGCCATCTACTCTATACCCAAGATAGCAGTATGTGTGAACAGTTACAATATAATAAAAAATAATCCACTATTTCTGCTGATTCCTGCTACTGTTAATGGATTTAATGAAATTCAAGTACATGAAAACACAGCATTAGTTCCAAAACTTAATAGTTTCAAAAGATGTTGGCACCGAAAGAACTATGATGCATTAGGAACACTTAGGCAACTCAAGGTCCCAAAGAAATAAGAGGCTAAGCAAAGCAGATTATCCACAAGCATTTAGACATACAGGAGTCCAGCCAATTTGAAGGCGTTTATACTGGCTGTTCACATACAACCAGCGATGTGTCTTACAAACACATAAGAAGCAAAAAATATCACATCAGATGCTTCTAATATGATTTTCTACCAGCTTTACAACTAGGTAAGAATAACCAATCACACATATACAAAAATGAGATTACTAGCAAGATAACACCACCATCGAAAATCTGTGAATCAAAAGCGAACAAGAACTACGCAGACTGCTGAGGGATGGGAAAAATAAATAAAAACTTAATATTAATGTTGGACTCGTGAACAAGGGGTGCCAACATAAGGGAGACTAGTAATCTTTTCACTTTATACAATGCTGATCAGGGTTAAGCTAGAATATTAGGTCCTCTTTTGAGCACAGCACAGTATTTATAAGTCCTGAGGAGTGAAATTCCTGCATCTCAGGTGCAGCTAATTAAAACACATTTCAGGAAGTGCACTTGAGACTGCTTCTCTTCAGAGGAAGTTCTCCATGAACGTCTGCCAGGAAATAACTCAGATCTTTCCTTTACTACGGCACACATAAACCAACCTTGGCAACCACTGGGTTGTCACTTGCTGGTACTGCTGCCTGTCAAGCTGGCCAATATTTTTTCCACAGTATTTTATGACTTGTCAGTAGGTTTGTAACCATTAATATTCCCTTTAAGGACACTCATTACCACCTGGTCTACAATTACAACTGAAGATGCTACACCAATAACAAACACTATCGCAAAGGATAACAGGAAGCCTGGCAAGCCTAACTCAAGGTACAAATTGAACTTTTCAAGCCTTGAAAAGATTATGGTCTGGTTGAAATTTGTCTTTTTGACACTCTCAGAAAATTCTTCAAGTGTTCTTTTAAAAAAGCAGGAAGGTAACACACTTTTCAAAGTGCAAGACCAATGCAGAGTTGATGCACCAAGCGCCTGAGATTTGGGCATAGTGGAAAGTTAAAAAAGTGTACCACCTAGCAGTGAGATGCACATTATCATTGATTATTTTGTGTAATTCTTGGTATTATTTGTGTATTCTTGGTGAATGATTCAAAATAACCTGGTGCTTTTAGAGACCTTCCTAGGCCAGCATTAAACTATCTTGTGTATTTCCTGCAGCGAATAACAGGCAGTACAGATCTTAACCCATTAACCAAAATACAGGATCAAAGTATGATTATATATTACCAGCGAGCAAGTCAAGTGTTCTCATAGAAACAGAGCTTACAGCAAACTTCACTGCAAATATAACCCTGCATTCCCAAGAGCTCAAAGTCTATTTTTAGAGAAGTGATAAATACACACTAGTGGGATGGAACAGAACAGCCACAGCAAGGCAGAATTTGTTGTGCTTTTTAGACCAATAAAATGGGTTGCATCCACCTTTATTACAGCTATATAGAAGAGCCTATGACCATAATAGCTAAAACACACGAATAGGCACGCTTGGCTTCAGACACAAGAACTACTTCTACTGATTTGAACATGTCAACTTGGTTGCACCGATTTGAACAGGTATGTGGTTGCAGGGCTGGGATGAAGAAAAAAAAATTAGTTGCCCCAAGACAAGAAGAATGTATTCTGTGAAAAGGTCTTAACACTTCCAAGCTGAAACAATGCTGCAATGTAGAGGCTAATGCCCTGATGCACCAGAAAAAGCTTCATGGATGCGTAACCGAAGTCAATCGTTCAGAAATCTGCGATTTAAACAGTCTGGAAGGTAGCAGCAGCATTACATGGCTATGCCTAGCATTATCAGAATGCATGACTGCAGATCCATCCAAGGATTTTTATTACAAAAGGAGTACTATTTACAGAGTCAAACTTTGTTTTCTCTTTTGTATTTCCCTATTCACATCTACCAGAAGGGCTAGCAACCAAAACAAATTTTTGGTTTGGTGTACAGATGACCTCTGGCACCTCCAAAGGGAAGTCTAAAACCCTACTTCATTCTACCTTGGTAACATATTCCAAGATATTCTGAACAGTTTTATTAAACTCAACTGAGGGATGAGACAACTAAGGAGAATTTCACAAGCACTAAAGTTTCTCTCCCCCAACCCAGTTACTTCTATGTAGAAGACAAGAGTTGCTCTGGGGTCAGGCTGAGGAACAACTATGCTGAGCAAAGGCCAGGACAGAGTTCAGGAAGGCATTAGGCACCACGTGGCATGGTTTGTGTTCATTACATTCAAGTTTGTTGCTTTTAAAACTCTTGTGATGCCTGCCAACACAGACACAGCACAGAGCCCTTCCAGGCAAGAACCCAGCCAGAGAGAAGAGCATGCTCCGGACTGAACTGCTGGTGAACTTGCACGGACTCATGAGCCCAGCCTCCCTGTTAGAAGTTGAAGTTTACCATAACCTTGGTGGAAAAGTAAATCTTTCTCCAATGCCCCAAAAGTCCAGAATAATAAATCAGAGAGCAAACCCAGCAAAATTCCACTTCCAGAAGCCAGGAGGAGCTATAAGCACATAGGTGTTGCTGGCAAGCAGCCATATACCTTAATTATCTTGACACTTGGGAACAGAGTGGTTATTCTTTACAGTTTTAAGTGCAAACAGATTTTGTATCAAGAAGGAAAGAGCCCTGAATGTATTAAAACAAGATTACAAGCATAACATCCAAAATATACAGAAATCATGGATCTTTAAAGACTTCATTAAGCAAGCGTTTCTTACTGTAAGAGATAAAAAGGAACATTATTTAAAAACAGTATGGCAGATCAATGAGTGCTATGCTGGATACAAGCGGGTTGCTCATCAAATACTAGTTTAATTTCAACTGAAGTGAAGCTGTAAAGTTGGAAAGCATCTGATGTCACTTGCACTAGGGACACAATCAGAAGA